>NC_060284.1:42666443-42966443 GCF_021613505.1 Equus quagga | reverse complement strand
ATCGATCTAGGAGAGAGAGCCCAAGATGGACACCCCAGTCTTTTTGTAATCTTGGAAGTGAGATCCCATCACTTCTGCCATATTCTGTGAGTTAGAAGCACGTCTTTAAGTCCTGCCCATGCGCAAGGGCAATACACAAAATGTGAATACCTGGAGGCAGGGATCATGGGGGACCGTCTTAGAGGCTGCCCACCATAGGACGCAGGATGCTTTTTCTTCCAAGTCCAACAATCAGAAAGGAGAACTACAGTACGCTGGACTGAAAGTCCTTTTCCCTTTGTTATTTTGCACACGCATAAAGCAAACATTGTCTGCTAAGTCTTCTGGGTATGAGGACAGCATCTGGGACTTCCTGAGCACACCTCAGCGACAAGTCTCTTCCCTTGTGGGGATCAGTTTAGTTCATCAATCTTTACTGAGCATTGTGCCCTCTGAAGTGTGGCAGAGATCATGATAGATGGCTGAACACAAGGGAACAGGAGCCCAGGGTGAGGGAATGAGGTCAGGGATGTCATCCCATAGAGCAAATCCTGAACCGGTCCTGAAGGACAAGGGGAGGTTAGCCAGAAGTGGGAGTGGGTGTTCAGTCAGTGGGGACAGTGAAAGGAGTTCATAAGGAAGAAAGGTGTCATGTGTGGGGGACAACAAAGGCTTTGAGGCTGTTGGAATATGGGAGAGTCAGAGGAGCATGGAAAACTTTGGAAGTACAGCTGCCCAGGAGTTAAGTGGGGAGCTAATTCTCTGGTTCCCTTTGGCTCCATCTTGATGGCTTTGGTCAAACTGGATTGAGTGGATGCCCTGTGCACAGGCAGAGCTGGAATAAGGAAAGAATGAATGATCAGCACCACCTGATCCCCCAACCCCAACAGCTAGGGTTGAGGGGATGTCCCTCAGCCCAGGGTACGGCTGAGGAGCAAGGTGTAAGAAGCAGTGTCCTGAAAGAACCAGGGCAAGGCTATGGCAACATTCAAAAATAAGTCGCTAGTTTGGTTTGATAAGACAGGAACAGAGTTATGTTTGGGTTGTTAAAAATAATACAGCGATATGCCAGGTGTCATAAGCCACAGATAAATGGCCAACTGCCACATAACTGATGCTGACATTGGGTCATATAAGATCAGAGAGCATGAAGCTTCTCCTTCCAGAGTGGTCTGGACAAGGTGCTTCTGTGCGTGGGCCCCACAGCATGGGCAGGAGGTTTCCTAGGCAGGATGCGGTGCTGTGTCCCAGGCAGGGGAAGCAGCACAAATGGTCAGATGTGTTTCTAATCACAGATGCTGCCCCCAGAGGCTAGGGGTCAGAGGCACTGATAGGGTGGGCTCTTCAGACTCCCATGTGCACTTCAGAGCAGACTTCCATGTGTCTGTCTCTACCCACTTTCCTAGCCTGATAGCTCTTTCTTCAAATTTTTGAGTCCAGGAAAGGAAAATTAGCATCCTCCCCACACATCGCTCCTTCAAGTATGGGATTCCCATGGCTACTTCTGGGCTCACAGCCCCAAGAACACAGAGCCTGGAGTGGTGAGACCTCTGAAATGAGAGACGGGACACCTGGGTTTCTCCTGGTTCTCTACCCAGCTGGTTATGACTGCTGACAACTCACTCTCCCTCACAGAGCTTTGGGGTCCTCTTCTGTAAAGTGAAGGGGCCTAAAAAGGTGGTTCTCAGCTCTGGCTGCTCGATAGAGTCACCCAAGGAATCTTCTGCAGTGGGTGATGCCCCGGCTCCATCACGAGGGATCCTCTTTAAGGGCCTGGGCATTACTGTTGCTTTAAACTGACCTGGGATTCCGACGTGCTGCTGGGGCCGAGAACCACTGGACCACGTGCTCGCCGACTGGAAGCATTGCCAGGTTCACATGTGACTCCCAGTGGGCTTCACAGCACAGTCACCTGGGGACTGATAAACACCACCTCTACCTCCTGACACAGAATCTCCAGGTCGGGGAAGGCCCAGGAATCTGCATTTAGGAATCTCCCCAGGTGTCTCTGATGCCCCAGGTTCACAGTCCAGAGTTGGCAAAACACCAGGTGTTCTTACCCAGCATTGGAGTTGCAAAACTTGAATGTGGGCATTCTATCACTTGCTGGGTATCCTTGTGAAACACACTGACCCCCTCTGTTCTCTGGTCAAATTAGAATTACAGCAATTCCTCACAGGGTTGTGATGATCAACTGAGACATTGGTACAGATGGTGTTACTGTTTTTATTATTTTCCTGCTGCCTGAGTGTTCTGGGTACGTGATTCCACATCAGTGTATCCCGCTCTGTGCCTCTTTGGGTACAGCACCCAGCACCCAGCACCCAGCACTCAGTGCTGTGCGGTCACAGATGCTTAATCAAAGGGTGTGGACGGAGATAATGAAGACCTGGGCCTCTCTGGAGTGTGCCTCAGAAATCCACTGAAAGAACAAGACCACGCAGTTTCTAAATCAGTCATTTGGGCTGGTTTAGCATGAAAGGCTCTGATGAGCTGGGACTGATTCATACATTCTCTGTGTTCTGGGGAGGCACACGGAAGAGGCCCCTGAGAATGTCGTGGACTTCCGGCATGAATAACACCACCTGCCTCCCCCACCATCGCCAGGAGGGCTGCCCCCCGCAAGTGGCCTGGACACAAAGCTGCCAGCCTGGAGTGGCCAGGGCAGAGGGACAAGCCCACGAGGGTGCATCCTGAGTCTGCTCGTGACAGCCAAACCCCTGCCCCCTCCCCCCTCGGCTGTGCGAGGTCGCCATGGTGACTTCCTGTCCCGGGTATGTCAGGGCTCTATCAGAGCCAATCGGCGGCAGGTGCAGATAAGGGTCTCTAAGCAGGGGCGGCTGTCACGCAGCCTGCCGCTGCCAAGCGCAGCATCGATTCTCGCCTGTGCCCGTGCCCACAGAGGACGAGAGAGGCTGGGGGAGGAGGGAGCCCTTTCTATATTTAGCTCCTGCACTAGTACATCCCGGTGGACAGCTTCGAAAGAGGCTAACATCCAGCCCAGCATGGGAAGGTTTAACATTCCTCAGTTAGGTACGCTCTACGTGGGGCTGGGTTTTGCCCATTGAGAGGGTTAAAAAAAAGAGGGTTCAAAAAAAAAGATAAAAAGGAAAGCAAGAGGGAAGAAAACAACAAAGCTAAGCTGATTTATAGCAACAAGGGAACTGCCCCTAAACAGCTCCTCCACCGCCCCCCAACCCAGCCCCGTGCCTGGACCCGCTGACGGTGGAGGGAGGTAGAGGGGGCAGGCGTTGGGCAGGAGCGTCAGGGAATGGGATTCTCCGGATTGTTGAGCAGTCAGTTTGGTCCCAGAGCAGAGGCAGAGCCTGGGGCAATTGAGTATTTGCCCCAGGGCCCTAGAGAATGACCCTTTGGAGGAGCTCCACGCTTGGAAGGGGGCACAAGAGGGACTCAGGTCACTGGAAATTCAGGTCAGTGGCCTGACAGCCTGGGGATTTGCTCTGAGCTGCTCCCCCTCCCACCCCAGAGCCCTCCAACGACACATGAAAGGGATTCAGCACACCAGGGAAGCTGGGGGCCAGCAAATGGTTTATTTGCTTGAATTCACCAGGTAATTGCATGTCCCTTGCCTTGCTTCTGCTGCCCAGGCTGTGGCCCATCCAGTGGCCTGGACTGAGCTCCCTCAGTCCAGGGAGCTGTGGAGGGAGAAGCACAGGAGAAATTAAGGCTCTGGCCCTCGAGGTTCCTGAGCTCCCAGGAACACAGGCATGAAAAGGAGACCGAAGGACAGACACACAAACGCTGGTGCAAATGAGTGTAACGTAAACTGCAGGAGGGGCCGTGGGAGAAGCGGCCAGTGGGTCCAGAGAACTGGGACTAAAAGTGGGGGACGCCCTGACTCAGGTCTTGCACCCCCTCCGCAGCCAGTCTGTATGGGGAGTATCTAGCCGTCCTGGCATTCTTCAGGGATGTCAGCGATGCCAGGTGAGGGGTTCATGCCGAGTTCCTTATCATTGTTCAAATTTTGCTCAGATAATAGCAGCAGATGCAAATGACCCTGCTGCTTACTAAGCAAGTTAAAAGACAGATCAGAAGTCGATGGCTTCTCTCCTGGAGTCTTTGCTCCGTAGAGTCGCTGTGAGCCTTGGGGAGAAACAGCCTGCAGAGGGCTGAACTGCAGCTGGCCCGGGATGCACCGAATGGGTGTAGTCTCCAGAAGGCTCAGTTTTGTGTGAGCTGGGACGTTTGGACATCTTCCCTCCCCCAGTACATTCATGTTGCATGACCCTCCCCTGCCCACCTGCTACCTGCTCTGCCTTTCCTGCCCTAACTCTTACCTGGTGGCAATAAGTAGGCACCAAGGAAGACCGCCGAAAACAGACAGGCCCTGGAACTGGCACTTCCGTTCTGCTCCCCCTGGTCTGATGGTCACCAGCCTCTCAGGGACAGTGATCCAGGCCAAGCGTATGTCACAGACTGAAGCCAAAGAGAAAGGGTCCCACCTCCCTCTCTGGACAGCCTAGCCCTGCCCCAAAGCGTATTGGGTGGAAGAATTCCTTCTGGCCTATTTCTGAGCTCCTGCAGCCTATACTTAAGTATATGTGCAAGCATTTACATATATGTATATTTATTATGTAACCATATGTCTGTGTACATGTAAATATGTATCTTTAAAAATATTTATTGAGCACCTACTATGAGCAAAGCACTTTGCTATTCTCCAAAGTGTGTTGAAAATGGGCAGGGGAGTCTACAAAGATAGTCATCACATTATTTGCTGAGCACTAGTATATTCCAGGCACTGTGTTAGGTGCTTGACACCCATGCATTTTAGTTTATGCCTCACAACAACCTCGAGGTGTTAACCCCATTTTGCAGATGAGGAAACTAAGGATCAGAGAGGTTAAACTTGCCCAGGGCCACACACTGGAAAGTGGCTGGCAAACCTCAGACTTGAACCCAAAGCCTCTGCTGGCTGGGAGCCCTGAACCACCAGCCATGAATTACATATGGCCCTGCCTTCAGGAGCTCTCACACTAGTGTGCACTGAGCATAGACAGGCACAGTCACGACCCGCTGTAATCACAGAGAGGCGAGGAGGGAGGGGAGAGTCATCTTGTCTCTGAAGGAGTGCAGGCCAGATCCAGGGTCCTGGCCAGGACGCCAGTGAGCACGGTGTTGGGGGCCCATCTTGGCCGTGCATCCTTGTCTCTCATCCGTACTCACCTTTGTCCCACGGCACCTCTTCTCTCACCAAATTGCAGTCTGTTACTCCAGGGTCCTGTCAAAATGCAGGGCAGTTGCTATTGGAAACAAGTGTTTCATGAAGTCGCTGACCCCTCATCTGCTCTTTCCTCCACCCCTTTCCTCCCTGCACCCTAGATTCCCTGACTTGCAGTACAAGGTGCCCCACATATTAGATATCCAGAGGCAGAGGCCCATCCTGGGACTGGCCTCCCCCTCACTGCTCATTTGTGTCCATGCCTGTCTTACGCCCACTGTCGAGGCGCTGGGAGCAGGGACCCATCGCTCCTCAATCACCTGCTGCATCTGACAGGGGCCGTCCGAGTGAATAGGGGGTGGGAGTGGGGGGGCACTCTGGGAGATTCTGAACCCTCAGTCATTTTAGTGCTTTAGAAATTGAGCACTCGCTTGGGCATCAGACTCATGGGAACATACAGGGCTTTGTCACTACCTGATGGAGTAGTTTGGGGTCCTCACCCTCTGTGAGGCTCCACCTTCATTAGGATGGTCTCTGAGTTCTCTCTGGCATGGATGCTCCAGGATTCTCCTGGTCCCGGGGCCCCTGGAACCTGGGGCCAAAAGGCCACGATGGGAGAGGCTGCTCTCGGGGTCCACATGGGGTGCCTGGACTGACAGCCTGGTTCTCCAGCCAGCGTGAGGTCAGGCTGGGGCTTTGGAGCCGGCCCCAGTCAAGAGGGTTGGCCTGGGTCTGTATTAGCACATCTCCCAGAGAAGAGAAAGCGTTCTTCCTAACCCCTTCCCCAAAAGTCCTGGGAACGAACCTCCCCACCCTACTCAGAGCTGGGGCTCTGGGTTCAGCGCTCTGCTTTAGCATTGATGTCCTGACCCATTTTCATGAGATCTCATTCTCAGGTCTGGGAGCGGTTTCTCTAATTCATTGTCTTTATCCCAGTGTCCCCAGTGCCTAGCCACGGGCCTGCCACTACACAGTGAGTGCACTGTGAATATTTGTCCAAGAAATAAATGAGTTTCTCAGTGGCCTTTAGAATGCAGTCTGTGTCTGGCTCAAACTGGAAGCCATTTATGCTAATGAGTGTTGATCTTGCCTCTCCAACTGGAAAGTAACTCCTTTAGGAGGGTGGCTGGGCTTAATTCTTCTGTATCTTGCATAGGATCTCACCTGTTCTGGGCACAAAGATGTGCTCAATGTAAACTTGTTAAAATAAATAGGATGGAATACAACATATCACCCTTTGGACTCTAGGGGCAATTGCTTAGAATCTTTAGGGCAAGTCACTATTTAGCCTTAATTACTGATTTTATATTAGCTCTGGGAACCAGGCTGACTGGATGAGAAGATTTTGCTCCTGGATAATCACTAGCAGTAATAACTACCTTGGACTGAATGCTTCATATGTGACGTCACTGTGATACATGCGGTACTTCCGTCCTCTCCTTTAATCCCAGGGCCAGTCCTTCTACATTCATTTATTCACCAGTCGGCCGATCTCCTTGGAGCCCTCACGGTTTGGAGGCTGTGAGCACGCAGTGCCGGACGAGATAAACACGGTTTCATTTTCCCCATTCTACAGATGAGGAAATGGACTCGGGGACTCTCAGCCACTTGCCTGCGATCACAAAGCTCCTAAGTGGCAGCACTGCATCTGAATCATCTCTCTCCATCACTGCATCAGGGAAATGGGGCCCCCTCTGCCAACTCAAGTTTGTAGCTAGTTTACAGGGTGGCGAGTGCTGTTCAGTTCCTCTAGAAACTGACAGTGTCTCGTGCAAATGGATGTTTAGCAGTAAACACACTTGCCAGCAGTGCCTGGAATGCTCTCTCCGGGGGGCGGGTGAAGGGATTGGGGAAATGCTGCTGCACCCTGCTCTCAGATACAGCATCAGCAGGGCTTTCACAGGAAATAGAGCTTCTCTTTCCTGCCTGAGGTGGCACGAGGAAGCCGCATCATGTGCTGGGGAGGGAAGGGAAGGCTTGGGTGGGGGTCTCTGGGCAGAGGCTCCAAGGAGGCACGGGTGAGGTGACCAGCAGCACTGCCAATGGCCTGATTTCCCCCTGCTCCAGGCCATGTTGAACAAAGTCCCTAGAAGGCATAGCATGGATGTGGTGGTCCCCCAGGGACTCCCGTGGAGCCTGTGGAGTCCCAGACCGCTGTGTCGTGAGCGCTCCTGCCCCTTCCCTGTCATCAGGGCGCGACCCATCTAAGTGCCCACTCATACCTACACCCTCACGGTCAGGTGGCTCACATGGGGGTGTCCAGCTCTTCCAGTTCCCTCTGTCCTCCTTTGCCCTTTGCCACCAACCTATACTCACACATGCACATGTGTGTTCACACCCCACACTCACACATACACATGTGTGCTCACACACATTCTAAGGGGAAATTGAAAACAACCTTCCTGGATCTGACTCAACCTTCCCAGGTCTGTACAGCTAATGGAATTCAGTCTCCCGCTGTGGTGGACCCACTGCAATTGGCTGAGAGAGTGGGAAACCGCAGGTGTTGGGGTTGAGGTATGTGGTTGGTGTGGAACTCGGTTAGGTCTTACTGCAGACATGTCATTCCTGTCACCTGGAGAGAGGCAGAGAGCCAGGGCCACCCTGTCCTCCCCGACCCCAGCCGCAGCCCCAGGCCAAGAAACTGGGCAGAAAGGCCTTTTCAGATGGATGTACATCAGGAAAAGGGGGGGGACAAAGGAGGGAAGGGCGAGGGGCTAACGTTGCCGAGGCTTCTTGTAGGCTTGACCTCAGGCCTTTTGGTCCGTGCTTGTTTAGTCCTCACAAGAACCGCTGAGGGATCAGTGTGAGTCCCTGCTTGGTGGGGTCGTGGTTGGAACAGCGATAAGCTAGGGGTTGAGCCAGAAGCGAGGAAGAGACTGAACAAAGGTCCGCTAGTGAGCCCTGCGTGGGCAAAGCAGCGGCTAGAAGCCCTTTGGGAGAAGAATGGAGCCCGAGCCCTTATTCTTGGACGTTTGGGAGAGGGAGAAGCGGGCACTGCTACCACAGCTGCTAGGAGGAGGGGACAGGATTGTCCCGCCCCTTCGGGCACTAGTATGACAGCCACTATCACTGATCACAGGAAGGGAACGCTTGAAATGGTGCTGAGCCCTGGCAAACCCTGGTCCTGAAATAGAGGACCAGGGGATGACCACATTCTACTGTCTGGTGGTCCCCATTCCCAAGGGCTGGAGGCGGCTGTGGTCATCCGTGTGGGGAGAGCGTCTCCTGCGAGACCTGGAGTAAGTCCCCTCCCCTCCCTGCCCTCGGCTCACTGTGACCTCAGTTCAGACCTGGCTTCCTCTGGGAAGCTGTCCCTGACCCCACATGGTGTGGTCTCTGCTCTTTCCCTCTCTGTCGCCCTTTTGCCCCTCCCCTGGGCCCCTGAGCTCTTAGAGGGCAAGGCCTATGCTTTGTTTACAGTTGAAGCCCCACACTCAAGAAATAACTGAGTAAAAACACATTTACAGTGCCACTGTACTCGAGTTTTCAATTCACTGAGTACTTACTGAAAGTCACCTATGCCAGACCCCACAGACCCCATGACGAATAAAGAGTCCTGGCCCTCAGGAAGCTTAGTCTCCCAGTGTAGATGGCTACACACCCCTCCAGCTGCAATCTGTGCAATCAACGTCAGAGGAGGGTCATAATTATGGCTGCACTTTTCGACCACGTCCTCTGTGCCAGGCGCATGGAGGTCCTGGCTTTGAGCTGTGGGAGCAGTTAGCCCTGGCTAGTAGATTTGAGGAAGCCTTCTTGGAGCAGGTGGCTGGACTTTGGGGAGTCTATTTTTGTTTCCTGCCCCTGGTGTACAATCGAGATAAAGACTAAGACAATAAGAGATAAAGTAGATGTGAGTCCTTCACTCTCTAAGCGCTCCCCATGGATCAATTCCTTCATCCCCACAACCCACCCAGAGGCGTGCTATTGTGGCCTTATTTAACAGACAGGAAACTGAGCCAGAGAGGATCAATAGTGTGCCTGGGGCCGCAGGTAAAGCGTGGGGCTGGGATACAAACCCAGGCAGTCAGGTTTCATGGCTGAACTTATAAGGATGCCCAAGGACTGGTGAGGCTAGGGAGGGAGAGATGTTATGTTTTATGAGATCTCTGATGTCCCAAAGGGTTTGGCAGTCTAAGGCATATTTGGAAATAGTATTTTTTGCTTTATGACTGACCCATGTTTATCCATCCTTCAGATTCCTTATGGAAATAAAATAATAGGTGTCTGTCTCTGTCTTGTAGACCTGACTCTGGGGACCAGGACCGAACACTCTTTTCATTCCTGCCCCTCCCCTCCATATACACACCTGCACCTACACCCAACCTCCTCACCTGCATACAGATGACCTAGCCTCTTCCTGCACCCCAGACACCTACACATGGGCCCATCTGTCTTTGCCTCATCTCAGTGCACACCTCCCAGCCCCACATGCACGGCCCACATGATCCCGTATCTGTGGGCACACGGGTACCCAGCTCCACACTCTCCCACCCCTGGTGCTCCCAATGTCCCCCCACAGTCACATGGGTGTATACATATGCCCCACCACACACAAAACCAGGGCCAAGTCTAAAGGACATTTGGGCCTCAGGTCCAGGCACCTTACCCAGGACTCAGGGTCAGCAGTTTTCTGAGGTGAGACTAAGGAGAGAGCCAACCATGGAGGATGGAGAGGTCTCCCTTCACCTCTCTGGGCTCAGGGCCACCAGGGGGCTGGCAGCCAGGCCCTGGGGCTGAGGGCTTTGGGGCAGTGGAGCCACTTAACTGTTACAGCTGAGAAGGTGGCAACCCAAAGAACTGCACAAACGCCAACTGCTGGCAAGGACTTCAGAAGGTCTTCAGGAATGCTGCGCAGGGCGCGTCCTGAAGGAGGGCCCGTGCTGGGGTCCACCCCTCCACTTACCCAGCGTATGCACACTCCACCTCTGGGCCTACCAGTGTGCTCAGCACTGGGGGTGTCACAGTGCACAAGACAGACCCAACCCTCCTCAAGGAGCCACAGCCAGGAATAGGTCCCCTCCCAGTGCCCCTGTCTTGTATTTTCACCACATCTGACTCAGAAGAGAAGGGAGCTCTTGACCACTATGCTCTGCAGGCAGGCGAGGGGCTCTGGAACCCCGCAGACCTGGATTCCTCTTCTGCTCTGACACGAAGCAGCTCCATTCCTGGGGAAGTCACTTCACCCTCTGAGCCTGTTTCCCCACGTGTCATGGGAGTTGGGGGAGCTATACCTGCTTCCAGGGCTGTTGTGAGCAGACGTGAAGGAATGCGTGAGGAGTGTCTGCCCACAGTGAGCGCTTGCATCCTGGTAGTTGCTTAAAATTATCCTCATTATTTTTATCTTTAGTCCTGGAAATGCTCGTGCCTGAGGGGATGGCGCGACTGCTTCCTGAACTTCTTCCTTCTGGCATCTGACCAAGCTTTCTTCGAAGAAATCTTTTCCCACACTTGCTGTGGCCCCAGATGGGGGGCTAGTCATATCCTTACCCCCAGGAGTTTGCAGGAGGCGTGGACACACCAGCAGGAGCCTCACCTGGCCCTGCCTGGGAGCTGGGAGCTGGCAGCTCTTCCTCCTGAGCTTCCTGCCCATCCACTGGGCCCTGGCCTCTCCCCATTCAGCTGCCGGGCCCCCACCGCCCCCCACAGAGGGCCGACAGCCGCATCCTGAGCATATGGAGAAGGGGTTACTCGGCAGCCCCCTGACTCATCGTGCCGCTGAATAATCCGAGGAGGTGACTGATTTAGGGAACATGCCAGTTTGATATCAGGGCCTGATCACTGGAACGCGGCTCCCCGGGGAAGAGAAAAATGAAAAATATGACTAAACTGTCCTCCCACACGGGCTGTCATTAAAACAGTGCTCGGTATGTCACAGATATTTTTGCTTCGTCTCCAAATAATTTGTTCTTCCAACTTCAAAAATTTTTTTTAATTTAATTTTTATTACCCCTTTCTCCACCTCCCCATTTGGTATGCACTTTGCTCTGTGAGGCCAAGGAAGGGTACATGCGTGTCCTGCTTGCTCTGACCTTCAAAGTAAAGGAAAGAAGCCCCCAGGGTTCCAGTCTGGTCCACAGCCTCGTCCCATCGCTGGGCAGACCCCTCCCTCCTCCTCCCCCTCCCTCCCCCCCCCTTCTTTTCCGCCTTCTCTTCCCTCTCTGGCCTCCCTTTCTTCCTTCCTCATGCTTGCTCCCCTCCCTCTTTCTCCTCCTCTCCTCCCTCCTCATTTTCCTCCTCCTCTTCTTCCCTCCTTCTCTTCCCTCCTCCTCTCCGTCTTCCCTCCCTCACCTCTCCCTCCTCCTCCACCTGCTCTGACTGTGGCTTCTGCCCTGTGGCAGTTGGAAGTCATCATGAACTGAGGTCTCCAAGGCCCCCCATGGCACTGCTCTGTCTTGCTGCTGAGGAAGATTCTCTTTGGGTAATTGTTTAGGAGAAAGAATCCTCAGAAAGGTCAGGCAGACACGACCCAGAACCCTGCCTCAAGGGCACATTCTTGGAGCCAGAAGGATCTCTCTCCCCATAGACTCAGGACCTAGATGGTTCCTGGCCTTGTGACCCTGGGCCAGCCTTTGCAGGGCAGCCTCCACCAACCCCAACTAGGAGCTTCCCACGCCGCCACTGCCCAGCCCAGTCTGGTAGCTGTTATTCCTGCCGTCCTTCGCTCCTGAGGAGAGTCAGTCAGAGTTTACTGTGTGGCAGGGACCATGCTGGGATTGGGAGCAGCCGTTCCTGCTCCTGCATGCTAGTGATAGGTGGATGGGTGGGCGGGATGTCAAAGTGCTATGAAGGAGATGGAAGAGGGGAGAGTAAGAAAGACAGCTTTAGCTAGGCTGCCGACCAAGGGCTGGGGCCCTGGTAGAAGGAGTTTGTTCTGCACAGATTCAGAGGAAGGACATTCCAGGCAGAAAGAAGACACGGCACCCAGCAGAGGCCCTAGATGGGAAGGAGTGTGGCCAGTCTGAGAGACTGGAGGAAGGCCCATGGGGCTGGAGCTGAGTGAAGTGAGGAGGCCCCAAGCCTCAGACCACAGGGCACCCACTCACTCAGAGGCCAAGGGAGGATTTGGAATGTATTTTAGATGTAACGGAAAGCCGTTGGAGGGTTTGAAGCAGCGGGAGATTTGATCTGGTTTGTGTTTTAAAAAGCTGACTCTGGCTGATGAGTGAAGGATGGGTTGTGGGGAGTGGGAGGGGCGGGTGCCCAGTGAGGAGGCTGCTGCAGATGTAGTGGGGGGCTTAGACCTCGCGCTTCCATCCGGCTCCCTCCCCTGAGCTTCAGGCACCTCCCACCTCGCACACAGGTCCAGGATGGAGCTGTTGATTCCCACCTCCCCAAATCTGACTGAGCCCCAAGTCAATGGTACCACCATTCACCCCTGTTGTCCGTTCCCAGAGGTTGCTCTGTTGTCCAGCTCCAACACCGGCTTGACCTCTGAACATTCCCCCAGACTGAGTGCTTCTCATCATGGCCCCTTGGCCCTGGGGTGTTCCTCTCAGAGGGGTGAGGCCTGGCTCGGCTTGGCCATCTGGATGCTAGTCTTCGCAAGAGAAGACACGACCCCCTGGGAGGCCTGACATGGGTTGGGGCGCAGAGCAGGGGCCAGAGGAGCATTTGCTGGGGTTTCTGGCTGCCTTTACTGTAGAAAGGGCTCCCTTTGCATCGGAACTCTTTAAGGATTTGAGGGAGCTTTTTAAATATCACCCCCCAACACACAGACTCCTTGTTTCTCCAGCCTCACCTCCTTATAAGTCCTGAGCTTCCTGTGGGAGGCCGTGTCACGCCTCCTAGGCTTCCTCCATGTTCCCCCTCTCTGAACACCTCCTCAGGGGCTTCTCCCCCAGTCCCCGGCACACTTCTCGTCATCCTTCAAGGACTAGCATAAATGTCACCTTCTCTGCTGAGTGTCCTCAGACCCCACCTCCCCTCCCTCAGCCTGCTGCCCAGGTAGAGTTTGTAGCTTTCTGCTCAGAGCTGCCCTGTGCTTGTGTAGCTGCCACAGCCCTTGTCACTCTGCTTTGTAATCATCTGTTTGCCTGCCCGTCTCTGCAGAACCGGGAAGCCCCAGAAGGCAGCGACTGGCTTCTTTCACCATCTTCCTGTCCTCAGCCAGCCCATCCCAGAGCAGCTACTCCACAAGCATCTGTTGACACACAACCTTCCCTCTTGGTCTTCATTTCAGTTAAAAGCCAAGCTCTCTAATCATGTTTGCAAATCTGAGGCTCACCATTCAGGTGAAGGCCTGAGCAAAACTCACCTCCTCCAGGAAGTCTTCTTTGATTTTAGAGGATACTTTGCTGTGTCCTCTCAGCCCTTGGGCTCCCTGTTTGAATTCCATCCCTCCCTGGAAGTGGTTTTCGGAAGGTCTTTCTGCCTACTCCCCTTTTGTTCATTAAACGGTTCAGTAGATGGTTATCATTCAGTCTCAGCTTAAATGTCAGAGATGTCTTCCCCATTACAGTCTCGAGGAGCCCCACACTCCCACCCATGGTTATTCTCTGCATGGTTCTGTATTAGCTTTCACCTACTGCTTATTTATTTATTATATAATCTTCCCAAATACAACGTAAGTTCCAGGAAGCAGGACCTGGTCTGTCTCACTCGTGGCTGCCTCCCGAGTGCCTGGAACAGTGCCTGACATGTGGTGGGCCCTTAGGAATTATTTTGTGAGCAAGTCATTCCTGAGCTCTTCCTATGTATAAATTGTTGCTGTGGGCTCCATCACCCCTTCCCTTAGGAGGCAAACCCTTTTCCGGAGGTCTTAAGACTCACACCTTGCGTGGTTGGCTCACAGGTCAGGGCGATGCCCAGTGAATGATGCAACAGGTGTGGGAGGGTGGGAGCAGAGGGGTGTGGGGGCCGGTGGCAGGGCAGGCTTTATGGAGGGCAGAGGGCTGAGGCGAGCTTTGGACCCTCCCTCCCGTCGCCAGGGCTTTGCCCGTGTTGCTCCTCCACCTGAAGCACCAGACTCTACCCCTTCATCGCACTGGGCCATCTTGGGTTTGCTTGCCGGGTTCCAGGTGCTCCTTCTCCAGGAAGCTTTTCCCTGTCCACAGGCTCAAGGCCGTAGGGCCCTGGACTTCCATCTCTTGTAAGACTTATCACACAGCTTTGGAATGCCTTTTATGTCTTCTCCCCTGACATACACAAACACACACACACACACAAGAAGTCGACTGAACAAGGGCAAGGATGGCATCTGATTCATCTCCTCCTTGACACGCTTTCTTCTCCAGGCTTCCAGGACTCCTCTCTTACCTGGTCCTCCCACCTCACTTTCACTCCCTGTCAGTTTCCTTTGTTGGCTTCCCTCCTCCCCAACCTTTGGATATGGGAGAGCCCAGAAGTGGGTCCTTCATCTTTTTCTCCATCTCTACTCACTCCTTGGTCATCTCATCTAGTCTCTTGGCTTTAGATACTCTGCACGCTAAGACTCCCAGATTTATAATTCCAGTGCAGACCCCTTCCCCAAACCCCAAAATTCCAGATCCATCAGAGTTTTTCACATCTCCACTTGAGTATCGGATAGACATCTCAGATTCAACGTGTCCACTGAACCTATTTCCTCCCCCTACCCTGCCTGGCCCCGACCTGCTCCGCCCATGTTCTCTGTTGATGGAAAACTCCATCCTTTCAGATACTCAAGCCAAAAGCCTCAGAGTCGTCCTTGACTCCTCTGTTCATCCCACACCCCACGTTCCATCTGTCAAGAAATCTTGCTGACTCTTCCTTCAGAGTGCATACAGAACCTCACCACTTCTTGCCATCTCCACTCCTGCCATGTTGGTGCCGGCCACCCTCATCTCTGGCTTTCTGTCATGTCCTTCTAACTGGCCTCCCACCTGCATCCTTGACTGCTTGTCTGCTCGTCACAGCAGCCAACGTGACCCTTTTAAAACTTCAGCCAGAGAATGTTTTCCTCTGCTCAGAACCCTCTGATGGCTCCCCATTTCATCCAGAGGCACAGCCAAAGTCTTTAGAGTGTCCCCAAGGCCTTTCATGATTCCATCCCCCTAGCCTCTCTGAATTCTTGTGACTCCCCTTTGGGTCCCTCCGTGTCAGCCGTTCTGTTGGCTGTCCCTCAGCATTCCAAGAACTCTCCCACCTTAGGGCTTTGCTCTTGGCTGTTCCCTTTGCCCCAGATGTTCACCCCTTGATGCCCTCAGGGCCAACTCCCTGAGATGTCACCCTTTGGATGGAGCCTCCCCGACCTCCCCAGATTTCCTCCTCCCCCTTCCCCTGCTCTGTTTTCTTCTCCACAGCACTTTCGCTCTCTCACATATGGTATGGTTTACTTATTTAAGTAAACCTCCCCTCACTGGGATGTGAGCTCCATGGGAGCAGGAATCTTTGTTTGGTGCAGCGATATTCTAAGCACCTAGGACAGAACCTGGCAGAGACGGTGCTCCGTAAATGCCTACTGAGTGCTTATCTGGGTGAAGGCATTTGAGGCAGGGGGACCGTTGGGTGCCAGGGTCCCGTCGCGTCCTCCTTCCCTGCTCATGCAGGGTCAGGGTCCATGAGTTTGCCCATGGGGCAGACCCGCTGGCAAGGCTGCACTGTCTGCCCACCGCATTTCCTGGCAGGCCTCTGTTCATGTATGGGGTGGTGTTTGTGGCCTGGCTCAGGCTCAGCAGCAAGGCACTGAGCACAGCATAGTAAAACCAGCCCAGCGGCCATGCCACCTCCCTTTACCCACACAGACCCATTACATTGAGATAAACACGCAGCCATGGTCTAAAGAGTGACAAACGGACCTCTGCACGTCCCCCGCTTCCCTCACAGACACAACCAGAGACAAGCCCTGTGTCAGCAAAGCTGCTGCCAGTGAGTGATGGGGAAATGGGTAGTGATGGGACTTGAGACAGCTAAAGGGCTTCATCCTCTCGCCTGCAGTCCCCACCGCGCCAGACCCCATGGTTCCTGTGTCTGTCCACCAGTTTCTTCTCTTCTTTCTCTATAGGTGTGTTTGCCTCTTTCTTTTGCTGCTTCTCCATTGTCCCTTCTCTCTGTACCCCCTAAGAGGTTTCTCTCTCTCTCTATCTTTGAGTTTCTCTGTATCTGGGGCTCAGTCTCACTGACTGCTTTTCTCTGGCTCCTTCTCTGTTCTTTGCCCTCCTCCTCCTTTCCAACTCTCCCTTTTTCACAGCCTCTCTCTCTGTTGTCCTCTCCCTCAGAATCCTCGCCTTCCTCTCCTATAATTACCCAACACACACACTCTGGCTTCTTCTCTTGGCCTCTGGCCGTTGGGGGGCAATGATCAGCGTCCCCTCACCAACTGTCCACTGGAAAGTCCTTCGTCTTCTCCGTCCAACCCCATAGTTAGGATTTCCATCCGCGACACTGCCTGGGGTTGAGCAGAGCCTGCAGTCAATCCCGGCCCTCCCAGCTCCTCTGCCCTCTCTGCACCTTGCTCTGCCAAAGCTGCCGTCCACCCCCTCAGGGTGGCCTTGTCCCAGCCCCACTGCACTGGCTTGTCTGGTGGCCCACAGCCTTTGCCAGGACCTGAGAATTTCCTTCTTTCGCCAGGGCTGACCCTGTAGTTGGGTCTAAGGTACGAGGTTTTCCTTCAAGACTTCGTGCTCATTGTTTGAGTCTCTTTTGTACGTGAGTCCCCTGGGAAAGCCCCCTCCGAATTACGAATCCTTCTCTGCAGCTCCTCCCCACTGAGCATGGATCTTCCATTTCTGGGCACTCCAAAGTGATTCCTTGTCATATGAAGTCCTGCCTTCCTCTCTGTGTTATAGCCAGCATGCTGGACAACTTTATAAAACTTAGCCCCTGCCTCTGGTTTATTTGCTTCAATTCAGCCAGTTTTAAATCTGGCTCACTTGCTGGCTCTTCTTTTTTCCAACCAGTAAATGTTCACCTCTGCTGCTCCGTGATGGAGGAAGCATGGGGCGCTTGGGCTCCTTTCCTTTTGGGGGCTTGTTTCATTTGGAAATATTAACTGCTAGAAGGCAGCAGAGCAGGTCTAGTATGACCACTGCTCAATTGGTCTCTATTTTTGTCATTCTCCCCTTGTCCCTGGAGGTGTTCTTCCCATCCCTCCTCACCCCCACCTGTCAGAGGGGTATTTTCTTGCAAGGCTGTTGCACACTTAAATGAGATCCTGTCCATGAAGGGGCTTGGCGAATTGGAAAGCATAGTAACACATGGTGTGTCAGTGCCGTCACAGCCTCTTTGGACACAAGGCACAGCTGTCCAGTGCTGGGGCAGTGTTTCTCATTGGCCCTCACCTCTTTGACTTCTCATACCACCCCCACCAAAACCCCCAATTTTGCCACAAGAGAGATATGAACAGGAGTCTGCTTGCCTCTCTCTCTATGTGCCTCGCTCCGGCCCCTGGCATTCTCAGGCACACAGCGCTGATCTTCTTACAGGACTACAGTGCGCTGGGCATAAAACAGGCCTCTCCTACATGCAGCAGGAGTTGCCTCATAGCATCATGGCCAGGCAGTGTTTACATCTCTGTTGAATGCTGGTCACGATGGACAGCTCACTACCTTTAGGCGGTAGACTTAGTGGTCAAGTATATGCATATTTGAGGTCACTCGAATCTACCATCTATTGGTTGTGTCACTTCAGGCACATTTACTTAACCTCTCTAAGTCTCAGTTTTCTCCTTTGTTAAAATAACAATGAAAAAAAATACCTTGGTCAGGGTGTGGTGAAAAGTCAGGGAGATAATGCAGGGGAAGTGCTTATCCTGGGGCCTGATGCTTTGTGAGTGCTCATAAGTGTTAGCTATTTTATTCTCATCTCACAAGGCAGGGTTGCATGGCTCTGAACTGAACTTGGCCTTCCAGGACGTTGAAGAGGCCTGTTCTGCAGTCTGGAGCTCACGGAAGGCACCTGTTCCCTCTTATATGGGACAGCCCTTCAGTGTTGGAAGACAGCTTTCACGCCCCTTCTAAATCTTCTCTTCTTCAATTTAAGTACCCCTAGTTTCATCACCTATGCCTCGTATTTTTCATGGTTTCCAGGCCCCTTGCCATCTAGGTCACTGTCCTTTGTACGCGCTTGTCAATGCCTTTCCAAAAATAAAACATACGGAAGTGACGGTGTGACTATGAATTTGATCTGACCTACCCAGGATGCAAATGGGACTGTGTCGCCCTTGATCAGGATGCTGTGGACAGTCAAAGCCTTCCTTAGTGAGTATTGGTGTGTCTGTTTGTTGATTGGTTGCCTTGGCAACCTGTGACCAACTAAAAATGCCTGATTTTCCCATGAACCTCTCAAGCCTGCTCTCATCCTAAGTGCCGAATTAATTTTTTGAACTAATGCAGGATGGATGTTGTGTCTATTCAGTTGCATTGTATTTATTTTGACCCCTACTGTAGCTTGAAAATCTGTTTTTAATTTCATTATTTGAATAGATAATACACTTTTATATTTAGAAATCAAAAAATGTAACAGGGTAAACTGTGAAGAGTTCCCACGCCACCCCATCTTCCCAACTTCTCTCTCCCCACATAGGTAGTGACCACATTCTTAGTTTCTTATGTATCCTTCTGGAGTTTCTTGATGCAGGTACAAGCCAGTACCAATATCGGTTCTTATAGTTCACCTGGTTTTTACACAAAGGGTAGCCTATGGTACACACTGCTCCAAAGCTTGCTTTTTTCACCTAACCATGTCTGAGATCCTTTTGAATCCTCAGTCCTTAATCTGACGTAGTTTCACATCTACCAGACTTGTGACATTTGTACATAAAGCAAGCATGTCATCAGTGTCTTTATCCAAATTGTTGATAGGAATGTCTGGAGCCCAGAGCCCTGTCACCATGGACACGCCCCAGGCCGATATCCATTGAGAAGTCAACGCTACTGTGCACAATGTCCTACCAGTTACTGGGACAACTAACTGGGCTGATTCCCAGCCCATTTTTCCCCTTGTTCTTTTCAAGGAAAAACATGCAGATGTGTCACATACCTCACTAAACAACTAGGTGTATAGAAGCTTTGTGGTTTATCCGTCTGGAACAGTAGTTCTCAACTAGAGAAGATTTTTCCCCTAGGGGACGTTTGACAATGTCTGGAGACATTCCTCATTGTCACAACCGACTATGTGTGCTGCGGAGGAGGGGCTGCTACTGGCATCTAGTGGGTAGAGGCCAGGGTGCAGCTGAGCATCCTACAAGGCACAGGGCAGCCCCCGCCCCACCCCCACAACAGAGAATTACCAGGTCTAAATGTCAGTAGTGCCAAGGTTGAGAAAACCTGATCTAGAAGCTTACCAAAATAAAAAAAATGTTAAAGATTAATTTGGTGTTGCCTGGTTTTAATAAATTCTTACTGGTTCTTAATAATCATCACTTCTCAAAAGTTACATTAACATACAATTCTTTTTGGGCAAGAGAGAATCCTCTCATGGAGTGAAAAATCATCTGGACTCTCCAGTGTCGTGGAGAGACTCCCCAGATCTGGGGGACTGCTCCTGTCGTGCGGAATAAGTTCCTGCAGGCCTGCCCTGCTCCGTGGTGATCTCTCAGCGGGAGAGTTTCCTCTCTAGTGTTTTCTCTCCTCTTTCGCAGGACTGCTCACATTCCTGGTGGTGACTTCAGTTCTGGCTTCTCTCCCTCCAATGCCCCCGCCCCAATCAGGAATGGCACAGAATCCATGGAAAATTAGGAAGTCATACAAAAATGTCAGTAACAAGGGAACAGGCCCGGGAGAGTAGCTCTCTTTTCCTCTTTAAATGTGCTCATTTCCCACTTAGGGAGGTGTCAGTGTTCCCAAATGCACATCTCAAAACCTTGACAAATGGAAAAAAATTTAAAAAGCACTTCCCACACCTCTTTAGAAGACTAAGTGTAAAGAAAATTGAGTTGAAACTTTGAAGAAGGAGCTGTTGGTGTCCAGCAGAACCCAGAGCCCCAGGTTCGTCCAGAAGACCATAGTGACCAGGCCTCCGAGCTAGAGGTAGTCCATCTCCGTATTCACTGAGCTCCTACTGCATCCAAAACGCTGTTAGGGCCCTATTCATTCAGGGATAAATAAAGCATGGGCTCAGCTCTTGAAGAGCTTACAAGAGGCAGCCTGTATAGTGGGAAAGCGTGAACTTGGGACAGACCTGCATCCGAATCCCACAGAGATGGTGAGACCGTGTTAACGGGACACAATACTTAATGCCTTGAAGTGTCAGTTTCTGCTCTGTAAGAGTAGAGATAGCAATAGCTATCTCATGGTTGTGAAATGAAATGAGAATAGGCGTCTGAAATGCCTCGTGCACATAGTAAGAAGTCAATATTGTAGTTGTTATTGAGTCCTCTAATATCCTAGTACAGATATTAGACACGCAGAATCTGATAAGCACTAAATAAAGGCGCAAAGGCAGGCCTGTGGACACATAAAGGAAGGGTCATTAAAACAGTTGAAAGTGTTTGGAAGAACGCCGAACTTGGAATCATTGGAAGACGTGGCTTTGAATCCCTCCTCTATCACTTAGTAGCTGTGTAAACGTGGATACGTTGCTTCGTTTCACTAAGCCTCTGGTTTTTCATCTATAAAATAGAGATAATAAGACCTCCCTAAACAGCAGTAAATGTTACATAAATGCTTATGGAGTCCAGGAGACTTCAACCAGGGAGACTTCTTGAAATAGGTGGACTTTGAGGCCAGCCCTGTGGCATGAGGATGATGTTCGTAAGGGCAGAAAGGGCCAAGAAGACTGCTCAGGGTGAGGCGGGAGCTGAGCAAAGCAGGGAGCCGTGAATGTTGGTGGAACTCTCTAGGAGTTAAGAACGTAAGCTTTGGGTGTCAGGCAGACCTCGGTCAAGTTATCTAAGCTCTCTGAGCTTCAGGTTCTTCAACTGTAAAAAATAACCTGTGGGGTGGCTGTGGGTATTCAGTGAAGTAATGTATGAAACCATTTAGCTCAGTGCCTGGCTCACAGTAAGTGCTTAATGGACAGTCACTGTTACACCTGTGGCTCAGGGCTTAATCTTCGGGCTGGAAGGTCCAGATGGGCAGTTGTCAAGGGCCTTATATGCCAGGCCAAGGAGGAGGCCAGTTGTTTGGGCAATGGGAAGCCATTACGAGCTTTTGGGAAAAGTGACATGATCCCAGCTGTTTTAGGCTAACCCTTTGCAACAATGTGGAGGGTAGGCTGGCGAGGAGGGTGCCTGGAGGCAGGGAGGCCAGTTGGCCCAGAAAACTGGGCTGTAGTTTAGTTTTTACCATTGATTTGCTTTGGACCCTGGAGCAAGCCACAGAGATTCGGCCAGGCCACGCTCACAGCTGGGCCGGCCCCGGCCAAGGTCCTGGTGGGGAGGGATGAGTTCCGGCCGCTCCCTGCTGGACTCTCTTCCCCCAGCCTCACCAGCCTGCCTGTGACAGCTGCGGCTCCCACCCCCAGTCCCTGTTTGGAGCAGTGATTAATACAGGTTTAAAATAATCTTTGTCTTCTCCCTTTGTCCGCCCCCAGCACAGCCGCTGCTCTGCTCCCATCCCCCACCCCCTCCCCGACCACACCTCCAAAACCAGCCTCAGGGCCTCTTGGGCCTGGGACACTGCCTTGGCTCACACACTGAGACTCCTTCCTCGCTGTCACCCACACACGCTCCAGACCCACAGCAGACAGCAGACCTTCTCTTCCAGGCCCCTACTTGGCCGTTCACACCACAGTGGTCTCCTCCCCTGAGGGTTCTGGGCCCAGGGCAGGGAGACACTGGCAGTAGATGGTCTCTCTGCTCACTGACCCTGACCTCCAGAAGCACAGGGACCCTGCCTGATGAACATATAACCTGGGCACCGGAGCGCTCCAGGGTGGAGTGTTAGTCAGTTCTTCCACATAGACTTATGTGGAAGACCCCATGCCTCAGTTTCCCCATTGGCCCTCTGGCTTCTTTTCCTTCCTCCAGAACATTTTTTAATTTCCTCATTGATGCTCCTAAATTGGGAGCCTGGATAATGTCATCCCATTAAACCCATGAAGAAAACCAAAATTCAGAGAGGTTAAGTGGCTTCCCCAAAGGTCAGAGCCAGAAACTGAGTGCAGGAGCCAGCTCCAAAAGCAGCAGCTAGTCTGTCCTGAAGAGGCACCCGCCTGCCTCCCTCCAAAGCTGCTGGGTCTCCATTCCTGTTTCTTCAGTCCATAGGGGCACCATGACAGTCCTCACTCTCCTCCTTTCCCTGGAATAAACCTGATCATTGCAGACACTTGCCCCCTCGGAGCCATGTGACTCTGAGGCTAGCACAGTGCTTTTGTCTGGCTCCAGCCATGCTCCTTTAGACTCAGGGAAGGGCTTATGGGCATGAATAAGGCAAAACAGCAGATAATGGATCGAAATGGATATTATTGAAATGTCAAGTCGTGAAGTATTATAGTTCAAAGGGAGGCAAAAATATCTAGCCTACCTCTCTTATTTTACAGAGAGGGAAACTGAGGCCCAGAGAGGGGAAGGGGTCATTCAGAGCCACACGGCTGTGGAACGACGGGCAGACCTCGAGGGCCCTGTGCTCTGCCCTGCCTCGGAGGCCACCCGGACTGCCATTATGTCACATGAGGTGTAGATACAACCACCATGGTTTCTCCCTCCAGGTGACATTGGAGGTGACATAGCATAAAGATAATTTGTTTTCCCAGCACACAGTAGCCAGAGTCAGAGGGGTTAGGAAAGAAAGAAGCGTGTCAGGTGATGGGGGAAGCTGGCCCAGAGTTAACCCTGAGAAACCAGAGGAGAGCAGCCACATGTAGGCAGCTGGTGGGGACTTGAGCTGATGCGGCCTTGGGCAGGTGCTCACTTGGCTGCCAGGCTGAACTGTGCATCTGAGAGCACAAAAGGCACTTTCTGTGCTCTGTCTGGTGAAAGAGAGCCAGTGAGCTCACGCCTGTGCTCAGACAGAGCTGACAAATGCCGAGTTAATCCCGGATCGCTTGCTTGGGATTAAAAAATAGATGGAGGTGGGGAAATGTGTCACTTTGGGTAGGAAAGGGAGACAGGAGTGTGTTTGATGGCCTGGATGGAGTCAGGCTAAATATTTAATGTTCTTGACAGAGACCTGGAGGGGGCCGTCCCTTTCTCTAAACAGTAACACGCAAGGCTCCCGGGCTGGGAGACAGCGGGGCCAGCCGCCGAGCCCGCAGAGCTCCTTCCAGCTGCCTCTCTTAGGGAAAAGGCAGGAAACAGAGGAGGCACGTTGAGGAATGCAGCAGAGGATGTGGGAGCCAGTGCAGCCTGAGGCTGGGGGGCAGAGGGGGCTGGACCAACCGAGATCTCCCTTTATTAAAAAAATAACAGCTCATTCTTTACATTTGGAATAAAAACCTGTTGTAATTACCTAGCAGTGGGAAAGCAATTTCCAAGCAGCTTTATTGTTCTCCTTCCCAACCAAATGCGCAACGAAACATCCACCCGGGGATAGCAGGAGCGAAGACACACGGCAGTAACTATGATATTTAAATGTTTCCACAGTAGAAATTTCAATAAGGTTTAAATGAACCATAAGTTGATTTCTCTCTGGATTATTTTTTCCTCTTCCTTTATTACTTAAGACGTTGTGCTCCTATGCCGTATTTATATGGCACCAGCAAAGAAGTCCCAGCAGGAAACTTCAAAACTTTGTTACTGTTCGGAATGCCGCTTTTCTAATCCATGCCCCAGAGGAGATGGGTGCCCTGCATTCACCTGAGACATTAGCTGGGTTAACCTGAGGGCATGGGTTCTCACCTTGCATCCCAAAGGTGCCCCGGGTAGATTCCAGCCAGGCTGGCTCAACTCTTCTCGGGCCCCCATGTTCTCAGTTGCACCTCCTTCAGTTGTAGTCACCAATTTGTAACCCTGTGAGAGTGGATGAGCTCCCATAACCCAGTTTATAAGTCCTTGATGATCGAGACCATGTCTCAAGTATCCCCTTGCTGAGTCTAGGTTGGGCTGGGATCCTGGCAGTGGGTAATGTCTGAAATCAGAATGTTTAGCATCTCCCTGTATTGTTGTCATATGTATAACTCTTTGAATACTAGGCAAGTTCTAGGCTTAGAGGGGCATACAAAGAAGGGTAAACTATTCTGCCAACCTTTAGATATCCAATAATAGCTAAAATGTATGTGGTGCTACTATAGGCCAGCCATTTTACTAAGCTATATACATATGTGCATACATACATATATGTTAGTTCATTTAAACCTCACAACAACCGTAAGAGTGGTTACTGCTTTTTCAGATGAGGAAACTGAGGTCCAAGGAGATTAAGTAACTTGCCCAAGATCTCATACATAGGTGGTAAGTGTCAGAGCTGGGACTGACTCAGACAGCATAGCTCCAGCCAAGTGCCGACTCCTCACTACCACACTGCTCGCCAGCCTGTCTTGGCTTCATCTGCTCAAGTCCGCAGTGCAGAACCGTTGACTTTCCTTAGAATTAAAGCATTTGAGATCTTCTGGATAGGCCAACACTGGAATAAGTGAGCCTGGAAGCTTGTGGTGGTACTTCTCTCGGAGACTTTGAGGAACTGCACAGGCTACCTGTGCGGATGAGAGCCCTTCCTCTTGGAGGCAGGAAGCTGGCGAAGACAGCCCCATTGAATCCAGCCATTGTCCTCCCAGGCTATACTTGCATCTGGACACCCAAGCAAGCTTCTCTCTGCAAGGCTGAGATAAAGCATGTTCAACCTTTCATGCCATATTGTTCTTTTCAGCCCTGTAGCACATGCAGAGCTGGGCAAGAATGAAGAGCTCGGCACAAGGACTCTATAATTTCAAGCTTTGAAGAACAGGTCATATCTAGGAACCTTTGGCCAGAGAAGTGCCTTCTTGCTCAGAGTCCTGCTCAAGGCTGCATTTCAGGGCCCATTAGAGTAATCCCTGGGAGCTGAGAGGCAAGAGTGTAAATGCATTGACTCAGAACCTTCAGCTGCATGCATAAACCCAAACCCCCAAGCTCCAAGCCAGGTCCCCACCACTGAATATTTATGGTGCTTGTATGAGTCAGAGTTCTCCAGGGAAAGAACCAATAGGATGTATGTGTATGTATATACACATATAGAAATACATATATAATACGTGTGTACATATATATAAAACATATATATCTAAGTTTTTAGCAAACCAAATCATTGTATTGTGCAGTTTCCTTCTACCAGAAAATTACTAAAAATATAAAATCTGTAGAAAATACAATAGATCTGCAATCTTCTTCCCCGCCTAAACTGAGGCCAACCTCTTTGTTCTTTAAAAGTCAATGGATTACGTACATGTCTGTCTTCAAATCATCCACGTACTAACACTGACAGATCCATGATTATAAGGAATTGGCTCATGCAGTTATGGAGGCCGAGAAGTCCCAAGATGGGCATTTGGCAAGCTGGAGACTCAGGAGAGGCAATGTGTAGTTCCAGTCTGAGGCTGAAGGCCTGAGAACCAGGAGCATTGATGGTGTCAGTTCAAGAAGAGCTGACGTTTCAGTTTAGGTCCGAAGGCCGGAAAACACCTGTGTCCCAGTTCAAACCATCAGAGAGGAGTAGTTTCCCTGTAATTTGTAGGAGGGTGAGCCTTTTTGTTCTATGCAGGTCTTCAACCAACTGGAGAAAGGCCAATCACATTGGGGAGGGCAGTCTACTTTCCTCAGTCTACAGATTCAAACATTAATTTCATTGAGAAACACCCTCACAGACACACCCAGAACAATGTCGGACCAAATATCTGAACATCCCATGGCCCAGTCAAGTTGACACATGAAATTAACCATCACAGTGCCCCTACCTGGTGCAGCCAACTCTGCATTCCCTACCCCTTGCCCTCCAACTGATGCTCTAGGAGGCAGGTGTGTGGGAGAATGCTTAGAGCATCCCATTAGCTCCACTAATGAGGCTGCCCTTTCCGTTGGCCTCCCACATCTGTCATCTTCAGCAGCCAGCTGTGTAGGTTAAAGCCCCAGTCCATGACAGTGGGAGTACCTCTCTCCACTCCTTACCCGCTCTTTTCCTCCCCAGACCCCACACTACCAGGGGTAATGGAATAGAAAAGCAAGGGATGGGGAGAAGGGTCCACACATATGTCCTGCCCTGTCTGTGGCCGTGGGCCTCAGACCTGGGTGCCCTGGATGGGAAGACGCTGGAGTGCAAGCAGAGTCCCCATGTCTCCCCTTTGCTCAGCATCTGAGCTCATGCTGACTAGAAGCCCTGTGTCTTATTAGGCATAATAAGGCCATATTGTGGCTGGCAGGAGGGAAGCTCATTTCACACTCTTGGAAATGGGATTCGGCAAACAGACAGGAAGAGGTTTCATGTACATGCTTCTCTGCCTGCTAGTCTGAAAGTTGGCAATGGCAACAAGCCAGAGGAGATAAGTACAAACTTCCCTTTCCAGTAACCCAGAGGCGAGAGAGCACAGAAGTTCATAGGGGAGCTTTTGTCCCCGGCACATCTCGTCCTCTGTCTACCAGCTGCGCGACCTTGGGCAAGTTGTTTAACCTTTCCATACCTTAGCTTTCTCATTTGAAAAACTGACAATAATAACAACACCTACTCCATAGGATTATTTTTGTGAGAATTAGGTAAATATATATATATATATAGAGAGAGAGAGAGAGAGAGAGAGAGAGATGGCTTTAAAAAATGCCTGGCACATAGCAGGGCCCCAATAAATATTAGCTAATGTTAATGCCCATCAGCCTCCTTTTGCTTCCTGAGGTTTGGAGATTTAGTTTTCTGCTAGTGGAATATCCACAACAATTTGAAGTCCTAGGCTGGCTCCCCCAGCAGCCAAATGTGTGCTCTGGGGAAATGAACACATTCCAAGAGGAAGGTCAAGGACTCTCCCACTGCCCTCATTACATCTCATGAGGCTGAGGGTCAACAGCCACGGGCTTGGTGAGTTTGGGAATAATATATAAGATCCTTCTTTGAAAGAATTGCTATGGGTCTTCAATACACAAGCTAGAACCATATCTGTTCCTATATCTGTTCCCCCTCCCTCCATGCCCCTCCAGTCCTGAAGCCCTGCATAGTCTTCCTTGGGCCTTCCTCACTGGTGATGATCATAGGAGAAGTAAATGACCTACTCCCCTCCTATAGGCAACTCACAGTGTCTTCTCCCTGCCTCTCCCTCCCCAAGCCCCACCCTTACTTCTCAAGTGTGTACACACAGGCGCACAAGAATCAAAAGTGTTGGAGATGCTGGTTTGATGGAATTTCAAGTATTTTTGGATATAGGCAAATTTAAGACATAGAGATACCTCATCCTGACTCCACTAGAGATCAGTGGTACTCTAAACAAAGACAACTTGTAAGCCTAGCACAGACCCTGGCACATAGTAGGTGCTTTTCTAAATGCATTTGAATAAATGAGTGAATGAATGAATGATGGAGCTCTGAGACAGGATCCCAATCAGTCCATGTAGATGCGAAGCCATCCTACCTGGAGACAGAAAGATGGTGAGGATCTCCGGGAGCTTGTTGGAGGAGTAGAACCAGGGAATGGCTCTCACCATCTTTACCTCCTCCCCCACTTCCAGGCAGGAGAGACAGCTCCAGATGCTCCTCCCTCTTCTCCTGATTAATTTCCCTTTGCTCCTCTTCCTCCCATCTTCTTGCCTCTTCTGCCTTGGGAAGAGCATGGTCAGAAGAGGGAGAACAAAATTTGTCTCCTTCCCTACCCCTAGGTTGTCTGAAAATACTAACTAATCCAAAATCACCTTTCTTTGACCTCAGATAAGTCCTATGAGTGCACGGGTTGATTGCCCACTTGTGAGGTTTGTCTTGAATCACTTCCATGCCTTGGAATCATAGAGTGTCCTAGCTGAAAAGGATCATTTTACAGATGTGGAAATTGAGGCCCAGACAGGTGAAGGGATTTGTCCAAGGGCGCAGCACAAGTCAGGGGAAGGGGTCCGGGAAACTGGTGCCTTGAGAAATGTCAGCTTAGTGCGTGTAGCCCACTTGACCAAAGGAAGGAACGGATGCTTGGGGGCTAGTTTCCCTGCCGGTGAAGAGTGGACTTCCTTAGTCTGTGTGTTCCTGAGTTCACTGCCGTTTCTGGGCCCTACATCCTGAACAGAGAAGGCAAACAGCAGACAAGCTCACTGGCCCTGCTTTTCTGCTCTCTCCATGAACATCCATCAGCCACAATTTCATGTTGAATGGGGCTGTGAGGAACTTCAAGGCCGAGATTATTACATTTTGTACATTACACTTCTGCCAGGGAGCTAAAAATACTCTCCTGGTGGTTGCTAAGTGCAGGTCTAATGGTTTTCCTTGGAGGAAAGAATGGGATTCTGGTTTCTCTGAATCTGGAGGCTCCGTGTCCGGGGAAATGAAGACATGGAAATTGTTGGAGCTGGTTGTAGAGCACCCCTGGGGGAGGAGAAGCTAGGGAGAACCCCAGAATTCGCCTCTCCCCTGTGTCAGGGAAAATCTCCAGGGACTGGTGCCGGCAGAGGTTGTAGATCTCCAGAAAGAATACAGCAGGGGCTGTAGCTTCCACGGAGAATTCTCCCTGATCTGCAGACCCCCCCTTCCCCTTGGGGTCTGGCTTTCTAAATTTTTATCCTTGGAAATCTCACTCTTTCCTTGGCACAGAATAACCAGTCCCCAAAGTAGCACCTACAACATAGATATTTTAAAGGGAAGGAGGTTGATTTAGGGAAATTGAGCAGGGTCTTGGGAATAGCTCCCCTGTCTTCCTAGAAACCTGATAATGGACCTAGGGTGTCTTGCACTTGATAAATTAAAAACAGAATTACCAAGCATATAGCCACCCCAACAGTGCCCACTGTCTCTCACCTGGCACAGCAGCCCATCTGACTATAAACAAAAACATTTGATTTATTTTTTACCCGATACATCAGAAGTCCTAAATCCAATGAGGAGGCTTGAAATCCCCTGGGAGGTCCTTTTGGGGATCCACCCATTGTAGCCACTACCATCTCCTGGAACAGCTTTGATGTGCTTCCTTTGGCAAAGTGTCCAGTCCCAGGTCACAGCAGTCCACATTGCCCCTCTGGACCCCAAATGTCTCCTTGGGACATTTGGTTCATTCACTGAAGGCTGTGCTGTGGTTTCAGCCTCCTGATTACTTTGGACATTGACATTCACATGAATTTGCCTTTCCAGGCGCAGGCTGATGAGTGGCCCTGGGAGGTGGGTGAGGAGATGGGTGGGTGGCAAGGGAAGCTGGTCTGGAGCGATGTTTGAAGCAGTGTTTTAGCAGCTCACAAAGAAGAGGCCCTGGGGGCTAGTTAGATGTTGTTGTGCCCGGGTGGCTGTCAGTGGATGCCAGGCTGAGAGCCGTGTGCTCAGAAGAGAAAAAAGATACGTGTGTCATTGTTGGGGGGCTTGGTTTTCTCTCGCTCATTTTGTTCAAGGGAGTACTGATGAGCTCACCCCTTGCTTAGGCAATGCTCACAAATGCAAAGTTCATCTTAAACTACTTCCCTGAAAAAAAAGAAAAGAAGGAAGTGGGAAAACAAATCCTTTATGAGTAGGAACTATAAGATGGCGCTAGACTCACCACACTTGGCTCCGAAATGCTTTCTGCTGTCACTGAACATCAGTCCTGCTCTCCCAAGTCAGAGATCTGCCCCCTAAGAAGACAGGCACCTAAACGAATGAGCAAGAAGCTCCCAAGTCCAGCCACAAAAAAATAAGAACTTCCAGAAGTGTCTTAAGCAAGGGAGCAGCTCAGTCTCAAGGTGACTGTTTTGAAAGAACAACACACTTGAATGTGGATGTTCTCGGATTCTCAGATGTTCATTAAAACAGCCTCGTGGCCTGCAGTTCCTTCTCGTTGGTTCATTCTGACGGGGAAGAGCAGCGGGGTGATTAATTCAACACAGCGGATAACCAAAAAGCTCACTGTTGTTTGACTTCCTATGTGTGGAAGGATATATGGATATTGTCCATATCTTACAGTTTGCCTTCCTAATTATGTTTCTCTTGAACCATATGGAAATGAGCTGTCTGGCTGTGAGTGAACGGCAATTAATGGCTGGGTCAGGGTGCTTGAAAGCTTTTTGGGTATGTGGAGCAATGGGGAAAATCTCAGGGGATTTAACATTTTCTCCAGACAACTTGCTGAGTGTGTGATCCACCTGGGTATAATCAAGTGTTGGCTGCAGTCAGATTCATTAGCAGCCCGAGAATTAAACCTACCCCCCATCCCTACCCCCGTCCAGTCCTTCTCCGTTCTTCCCTGCTTGTGCCAGATATTTCATGAATCTTGAGTACCAGAGGCTGCCAAGCAGGCAGCTTTGCATCGGTGGCAAGGGGGCTAATCTATATTCTTATATTAACCACACTTCCCGGTGAATTTCAATAACTTGGAAATGGGCATTTAGCAGCTGGGAAAAAGAAGGCATGTGAAGTGCTCAGAATGTCTATAATAAGCATCTGCTTAAAGGAGACCCTCTCCAGCCAGACGCCCTGGGCCTGACTGGGGCCCTGGGCTGGGACTGCAGCTGCACATTTAAATACACGTAGCCTGTCTTCCCAGGTGGAGTGACCAGCATTTCTTTCTCCATGGAACAGATCTGGCCCAAATAGGCAGTCTCTGATTCACGAAGTAGGATTTCCAACCAGACCTCCTTCTGCCCACAGTTCCCTGCCCCCAATTGGGGCTACTAGTTTAAGACTCCTTGCTTCGGAAGTCTTCACTCAGTAATTCCTGCCATCTGTCATACCATGCTTGCTTTGTGCCGTGTTCTACACCATTACATGCCTAGTTTATCTTCTGCTAGGCAGACAATCCTAAGGAGAGCATGTGTCACCTCGAGGGCAGGGTCTATTCTTGTCCGAGTGCCCTTATCCTTTGCAGCACCACCCCCATCTCACCCCCTGAGCACACACACCGCCTGGCAGAGGACAGGGACAGTTCAAGGCAGGACAGGCTAGGACACTGCACAAGGGGACAATGTCAGGGGTGGATGGCTCAGAACTGGTTTTAGACAACGTCAGGGGTGGATGACCCAGGGGACTGGATCAGCATTCTTAACCTGAAGCTTCATGGGGCACTGGGAGCCAATGAGGCATAAGCCAGAGGCTAGCTAGGAACTGATCTCAGACTCTGGGAAGACCAACACAGCTTCAAGTTCAAAGGATCAGAGATGGGAACACAATCCAGGCTGCAGAACCAAGAGCTGAGAGTTGAGAAGAGCAGTGTCAGAGTGAGAGCAATGTCTAAAACTGGCCCTGGCCCAGACTAAGTCCAGTCTGTATTTGTTGAATGAATGAATGAGGAAGAAGATTCAGAATAATCAGATTGCTCCTTAAAACCATGGGGGCATCTGCCTTTGTAAAACTGCTGAGCGTGTTCAGTGGGTACATGGGAGTGGACTGGCCAACTTAAAGAGCCTCAAGTGCACTTGGTAATAATCTGCTCTCTCATTGTCTCTCTTCCAAGAATCTCAGCTCAAAGCTCCATAAATGTATTGTTGATTGATTGTCTGGCACTAAGATTCCTTGTTTCCCATTATCTCTCACACTCACTTCCTTTAGCTCGCCCCCAAATTTTGCTCCCCATCATAAAAAGCAAACACCCTTTGCTCCTCAGCAAAAAAGAGCAGTGCCCCCAGCCTCCTCGCATTTCTGTCCCATGTGTCTTTTCCTCTTAAGTTCCTGTTAAGTCCATGACTTTATGAAAGAGTCTTCCACACCAGCATTTCCCAAAGTGTGCCATGTAGAACATTGTTCTATAAAATGGTAATGGTCTGAAGGTTTACAGGTTGAATAAATCTAGAAAACACTGGGTTTCACAAAAACAAGTTTCTTCAGAGCAGAGTTTCTGTCTTTAATATGCTAATCTGCATTCCTAAAAGGAGAGATGGCAAATTTACTTCACCTGTGGTGCGTCTTCTGCTGAACACACTTTGGAAATCTACAGTCTTTTCCTTTCGTCTTGTCTTCTTCAATGCTCCGTCTCCCATATCTCTAACATGGGGATTCTAATACAACTCACCTCACAGAGTTGTGGTGCAGATTAAGTGAATTAGTACGTGTAATGTGTTCAGAAAGTGCCTGGCACTTACTAAGCATCAAATAAATGTTTTATTATTTTTATTATTATTTCTGGCTAACTTTTTAATCTAGCTCTGGGCTTCACCACTCCACTGAACTTGCTCTCTTGACAGTCACTGGTCACTTCTCCACCCTGAGTCCAGTGGCCCGTTCTTATTCCTCCTCTCCTTGGCCTTGGGCAGCATTTGATGTCTATTCTCCCATTCCCTGATGCTCACCCCTCTCCTCGGACTTCTCTCCTGTTGCCCTCCTGCTCTTCTGGCCATTGCTCCTTTGGCTCCTCCTTTCCTCTACTTTATAAACTTAGGTTTTATCCAAGAATCATTCTGGGCTCTTTTTTGCTCTTTCTCAGCACTCTTTCCTTGGGAAATCATATCCAATTTCAGAGCTTCATCTGCTCACCTTGGTGAGGGCAGATAGTACCCAAATTAATGTCCCATCCCCAACTCCTCTCCTGAGCTCCAAGCTGTCCTTCTTTCCAACCGTGTGCTGGACATCCCAGCCTTCATTCCCCACAGCCCCTCAAACTCAGTGTGTCCAGAGCTGAACTCACAGCCTGACCCCTTTAACTTTGCTCTTTCTTTCCTGCTCCCTATTTCTCTCAGCAACACAATTGTCCTCTCCACCACCAGGAAACCAAGCTGGATTCCTCCCCTCCTCTTGCCAGAGCCTACCAATTGTGTTGCCATCTTGCTCTAAACTCCATCTCCTTGTCTGCATTTTCTCTGACTCTTCCATGATTCACTCCTTCATTAATCCCTTATTGCTTTGACTATCATAACAATTCTTAACTGATGTCCCGACTACAGTCCATTTTACACTGTGCTTCTAGAATACGCTTCTAAAAAACAATTTTCAGCATCTCATATCCTGCTTGAAACATTCAGTTACTCTCTTCTACCTATGGAACAAAATTGAGACACGGCGCCTTTTACAATGTGATCTCAGCTCTCTTTCCAGTCTTACCACCCATGACTTCTCTTCACAAAGCCTTCACCACAACCCATGGAATTTCTCAACATGCCTCACATATGCCCCACCCTTTCCTCCTCATCTTGGTTGCTACTTCCTTTGTGATGTCACAGTTGCCTCTACTAGAGGTTACCTTTTCCTTTTCTGATCTCACCTGCTGGAGATTATATTCCTTCAGGACAGGTCTGACTCGTCTCTGTCTCCCATCCCACATACACTTTGCACAGGATAGTAGCTCAATAGATGTTTGTTAAAGAATGAATGAACTGATAGATTGATGATTGGATGAATGGACAGGCCGTTGGATGGAGGCCACCTCTTTCCTCTTTTTGTGTTTTTATGTCTGTCATTAGGTGCAACCCCATGTACCACCTTAGACAAGAGACCCTGTAGCACCATACTCATTGGCTTACATGGCTACCATTCCAAATCTTGGACATAGTGCCCCCTCTTCCCTGATCAAAGCTCTGTTAACAAGGCACCCTAGCTGAAAGCTCTCCAAGCTGTGCCCCACTTTGAGTGCCTGATTCCCATGTCTTCAAAATGGTACCAACACCAGCCAGCCCTCTAATTAAAGCCATAAGCCTTTATTATACCCAGTAATTTCTTTCAGTGTCAAAGTGACCATCTGTCCTCTTACTTTGGGCTCAGTCTGATTCTGTGGAAGAGAGACTTTAGTGCCTAGCATCAGAATAAGGGGAGTCAAAATCAGACTGGCAGCTCTCAGTGCCCACCATGCCCAGGTATCCTCAACCAGGATTCCCATAACTGAAAATCTTCACAGTGAAGCCTATGCCTGTGGTCTGCTAAGAAATTGTAAATGTTTATTCGTAAGAAGTGACTTTAGCATCTGGGGAAAATATGAAATAGTAAAAATGACTTCTGTGATCCTGCCTGGAGGGGTTTGAAATTCCCACAGTTACCGAGAGGTAAGTAAGACACTAGTGGCTAAGAGAGCATGCTCTGGAGACAAGCTACTGGATCCAAGTACTGTAGTAGTCAAGGTCTAGTCAGGGAAAAAAGAAGCCCCCCTCGGTATTTCAAACAGAGGAGATTTAATACAGGGAGTTTGTTACACAACCGTTGGAAAGCTGGAAGAGCAGAAAGGGAACAATGAAGTGAGCCAGAGATAATAAATGCAGGAAGCAGCTACCATCACTAGGACTCAGTGGACAGGCGGGGAGAGTTACCAGAACCTACAGCTCAGAGGAGCTGGTGTTCAGACCCCTGAGGAGATGCTGCCACCGGGCTGCTGCTGGTCCTCAATGGAGCACAGAGGTTCTGGAATGCCCAGAAGAGTTAGTGGCTGGAGCTAAGAGCCACTGCTAGAGCTACACTGACAGGAACAGGAAAAATAGGGGGAAAAAAGTTGCCTGTTCCCTTCCTCCAGCTTTCCAGTATCCTTCTAATGCCAGCTGTTAGCAAAGTCTGATAGGAAGCTGGTTATCAAGGGAGGCCATGGAGTCCAGCTTAGGATAGAGAATGGAAAATGGCTGGAGCTGGAGCAGGAGGTCAATCACTGGCACAACTACTTGCTAGCTCTTTAATCTTGGGCAGGTGGCTTACCTTCTCTGTGCTTCAGTTTTCTCATCTTTAAAATGGGTGTAACCATCATACCTACTTCATAGGATCTTTGTGAGGCTTACTTAAATGAGCTAATACATAGAAAACACTTAGAACAGTGCTGGTACACAGCAAGTGCTCAATAAATTTTACCTGTCATTATTCTGCCAGTATGCATCTCAGTTGATCACTTTGCTTCCCATTTCACTTGTCCCAATAACACACATAACACAGTTATCCTTGATATTGATTTGATACAATCACTTTATTTCAGTGCCTGACTCTGTGTGTGCCTGTTCATTCATTCTTTTGGAAGGTAGTTGGGAAAAAAAACACACACACACACACACGTGCACAGACTGTATCAGATGTGAATTCAAAACCTAGATCCACCACTCACTGGCTGCATGTTAATCTCTATGAATTCCAATTTATTCATCTGGAAAAGCAGGCTGACACTACCTCCTTGCATGATTATTAAATGAGATGATACATGTGACACTGCCTGGCACAGGGTCCAAGACACAGTGGCTGCTCACTGTGTTGGTTTCACTCCTCTCTTCCTTCCTGACTGAGGACATATTATATATCGAGCTTTGAGCTCCCTGTTTACTGTCCGGCTAGGCAATGTCATGTGCAAATAGGTACTCACAAGGGCCATCATGCAGATTACGTTCAGGGATGAGAGAGATCTAGGAGCGGTCCAGGACAAGGTTTGGCTTAGCAGAATGAGAGCTCTGCTCCCATCTCTGCCTCCTTGTTCACTTTTAGTCTTAGCTTCTATTTCTCTGTTTTCAGTCTGTAAACAGGGACTACAAGATCCCTGGAAGAAGATGTGGGCTAGTGTATGTAAAGTGACCATAGCCCCAACTCATTCTGGATCCTATAGTGACACGAGGGATGGGAGAGGATGAGGCCATGCTGTTCCAGCTGGTGAGGAACATTCTAGCTGGTGGACATATTTGGAATGAAAGCTAGGGAGAAGCTCGTATCAGGATTCCTGGGGATGCTGGAGGCTGGGGCAGGGGCCCTAGGAGTTCTGTTTCTATAGGATATTCTAACAGCTTATATCTTTCTGTCTCATGAGCTCATTTGAAAGGGTCTGCAGTCTGTGAATGTTAAGCAGATTTTTCAAGAGGAAATATTATCATAAGAAAAGGAAAGGGGGAAAGAAGTGTTCTGATTTCAGTCAAGTACGCTGGTGTCCCTGTTGTCAGAGGGCTTGTGGGTAGAACATGTGGCTTATGGAAGGTGACCATCATGGGGCTTAAGAGCATGGGCTTTGGGGTCAAGGAATCACGGGTTCAAATCCTGGTTCCCCACTTAATAGTTGTATGACTCTGGGATAAAACCACCTGAATTCCCTGGCCTCAGTTTCCTCAACTGTAAAATGGGAATGATACCTCAAGGGGTTATTGTGGAGTTTAAATAAAATAATGTGTATAAAGCAATTTAGCAGAATGTTTGGCATTCAGTAAGTGCTCAATAAATGGTAGCTGTCAACCACTTAGAGTAATAGTGATGACCACTTCTAGAGAGCTTCCTGTGTGCAAGGCACTCTGCTAAGTGCTCTACAGGCCTTACTTCATTGAGATCCTGTGAAAGCCCAATGAGAGATGCTAGGATGAGCCCTGTTTGAGAGATGAGGCACGGGGTGTAGAGCAAGGAGCAGCTTCCTCCAGGTCACACAGTTTGTGTATGTTGGAGGCAGAATTGGAACCAAGGGCTGCCTGACACCGCAACCTGTGTTCTTACCACTAAAACAATGTCTTATACAATGCTAGGGGCTGGCCCGGTGCCACAGCAGTTAAGTGTGCATGTTCCACTTCGGTGGCCCAGGGTCCGCCGGTTCGGATCCCGGGTGCAACGTGGCACTGCTTGGCAAGCCATGCTGTGGTACGTGTCCCACATAGAAAGTAGAGGAAGATGGGCATGGATGTTAGCTCAGGGAGGACCCTGAGGCAGGCTTCCCTTCCAGCTTCACAGTCTCGCCCATCTGTGACCCTGGATTGGGATGCTCGGCATATTCCAATAATATCCAAAACATGTTCCTCTTAGAAATCTATCCGAGAGAGTTTTCTGTCTTCAGTAAATCCTAATGTAAGCCCCCCTGCTTGTAAAGGGGCTATGTTGAGTTCTAGTTAGATCAACAGACACATATTGAGCACCTACCTGGTGCCAGACTCTGGACCAAGCTGCCTAACATGCTTTCACTCACCGGGTTTTCTACCTGGGGATGTGCCTAGAAGATGAAGGATGAGAAGGTGTGGGGTAGGATGGTTGAAAGTGACTGTCGACTGTGTGCTTACTGTGGGCCGGGCATTGTTCTAAGCACATTTTACTTGTATCAACTTATTAGCAACTATTACTATCCCCTTTCTACAGATGAAGGAACAGGGGCACAAAGAAGTTAGGTAATTTATCCAAGGTCAGGCAGGTGGGTAAGTGGCAGAGCCAGGACTTTATAGCAATAAGATTTTTTTAAAACAAGCACACATAGGAATCTTTCCATGATGTGCATTTAGAAGATTGCAGTGCCCCTCAGAGCTCTTCCTTGGGAGGCTGCATACTTAATTCAGTGGTCCTGGTATTGCTGATAGGTTGTGGGAACGCTCTCTGGAAACGACCATTAGAGCCGATTTAGAATTAAATAGGAAAGTCAGCCTTAATATATTAGAGTCACACCTTGTTTTCGACCCAAAATAGCACTGCTCTGCTTCTCAGCCACAGTGTGTGTGTTTAAGGAAACAAACAAATTCACAGAAACAACACAGAAAAATAAAATGATATCCTCTCGATTTTGCTGTGAACCTAAAACTGCTCTAAAAATAAAATCTATTAACAATTTTTCAATAAAAATAAAATGATAAAAAATATTTTATTTTAAAAATAATTTGCACCCACCAACTGAAGAATTTTTAGACTTGAAAACATATAGATAAATGTCTTTAAAAAAACCAAAACAAAAAAAAAAAAGAGTCCAAACTGTTTTGAAATATAGCAACATAGTTGGAATGAGTTAGAGCTGCTAGATTCTCTACTGTAAAAGATTCTCTTTTGGATACATCATTTCTACGCTCTTTTAACGACAGTAATTTGTGGTAACATGTAAAATTCCCCAGAACCTTGCCCCTATAAGCACAGACATGCAGTATTCTAGTGGGACCCATCCCTGTCAAAATGCACACTGGCTTGCTCTCTGAGTAGCCCTGACTCCTTTGGTCATCATTTAAATATAACCAGAGACCAGGTCTCTCCCTTCCTCCTTTGCCTTTTTTTATGGTCCTTATAACAAAGTAAGATACTTTTAGTCAGTACCCACTCCCTACTATGGTTTAGTTTGAGTAAGTGAAGGCAATCATTGGCAGTTCTTTGAATTATTGTTTTAGAAAGTTGTGCGATTAAATGAGATACTATGTGTGAAAGAAAGTATCAGAGTGTCTGGCATACAGTAGGAACTCAATAACTATAATAAGGAATCTGGTGAATATAGTAGCTTAAAGTCGTAGCATGGTTCACCTGCTTCTACCTAACAGGGCTTAGAGTTCAGCACCATGGCCAGAGACACTTTAAGCTCAAGATGAGGACACTTTAAGACCAAGACTAGTTATCGAATTTCTGGCTGTCCCTGATACACCACCACCCCCACCCCATATCTGTCTCCTATTTCTCCTATTTCCTGTCTCCTATTTTCTCCTAGTTCCACCACCCTGTGTCTGTCTACAATTTCACATCGTGCCTCTCTTGTATTTGAGCGTTCTCCTTGACTGTATTTGTCTCCTGTGTCTTTGCCTTCCCTTCCCTTCCCTTCCCTTCCTCCCCTCCCCCTACACACACAAACACACAGACAAGCATGCACACTATTCTGTTAGTCCTTGGAAAATCCTTGCCCTTACTCCTGATGTGCCCTTCTATGAGGTCAGGGCTGAGGACTGCAGTGAGTCATTCTGAAGGGCATAGTTTGGGAAACTGCCTGACATTGATGAGTCAGGAGTTCCTCTCGAGATGCCTTCTGTGGTCCCAGGAAATGTCCTGGGAGGCAGTGCAGTGGCAGCCAGCAATGACTGGAGTCTTGGAGGATGGGGAGAGTTGGGTAAATATTTTCAAGCTACATGAAAGGAAGGCTGGGTACAAGGAAGGTCAATTTGTTCATCTTTGTTTGGCCCTTTAAAAGCCAGATAACTGGGTCCTAGCATGACATCAGAATTTACATTTTACTGAAGTATGAAAAAAGAAGTGAAAAGGAAATGGAAGTTGTCCACACCAAACCAATTTCTTAAGAAAGGAGGATTCCAACTCATGGTTTCTCCCACTCCAAGATCCTTCTCCAGAGCAGAAGGTAGAGGCTACCCCACAGAGAGAAACCTTGGGGGTACACTCCACTGTTCCCCCAAAGTTGGTTATGTATGCCTCATGAATGTACTGTTTCTCGGCTCTTACCAGTGAGGGCCACATGGGATCAAGAGAAGAATGTGTGTCCTTCTCTTGTCTCCAATTCAGCCATCCAGACTCCCACACCCTCCACCACATCTAACTCCAACACTAGCCATCCTCAGCGTGTCCAAAATGGAAATTGTTCTGTAAAATCCTACTCCTCCTCTTCTATTCCCCATACCAGTCAAGGTTGCATCTATTCATCTCATCACCCAAGGCTCCAAGTCACCCTAGACTCCATTCTTTCCTCCCCACTGCATCCCTAATTTCAATCATCAGATCCAGCTGATTCTACCTCCTCGCTATCTCTCAACAATCTCCTCCTCCTTAGACTCACTGCCGCTTTTTAGTTAACCACCCCCCCCCCTCCATTTCTTCCCAGGAGTATTCTAGTTGTCTTTCAGATGGTCTCCCTGCTTCCTGTCTCATTCACCTTCCAGTCCAACCTCCATTTTTTATTTCTAAAACACAATTGGGTTCTGTTGCTGCCCTGCTTAAAACCCTTTTAATCTCTCCCCATCGCATGCAGAATCGAGTTCATACCATTCATCACGATGCACAAGGGCCTGCTTGAGCCCCTGCAACCTGCCTCTCCACCGTCATTGCCCACTGCGTGCCCTTGCAACCCTCCAGAGCAAGTGGATGACCTTCTCAGGAGCACGATGTTATTTAATGCCTCCGTGTGTTTGCATATGATGTGACGGCTCCTTGGAATGCCCTTCTCCCTTGTCTTCCCCGTGGACTCCGATTCATCCTTCTAGACTCAGCTTGTGTGTCTCCTCCTTGGTGAAGACTTTCTGCTTCCCCAAACTCTCCTTTGCAATCAATCCCACCTTAGTGATTGATTTAAATCCTTACCTCACCCATCTAGACCACAAGCTGGTCTTATCTATGTCTCTTTCCCAAAGTATGTATGTCTGACACACAATTGGTGAAAAGGAGATATTTGATGAAAGAATGAACTTGTAATTAGGCAGTCTGAGTGACCTTGAACATGTCACATAACCTTTCTGAGACTTACTTTTCTTTGTCTATAAAATGAGGACAGTAATGCCTACCTTGCAGGGTTGTTGTGTAGATTTATGAAATAAAAGATGTAAAGCACTTCGCCCTAATCAGCCCATTGTAGCAACTCAATGAATGTAGTTTCCAAGTCTTTTCTCTTCAGTCTTCTCTTTGCTATAATTCTATTTTAATTAAAATCGGCAATGGAAAAAGAGAAATCCCAAATGCCCAATGCCTAGCTGCCTGGGTAGGGACAGTCATTTATTGCCCGTCTGGTGGGAATAGTGTTCTCACACCTCAGCCTCTCACACCACCCAAGGCCAGCCAGCGCTGGTCAGCCTTTAGTGAAGGTCAACTAGGGTCTGGCAGCAGTTACGTGTGAGGACTGACCACGAGCCACTCTGCCCGTGCTTTACCTATAATAACTCCTTCAGCTTCACAATGACCTTGTGAGGGCGAACTGTTATTGTCCCCCTTTTACAGGTGAGGCAACTGAGACAGGCGAGGTTAAGGTCATACAGCTAGTAAGTAGGAGAGTAAGGACGAATGACTCTGGAGCCTGTTCTGTGAACCCCTACACACTTCTGTCCAACACTGATTAAGGGTGTTGCCAAAGAGAATAGCCCCAAATCGGCAAAAGAACAGATCCCATGGTTTCTGAAACTCCAATGGCCCCATTGTTTGATTTACAGTTTTTCATTGTAAAAATTATCATGATGATTATTAATTGATATATCTTTTATTTAGGTGTGCTTTTTTTTTTAGTGAGGAAGATTGGCCCTGAGCTAACATCTGTTCCCAATCTTCTTCTTTTTTTTTCTCCTCAAAGCCTGAGTACATAGTTGTATATCTTAGTTGTGTATCCTTCTAGTTCTTCTATGTGGGATGCTGCCACAGCCACAGCATGGCTTGATGAGCAGTGTGTACTTCCATGCCCAGGATCTGAACCGGGTGAACCCCAGGCCGCCAAAGTGCAATGAGCAAACTTAACCACTCGGCCACGGGGCTGCCCCCATAGTAATTGATAAATCTATTTAAGAGGTGGAGGCTTTCCAAATTCCCAAAGGTTTGGGGACATTAGCCTTCGGCCCATGAGCCAGTCACTTGGTTTTTTTTGTAAATAAAGTTTTATTGGAATATGGCTACTCTATTCATTTCTGTGTTGTCTGTGGCTGCCTCTGCACTACAGTGGCAGAGCTCAGTGGTTGTGATAGAGGCCTTATGGCCTGCATGCCTAAAATATTTAGTATCTGCCCCTTTATAGAAAAAGTTTGCCAACCCCTTCAGCTCATAGTACTTTTAGCCAACGCCTGCTTTTCAAAGCAGGCTGGGAAAATCCCAATGATCCCGGACCCCTGGGCAGTCTCCAGGGGCTGCTCCCTGCCCACCCAGTGCAGAGCACTAATGGAAGTCCCTTGTTCCCTGAGGCCGTGGGGAAATGCATCGTGGCCTCCGGGAGTCTGTGCAGCCCAGCGGGGAGCAGGCAGGTATAGTTTGTAAGCTACTAGCTCCATGGTTGGTCTTTGGGTTTGATTCCTTCCGCTGGTTTGGGGGTCTCTGACATGACTTGAGCCACGGGAACCCAAATCAAGTGGCAGAGCAGTGCAGTCAAGACAAATTTCCTGACCCCACAGAAGTTGCCGGAGGCTGCCAGCTGATGGATGGCAGAGGGAGAATTTCTCAGTTGCTGTCTAATCCATGCCTCTGAAATAAATTGCTCTTGTCACTGGTGTCCATCCCAGCCCTGCAGGCCCCCCTTCCCTGCAGAGCCCTCCCTGCACCCCACCCCTGCTCTGCCCGCCTAGAAATGCTGCCTCAGGAAGTGAGGAACGAGAGGACGCGTTCCGTCCCATCCCCAGCGGCCCCCTTGATGGCCTCCCTCCGTGAACATGGGGAGCAGTGAGCTGCCTGCAAAGAGGGTCCTGCTGTGGGCCTGCGGCAAGTCTTAGGACCTCAGTTTTCCTATCTGTGACATGAGAAGGCTTGTAAAGTGATCTCAAAAACCTTACTATTCCAAGTTTCTGAGACTGTGCCAAGGGAGGGAAAGGAAAGGGATTTGCACAGCCAAAGTCTAGAAGAATCCCAAAATCTAAATATAAAGTGCCTCCATGTGCCAAAATCTCTGAGCCCGGAGTTAGGGTGCATTTTCATGGGAACCCAGGGTGTAACCTCAGGTTGTTTGGCCTTATCCAGGACCCTCAGCAGTGCATCCTCTAGAAAACTCTGCTTTCTCTTTTTAAAGAAAAATTTTCCCCAAAAAGTTGTTATCTGTGCCTCTATGCCATCTACTTCTCTCTTTCCCCCTCTCCTTCTCTCTCCCTTTCTTTCCCTCTCTCCCTGTTTCTGCCCCTTGGCTTTCACAAGGCACCCTCGTCTCCTGGGTTTACCCCATGAGGCCCTTGGGAAATGGGAGCTGGTGAGACAGGCTCTGCTTGAAAGAGGACTCCCCTCTGGAACAATAGGGAGACTTCCTTGCTGGGACCTAAACCTTCACAGAGATGCCCCATGAATAATCCAAGAAGACAGGGACAGATGCTGGCTGAGATCTGGGCTCCAAGCTTTCTCTGGATGGGTAGAAGGACCTCCATCAGCTGCCAGCTGACATCTCGTCAATCCGGGAAGGCTTGATGGAGGAGATGATGTTTCAGAGCTACCTGAATGAGAAAGGAGAGCTCGTTTGTCACAGGGCAAGGACGGAGAAGGGGTCTCCTCCCTGCTGAGGCAGACATAATCACAGGCTCATCCTGGGAACTAAACTGGATCTGTCACTACGATTTCACAGCTGCAGCTCAAGGCTGGGTAGGGCTGGGAGGAAAGTTGGGAGCGTGGGTCATCCATTAGCAGTGTGGACAGGGCTGAAGCCCAAGCCAGGGAGGTGGGGTGGGAAGACCTAGAAGCCGCAGCCGTGCTCCAGGTCCCTCTCCCACTCCCAGAACGCCTCTTCCCCAGGGGCTGGACGCACGACGTGGATGTGGTGTCTTTATGCCAGGTGGAGCTGTCAGCGGCCCAGTTTTCATTAGCCACCTAACAAGTATTAATCAAGCACCGAAGCTGTTTGTGGCAGGTCAGATGGTCCTGGAGACAAATCCCAGCTTCAACATTTATTGGTCGTGTGGCCTCCATTGAGCTACTTATTTTCTCTGAGCTGCTATATCCTCCTCTATTAAACAGAATTCACAATAGCTACTCCGTAGGGGTTTCGTGTGGCTTACATGAGACGGTGTGTGCCAATGATCTTTCAGAGCCCTGGCAGCAAGCAGATGCTCAGTGAATTCATTGATTCACCGAGTATTTTTTTAAGTGCCCACCGTATTCCAGGCACCGTTCTGGCCACTGTTGTGGGCAGTACCTAAGATTGTAGGGCTGTGTAGCTGTGGCAGAACAGCACCAACAAGGTGGTCCCCTCAGCACTGTCCCCGATTGGCCTTAGGGTGCTTTCCTGGAGGATGCAGAGGCTTCCTCCCCAGGAGGGCTTGTGGGTGGGGAAAGACTTTCCCACACCTCCTGCCCCCCGGCTTCATAGGGTAAGGGAGACTGTAGCGCCCAACTCTCGTCTCACCAAATAGTACCCACTCTAGGGCTTTTGTGAGGAATAAATGACTGTATTCATGGAAACCACTAAAGACAGTGGTTGGCACATGATAAAGCCTTGGTAAACGTTCCTTTTTATTGTTTTGGTAGGCCCCAGCTCTCATGGAAACCAAGGGCTTTGTGGTGGGAGGATCTCTGGCTTTCCATTTCCACTGAGGAGTGAAATTGTAGCATGCAAGATGTAGGGCAGGCACAAGGAAGCACTTCCTAATTGTATCCCATAAATGCCCTCTTCTATGACTTCTGGAAAGCGCTGTCCAGCCTCAAACAATGCCCAGAGGTAAGAGAGCAAATGTCTCCAAGCAAAATTGTGGCGCTGCTTCCCTTGCCCGTGTCCCTCAGGGTCTCCCCAGAGGTTCCACCTGGGCTCAGGGAGAGTAAAATCCCAAACTTGCAGGGCCTCGCCGGGTCATCCCATCCACCCGTTTGCTTCCCGTCAGCACCGGTCCCCAGCCTTCCCTTGGCACACTGAGGTTTCTTCTCTTCTTAGATGTGGTAATGCTGAGGCTCAGCTCCCCAGGAGAGCTTCTTGCAAGGCTATCCATGCAGGCTGTGTGCTGGGAGGGTCTTGGGAGAAAAGGAACTTCAAAGGGTCAGCTCTGTAGCTCCCAACTGGAATGTCTCCCAGCAGAAGCCTGAAGTGTAGCATCAGCTCCTCAGGGCCCTGTAGGCTATGTTAGGGAGTTTGGATCTTCTAAAAGCAAGGAGAACCAAGAAACCTTTTTAAACAGGAGACAGACATGATCTTTTTTGAAAGGTCACTCTGGCTACTGTGTGGAGAAAGAACTGGACGTGTGTAGAAGGGAGACCAGTGACAGAGCTATTGCACTGGTGGTCAAGAAGGCTACACTGACAAGGTGACATTTAAGAAAAGATCTGAATGAAGTTACCCAAGGGTTTATGCCAGGCAGAGGGAGGAGTATGTCCAAAGGCCCTGAGGCAGGAGTGTGCCCAGTCTGATCAAGGACCAGCAGGGAAGCCAGTGTGTCTGGAGTAGAACTAGCCAAGGGGAGGGAGTAGACATTGAGGTCAGAGAGGCAATGGGGAACCTGATCAAGGGATGGCTTATAGTAGAATGACCAACCGTCCCAGTGTGCTGGGGACTGAGGGATTTCCTGGGATGTGGGACTTTCAGTGCTGAAGCCAACAGAACCAGCTGACCCATCAGGCATGACAGACACAGTGCTTAGGGGCCACAATACTTTTAGAGACCCACAAAAATATTTTAACTTTTTTGAATCAGAAGAAAACAATGATTATGATCATAATGAATATATAATAATAAATCCAGCCCAGAGTATATTATCTTAATACCAATGCAATTGTAAAGTATAATTTTTAATTTTTTTTAATGGAGGAAGAAGACTATGAAGGCAAAGGGCCCACAAAAGTCATCATGCAGCCGTGAAAACCAAGACGGTTAGTCACCTACTTGGTGGGCCTTTGGGGGGACTTTGACTCAGGGTTGGTTGAACTTACCCCCATTTTACAGAGAAGAAAACTGAGACCCTGCGGGGTCAAGATAAGGCAGCCCCGAGAGGTGACGGTGGGTTGGCCTAGGAAAATGGCAAGGGAGAATGGATTGGATGGAGCCAAGAAATGTTCTAGTGATGGAGCTGACAAGACTTGATGATTGTGTCCATGCGTATGTGGGGGGAGGGGAGGAGATGAAAGGGGCAGCACTCTCAGTTCAGGGACATGGGCAGCCACACGTTTAATGGCGCCTTTTGCTGTGATGAGCTTGGCAGCCACTGTGACCTTGGGCAAGTCAGGTCATCCTTCTGAGCATGTCTGCTTATCTCTAAAATGGGAGTGCCAAAAGCTGTCTCCTGGCAATATTGTACAAACTGAAAGATGCAGCCCTGATGGCCTAGTGATTCAAGTTCGGTGCTCTCGCTGCTTCTGTGGCCCGGGTTCGGTTCTTGGGAACCACACCACTCATCTGTCAGTAGCCATGCTTTGGTGGTGACTCACATAGAAGAACTAGAAGGACTTACAACTAGAATATACAATATGTACTAGGGCTTTGGGGAGGAAAAGAAACAGAGGATGATTGGCAACAGATGTGAGCTCAGGGCAAATCTCTCCCTGGAAAAAAATTAATTAAATAACCCAAATAAAAATGCCTGGTGCATCACAGTTGCTCACAGATATGAATTGAATTCATTCATTTATACATTCAGTCACGAAATACTTATTTAGTACCCTTCCTTCCTGAAACTTGTATTCTGGTGGGAGGGACAGACAGTAAAGAAATGAAAATCATAGATTGTTGGGGTGAATATGAACTATTGAGAAAAATCATGTAAGAAGATAGAGAGTCGTGGAGGGGGCTCTTTAGCTAGGTGGCCAGAGAAAGCCTCCCAGGAAAGGCATGTGGGGAAAGGTGAGCTCACCTATGGCTGGGGCGGCCCTTCCACTGAGGAAGGGGGCATGCCTGGCTGGGAGTGCTGGGGACCCCAGTGGAGTGGAGCAGAGAAAGCGGCTGAAATACCTTGGAGCCCCAACCAAGCAAAGCGGTTGTCAGAGGCGGAGTTTTGCTGAGGCGGCAACAATTACCACACTGTTCTCCCAACAGAGGGTTGCCAGCACCCCCTCACTCCCCCCTCCCCCCCGCCAATAAGTGATGGGTATTTACTTCTCCCTGCTGCACTGCTAGCAAAGGTTCCCCCGGAGCTCAGCCAGGAGAAGAGGAGGACGACAGCACGCCTGGAGACGTCCCCTGCATCGGCCCACCGGAACACTTGTCTCCAGTCTGCACTACCTGGATCAGCAAAACCAGCCCCAGGCATCCAGAGAGCGGATGGAGAATAGTGCAGAGGGCTCTGTTCTCCTGGCCGCCCGTGGAGACCCCGGGGCTGAGCCAGCAGACAGTCTCCCCTCTTTCCTGCGGGCGTGGAGCCCCCAGCGGAGCGGAGCATCTGTAAAATGGGGATGATGGTAATAACGGAACTGTGCAGACTGCTGTGAGACTTACCCAAAGTAATGGATGTGGAAAGTGCTTTGTAAACTGTAAGACATTATACAGATGTTCATTTACAATTCGTAAATCAGTCCATGAGACAAGGTGCAAGATGCTTGCCCAGGAACTGGGTGGAGGCAGAGAAAGTTAAAGAAGCGGGAGTGGCCACAAAGCGCCCCAGGGACAATGACCAACATGGAGAGACAGTGTGTGGAAGGTACATGAATAAACATGAGATATCCTCCGACTCCTAACTGCCTTAATTGTGCTCCGGTTAACGTGGGAGACAAGCAGCTGCTGGTTTCTCCCTGGCAGGAAGGGCCCTCCTCGCTCTTGCTGCCCTGCTTAGCTGCTCCCCCAGGGTACCAGGGACAGGACCCTGCAGGGAGGGTCACCCTCCCTCCTCTGGCTTCCCTCCTGCTCACCTGGTGCTCAGCAACACAGCCAGTCACTTGGAGCATGGAGCCAGTATTCATCAGCAAACAGGGATGGATGCTGGGATGGGATGGGCACTAGCAAGTGTCAGGCTGGAAACTGGCTGGTATGGCTGGCAACCAGCTTTCTGGACCCCAGGCTGGCAGAGGCTTAGGATCCACATGTGCAAGGGGCTCCTGGCAGGAGGGAGGCTGGAGAGATTGCCAACAGGAAGCTGGGGACTGGAGGGAGGCACAGGTCAGCAGACAGCCTTCCGCTGGCGTTAGATTCAGGTCGTGCTCACTGCACACCAACTATGTGCCTGCACGGTGCCGAGAGTTATCCTCTGTAATCCTCACAATGGGCCTGGGAGGTCAGCATTGTTCTTTACAGGTAAGAGCACAGACGCGAAGAGGGTAAGTGACCTTTCCAAGGTCACACACACAGTTCAAGGTCCCAAGGCTTCTGAGAGCAGATTGTGTGTTCCTTTTCCTGGAACTGCTAAAAACATCTACCCACACCACATCAGTGCCCTCACAGAATCTAAAGTGGAGAACAGAAATGCTCTCTGCCGTCCTCCCTCTTATTTCTCGTCCTGAGTGGGTGGGTAGGGTTTCCGGAGCGAGTGGGCCAGAGGGCTCCCTCCAGGCTGCTCACCATCCTCTCCTCTCTGCTCTCTGCTTCCGATTGGGTTTGCCAATGGGGAGTCCTGGCAAAAGCTGGGAGGGAGGGAAGAGAGGAAATTGGAGGTGTCCCCTCAGCTATGCCCTGCGGGCAGCTGGGGCTGGCTCTGTCCCACACCTAAAGGCCAGAGCTCCTCTCAAGGGGGACCTTTCCACATGATTCTTTCCTTGGGTTTTGGTGCCACACCCTCCCCTCATCCCTTTGGCGGGCGTTGGTGACAGCCCTGCTTTACTTGCCCTGGCATACCGTGCTGTCCCTCATGGTTTCGGCAGACCCTGCCCGAGCCTCTGCGCATACATCCTTTGTCAAACTTCCCAGTTACCCTTATTTGAGTGTGCCGTCAATCAGCCATGTGGGTGCAGAAGGAGGTTATGGAAAAGATCTAAGAAGAGATGTATGGCCCTCCCAGACCTAGATGGAGAGAGGACGCTGACTCTGGCCCATTTCACAAGGATATGTACCTCACAGCTTCCCCCAATTCCAACATTTGGAAGAAGGTCCCACCAGCCTCCGTGCTCCCACCACAGCCCTCCCACACCTGCCTGGTATGTGGTCATTAGCATAAGACACGGACTCTTTGCTCAAAGAGGACCATCAAGATGCAGCTGGGGTGTGAAAAGTAATTACTGGCTGGTGATTAGAATCACCCTGGGTCTCGCTGGCTGGAACTTGCTTCTCTGACTCTTGGAGGGGGGTAAGATTAGTTAACTTTTGGATAATGGGCATTAAGAACTCTAATACTCAGGAGGGAGATAGGTGGGCTTGCCCTGATGAGGGGGATGGAGCAGACTGGGGAGTCCTGGAGGCTGCCCAACTGGACATTCTGAGGCATTTCAGGATTGAGGAGCAGCCCAGGCCTTGGAGCCCAGAACATGGTGGTGGGCGAGGGGGAGACAGCGGTCTCACTCCCACAGCCTAGTGTGGGCTGCGTCTCTGGTTCTGAGGTCTGAGTCTGGGTTTGACATCAGCCTGACTTTCCCCATGGGCTAAGGACCTCAGCTCCACACAATGGCCCCCAGAGATGACGAGAGCAGCCCTCCAGGCCAGCATGGAGACAGACGGAACACAGTGGAGTACAAACCCAGCCTGTAGGACTGGCCACACCACAGAGCTGCAAGCACCCAACTCTGTCTACGACACAGTGTCTGGGACATGAGAGGCCCCCAAGAAGTGTTAGTGGAATTCTCTGGGTGCTCCAGAGTTCACTCATGGCACAGACTAGGCAGTGTGAGCTAGTTTTACCCCTTTTCAAACAGGAGTTCAGCATCAGGAGACTGAAGCCACATCCCTGCTCAGCAGCTAACCGGCTGGGTAACACAGGCAGTGCTTTTGGTGGCTCAAGGCCTTCATTCCCTCATCTCTGCAGTGGAGGTGACACCTACCCTGAGACTGATGGATGACGGCATTTGCAGATGGGGGAGGCGTTTCCGTAGCCAACAGCAACTGAAAGCAGGGATGTCTGTGTCACAAGGGAGATACCCTTTCGACACCTGTTTACACCACTCCCCCAGAGCAGCCTCTGCCCGTTGGCAGAGGTCAGTGTCTCCCCCTTTCCATGCTTCCCTGACCCCTCCTCCTGCCTCTCTCTGTCCCTCTGAGCTCATCAAAGCCCCCACCCAGGCCCCCCAGCCACAGCCGAGGAGGAGCTGTGGCTGTAGCCGAGGGGATGTTCCTGATGCCTCCATCTTCTCAGGGTCCCTCAGCTGAGGATGGCAGATTTAGCAAATAAAAATACAGGACCGTGACTACCTTTTTCAGTATAAGTGTGTCCCAGATATTGCCTAGGACATACCTATACTAAAAAATGATTCGCATTTATCTGAAATTCGAATTTTACTGGGCATCCAGTATTTTATCTAACAATCCTACCACCAGCAAAGAAGGCTCCCAACAGAGGCAGCTGCGGGGGCCTGGCCTGGCGAGTGCCGTGCCCTGAGCAGTACCACACACTCGGCTATGCCCCTCTGGGAGCCAGAGGCCGTCCTGTAGTGTGGGGGACCTCAGGGGCCTCGTGTTCGAATAATCCTCCTCCCCATTTTCAGACTCAGAGGAGCTTCAGACAATAATCCACTCAGCAGACGTTTAGTGAACATCTGCTTGGACCTCTCACTCTCCTGCGTGCTGAGTCACCGTGGTGAATGGAAAATTAGCAAAGTCTTGTCTCGTAACCGTCACGTTTGCCGCAAGCACCCAACGTCAGGCTCTGTGAAGCACTCCAGAAGCTATCTCATGTTGTCCCCACAAAACCCAGGGTCGGGGTGGTACTTTACAGATGACGAAACTGAGGTTCGTTGAGGTTAATCATTGGTTCCTTCAGTCACCAAATGTTTATTGATCACCTACTAGACGCCAGGCACTGTTCTTGGTGCTGGGAATACATAGTGAACAGAACAGGCAGACACTCTGCCCTCATGGGACTTACACTTCAGTGGGGAACAGGGCTGGGGGAGACAGGCATAAACACAGGATGATGGCTACCATATGCAAAGGTGGTAAGTGTTGTGAGAAAAATGTAGCAGAGTATAAGGCTGTGAACTGCCCGTGGTGGGAGTTGTAGCTCAAATTAGCATGGTCAGGGAAGGCCCCTGACCAGGTGCCATTTGAGCAAAGACGTGAAGGAAGTGAGGGTAGGACAGGAAGAAGCCAAGAGGAGATTCAGCCCTCAACTCGGCTGGGGTTCTAGCAGCCGGTTCCTAATCACTGTGCGTTCCTGCCCACCAGAACTTGATGGCAGGCCTGCTTCCTGCCTGTCCCTTTCACATCCATGATTTCCATTAATCCCCACATCCGAGCAGCCCTGAAGGTAAGTTTTATTATCACACTTTTCCAGAGAGGAAAGATGAAATGACTCAAAAAGATGAAATGACTTGCCTAAAGTGCCAGGGCTGGGATTTTGCCTAAAGTGTGGCCTCGTACAACTTCTCTCGCTTCCTAAGCCTCAGTATCCCCACCTGAGAAGTGGGGTGAGTATTATTACCTACCTCATAGCCTTGCTATGAAGATTAGTAGATAATACATGGAAAGTGCCAGACTCAGCACATTCATGCCGTTGATCCCCCTGGAGGACCAGGGTTAGGCAGTGTGGTGCCCAGGACCTGGGGAAGGAAAGGATGCGCTGGGAGAGCAGACGTCGGGGAAGTGGAGGAAGCACAGCAGATGAACATGGAGAGAACCACCGCAGGCAAGCCCACCTGCATGTGAGTGGATGAGTAAACGTTGCTTAAACCTCAGTGGCGCGACTCCGTGATTGTAATTACACTGTTTTGAGGTTACGACTGCAGCAATTTTGTTTTTCTTTTGGAGGCGCTGGCTCATTTTTTATGCATGCACAGGAGCTAATTGCGTCCCAAAGAGCGCTCTCCGCCTGCTGGTCTGGAGGTGCGCCGCCATATGCTTGGCGTGAGCGTAATTAACCCGGTGCAGCTGCACTCTCTGTCTGGATTATGGATTCGATTTCAGTTTCACTCGCAGGCAAGAGTCCCACAATTCATATTTATTAAAATGATTACCCTTAAGCGAGGTGCTGGGGACAGAGCTTAGAACCAGGCAGGAAGCCGTCTGGGCCAGCTCCGGCCGACACCGACATTGCCCAGTGCTGAGTGTGGGTCCCCCGCCCGCCCTTGCCAGCTCCCAGAAGGGGCGCCCAGCCTCAGGCATGCTGCAGACGAAGCCCACAGAGAGCTTTGGGCTGCCCTGAAGGCGCGGAAGCTGTTTTTCTGGCATCTGTCATTTGTTGTTCCTGGACTTCCTTTGGTGGTCCAGCCCCCACCACAATTTCTCCTTGCCAGCCTCCCTCCAACCATGACAGCCACTGAACACTGAGGCTCTCTTTCCAGAAAAGTGCTTTCAGCTCCTGGAACAGGGACTTAGACATAGTGGGCACCTGATTAATATTGAGCAAGAGATGGTTAGGATGGAAAGAGGACAAAGGGATGCTCCTTTAACCCTCTGGGATAGACACCTGACCCTGTACCCACATTTTCCATGACCTCCACAAATAGTCACTTATCCAGACAGTGGCAGCTATAAAGGTTGGTGGGTCAGGTATTCTTGGGGGCTAAGGGCCAAGGACAAGAAGAGGTTATGGGGAACCATACCAAGAAGCTAGCCATCTTTCTAAACTTCCCTAGCACTTTACTGCCCTCAGCAAGTGGGCAATGGCTCTTGGAAAGGTTGTTCTATGAGAATCCAGAGCCACATCGGTCTCAGTCCAGGATCTCCATGGAGCTATGAGCCACTCTTGGTCCCAAAGCCACAGCCACAGTGGTGATTTACTCCGTACGCAGGCACTGAGCACCTACATGGCGCCAGATCCCCTGCGAGGTGCTGGGATGGGGAATACAAAGAAGGATGAGAAACACACTTGGTCCCCGAGGAGCTCATGTCTAGTGGGGAAGACAGATATGTAAACAAATGGTTGCGATACAGTAGGATAAATACCACAATGCTGGCGTGTTTACAGAGGTTTGAACACAGAGAAGGGGATGACTAAATTTGCCAGGAGTCAGTAGTGAGATTGTTGAGATTTTCATTGAGTACAGATGATTTTAGGGGAAGAACGAGAGCAAAATATTTCCTTTATTCCACAGAAGTATGTGTGCACTGTGTGCTAAGCATTATGCTGGCTCCTGGAAGATGTATGGTCCCTCAAGGAGCCTGTGCTCTAGATGGAAGGACTCACATGGCACTCATTTACTCAACAAGCATTTCCTGAGCGCCTAGTGTATACCAGAGGCTGTGCTAGACTCAGAAGATACAAAGATGGTTAGATATGACCACTGCCCTGGTCTTGAGGGGAGACAGACAGACAAACAAAATACATTCTAAGTGAGTGGAATATGTCCATTGCAAGAAGAGCCTTTTCAAGATATAGAGAGGAACAATTACTTGTGTGGAGTGGGGAGAATAGCAGCTCAGGAAAGACTTCGTAGGGATGCTTATGTCCAAGTTGGGTTTTGAAGGATGATTAGGAGTTTCCAGGTCAAAAATGGCAGGTTATAATGTCAGTGGGGATGTTTACAAGGACATAAACAGTTGGGCAATACAGGAGCTCAACAGTAATCAAATGAGAGATGCATAAGACCTCCCAGCATTGAAGGCAGACCTGTAAGTGCCAAATGACTGTCATGGAGAATAAACCCTATGCAATTTCCTCTGCACGTGAGAGACGCACCCAGTTCAGTCTTAGCGACTGTGGTTTGAGCCCTATGTGGATGTGTTATGGGGGCATTTGAACATGAAGCTGGCTTTCTTCTGCCCCTAGTGATATCACCGGTAGTGACCCTACCCTGGGCTTCCTATTAGTTGAAGGCAAACCTAGGAAAGTCAGCTGGTCCAGTGGCCCCCAGAGGCCCGTGACTGAACCAGCTGTGTCAGAATCGCCTGTTAACGCACACTCCTTGCCGTTCTCCTGGACATTCCCATTTAGCGTGCCCAGGCTGTGGCCCGGGGTCTCTGTGTTTTAAGCTCCTTCCCCAGAGTGACTGTGATGAGACCCGTTGATCACATGACCCTACCTTGGTTATCCTTCTGGTCACGAGGAGGGGTATGTCCCAAGGGAAGCGAAGCCTTGGGTCAGCTCTGAAGGTCCCCAGATAGTGCTGCAGCCTCCAAGGATTCCCGAGGGAGCAGAGGCTCGGGAGACGTGTCCCCACACACGCTGGGCAGCGGGAAGTGGGGGCTGCTGTTTGTCAGGTTGTTTAGTCCTGATGAAGCTGCTATTCTTAGCACTCAGGCAATTTGGGTTTCTCTAATCAGGGAGCAGAGAACAGGCCAACCGAGGGTGCCAGGGGATTTGAAATGCTACACAGAGCCTGTTAGGATGGACCAGGAAAGATGGCATTCTTGGGCAGGGGTTGATCGGAGGAGAAGCAGATATTTTCCAGCCCTGCAGAGAAAAGGACAAGAGGAAGAGGTGCTAAGATCGAGCAGGAAGGAACATGGTGAGATGGCCGACGAGTAATGGGCCTCTCTGGCGGATTCCCTGCAGCACAAGGTAGACCCTCCTTTGCCTTCCAAAAGAGCAATGAGACAGGAGGTCTGATGGCAACTACATGTAGGTCCGATGGAGGATACGGAGGGCCGGGATCAGGAGACTGGGGCTTGGATGAGGAATCCAGTAACAAGGGGGCTGGAGCACTCCTTGGTCCCTAAATGAATGGACAGAGGGACGGAAGAAGGAGCCTAGTCACAGAGGAAACAAGTCCAAGCAGGGAACCGGGCCACCATGTTCTGAGGAGAACCAACAAACAGACTCCAGACCGAACAGGGCCAGGCCAGGCTAAATGCCATCATCATGTGGATTAGAAAAGGTGCACACACCCCCGGCCCGCACAGGTGCAGCACACAGATTGCAGCCCCTTGGCTAGCCAGGACCTGCGCAGTGGAACACATGGCCTTGGGCCTAAGCTCCTAAATGGTTGACCTTGAACTCCTCCGCATCCTCCTGTCTAGAAATAAGATCGTTCCCAGAGCGTGGCCTGGCCTGCCTCTAAGGGTGGCACCACCCACTGATGGAGAGGGACTCAGGGGGCTTCTGCCCAGGCATAGAGCCACAGGTATTCCTTGCCAAGAGCTAGGTTATCTGACTCTTCAGGGAGCAGAAGCCCCGTGTCAGGGGTTCAGGGAGGAGGATGGGCTGGCCTGGGGACCCTGAGCCAGGTCCTTGTGGACCCTTCCCAGTGGTTGCTGGAGGCTGGGGGCTATTTCTGGGGGCAGCAGGAGGCTAGTGGCTTGGCAGATCGCAGCCCCAGTCTTCTGTGGTCCGCTCAGTCCGCCAAGGGCAGGGGGAGGTAAGTGCCGAGAGTCACTGAGGAGTTTTTGGTGATAGTGTTGCGAGTGCCCACTTCGAGAGGTTTGCCCCGTCTAGACATGTTCAGGCTCAATCAATACAATGCCGCCAGACTCCGAGGGCCGCCTGCACCTGGCCAGGTATAAACACAAGCAGGAGCACAAGTGTGCTTCCGTCCTTCCTATGGCCTTGTCTGGAGGAGAGGCTGGGGGAAAGGAGAGGAGGTGGAGAGGAGAGAAGGATAGGGAGGGAGAGGTAGAGACCAGAACTGGAGACTGGAAAGACGGAAGGAGCGAGCGGAGGACAGCACTGGCAGCCTCTGGATAGGGCAGCCAGCGCTTCCCGTAGGAAGTTCTTCCCCTGTCCCTGGCTCGAGGTGGGGACTCTTGTTATCCATGTCTTACAGACAGGAACTGACACAGGAACTGACGCACAGAGAGGTGCAAAAATTCCCTCAAGTTCTCAGAACCAAGAAGTGGGGAGCCAGGACTGTGTGGGGCAGGCCAGCCCCAGGGGTCACACGTGGAAACTGAGTCCGGGTGACAGTTTGGGTGTAGCCCTCCTGGGCATGTGCAAAGCCCAGGGAACAGAATCCAGGGTTTCTGAGGCCTTTGGGTGAGCTTGAGCCCATTTGTTGCAGCTATACCAACAGACACCTGAGAGTGACCTCAGGGCAGAGATCCGCCCCCAGGGAGAGGAGGGCAGGAAGGGATGCAGGCACGGGGGACAAGCAGTTGGCACTCAAAGCTCTGACACTGTGAAGTTCCATTGGACTTTCTGGAATATAGAAGGTCTCATAGACCCACCACCACCCTCCCACCCACAACTACACCCCTCTGAGGACACCAGGGCGCCCTCTGTCAGGGACCCCAGAAATCTCCAGAGCAGCTGCAGTGACATGAGCTCTGACCTCAGGGTTGAGACTCAGACAGCATCTGTCCGCTGAGGACCCGCAGGGTCCCTCTGCCAGGAGAGCCGGTCACTGAGGAGTGGGCTGTGCGAGAGCTGCTCAAGGCAGGGTGTGCCTCCTTTTGTCGTCTGTCCCCTTCAGCACCTGGAACACAGTAGGTGTTCACGAGACACATGCTGCATCCGAAGGGTATGAGACGGCTGCTGGCCCCTGCATGCACTCAATCTGGGCAAATCTTGTCCAGAGCGTCTCCTGGCCTGCCTCTATCTCCATCTTTCCCCTTCACACGTCCCATCCCGGGGATTCTGCCTGCAGCTCCAGGACACCCTGCCCCGCTAGAGGGAAGCTGGAGGACTCTGTTCCCTCTGTCCTCCCTCCGCAGCTGCTGCGGACAATTAGCCCAGCATAGCCATTAGCTAGTGCTGAAGGGCCTGTATTGATTAAGGATAATTATATTTACTCTTTAGCAGTGTGAGGCCTGGTAGGAATATTTTTTTGTTAATTTGCTGCTGCTTAGCCTCAGGAATGGGGACTGATATGCCAACCCCCACCTAGAGCACCCCCTACACACGCACACACACACGCACACACATGCACGTGCATGTCTTCATTGTAGCTGAATTACTATCAATGCTCATCTAAGGCCCGTAGTAGTCTGGGCTGTCCTTCCTGCAGCTTTTATTCCAGAAAAAAAAAAAAACAAGGAAATGGTTGAAGGAGGTTTATTTTATTTTGGCTATTTTTACCTTGGATAAGAGGCATAGAGGAGCCCAAATTGCAGCAAAACACACACACACACACATACACACACATAGACACAGAGACACATTCATGTACTGTTTTCCTCCCTCCTCCCAAATAAATGTATTTCTAAAACCTAAATTCCGGGAGGAAGGGAGTTACAGAAGTGTCTCTTCTCTCTATGTCTGTGATATAAATACCCAAACCCTGTGAGAAGATGGCCCCTCCATCACCTGGTGGAAGGCATCATTCCCACCTCTCGGTTCCCAGGCCCTGGGCCCTGCCTCTCTCCACATTCTTGACATGTGATTTTGGCGTGAGCATGAGCGTGCCTTCTCATTGTCACCCACTTGTAAGTGCCTTCCTTCATTCAGTAAACATCTACTGGATTGGACCTGGCACCTTGGCCAGGCTGAGAAGACAGAGGCAAACGATGCCGTCTCTGCCCTCAGGTGACTCAGAGACTATAGAGGGAAACCCGGGTAGAAAACCACAAGTACCATACATGCTGTGGCTCCAGAGGGCCTGGGTTCAAACCTGGGGTCCTGCACTTGCCAAAGCTGCTTTGTTACCCAGGACAAGGAATTTCTTTAAGACTCAGTTTCCTCAGTTGCAAAATTAAGATGATAACAATACATATGCCACAGAACTGTTGTGACAGATGGTACATGAGACGATGCATGTCAGGTGCCCAGCCATGCCTGGTATGCAGCCAGTGCTCAGTGAGTAAAGCAGCTGTGCTTCATGACTGTTTACTGTATACCAGGCAGATTTCATGTTGACTAGCCCATGTCACCCTCACGAGAACCTGACGAGGAAACAGAGGCATGGAGAGGCTAACTTAATTGGGGTCACACAGTAAGCTGAGATCAATCCCAGGCAGTCTGGCTCCCTTGCCCGTATGCTCAACCACTCTGCTATTGCACCCCCACCCCCAGGTAACGCTGGCTCCCCTTCTTTTATCAGCAGCAGCAGTAGCAGCAGAGAGTGACATGGGTGCACAGAGGGACGGTGCCTTACATAACCTGGGGGGAAGTGACATCAAGGAAGAATTCCTGAAAGAGGATAAATGGCCTTTTTCTAGTAGAGGGAACTGTGTGTTCAGAGGCCCAGGGGTGAAAGAACACAATGTGTTCAGAGAACAGCAAATATTTCAATCTAAATAGATGATAGTTAGGGAGACCATATATCCTCATTTGCCTGGGACCGTCCTGGGTTACACCTAGTGGCCCAGCTTAATTATAAATAGTCCCTTGTTCACTCTCAGATGATCCTAGTTGGTCCTAGTATGATGAATTATATGGTCACCGTAATTCTCACGTGCTGGTACTGGAGAGGTAACAACAGGGCTTTGCTAACCCACCCGAGGACTCTGATTTCATCCTGAAGGACATGGGACCCACTGAGGAATGAATGATAGGGAGACAAGGCTGAGGCCAACCAGACCTTTAGGATGCAGTGGTCCAGGGGCACGATGATGTTGAATTATTAAGGAAGTAGAATCCATAGGCTTTGGTTACAGAGAGGCTGTAGGGTTAGTGGGTAAGTGCATGGCCTCTGGCGCCAGGTATTCTGGGTTCAAATCCCAGGTCACTCACTTAGTAGCTACATGACCTTGTGTAAATTATTTAATTTCTCTATATCTCAATTTCTTTGTCTCTGAAGAAGGTGTAATATAGAGCCATCTCACAGGGTGGTGTGAGCATTACATAGAGTTCATACAAAAGGCAGTTGGGACTAATCAGGGATGACTTGGTCTCTGGCTTGGGTCACTGCAATGGACACATTCCTTGAGCTTGAGAACAGGAAGAGATGCGGGGATGGAAGACGCAGGCAAGGTAAACCCCGTTTGGGATATGCTGGAGTTGAGGTGTCAGAGGTTATGGGAAATAGCGGATGGGTAGCTGGATGTGCCAAGTCTGGCTTGCAGGGAAGGTCTGGACTGAAGATTCCAACCTTGACGTCATCCACACATAGCCAGGGTGGATGGAGTAGGAGAGAAGTGCCCAGAGAACCCTAGGAGCAGCAGCCTTTAAGTCACAGATGGAGAAGAACCCAGGAAGGGATCTGAGGCATGATCAGAAAGGCAGGAGAAAAACCAGGAAAGAATTATTTCCCAGAAGCCAAGGAAGGATTGAATTTCAACAAGGAGGGAGTTGTCAACAGCAGCAGATGCTGCAGCAGGGCTGGGAAATTCAGAGATGAAGAGCGCCTGCTGGATCTAGCTGCAGAGGCCATTGCTGGCCTTGATGGGCGCGTTTCACGGTGGATGGTAGGGCTTGCAGTGTGCATGGAAGACAAGGAAGTGGAAGGAACGTGTGTGGACTGCTTTTAAGAAGCTTGGCTGCAAAGGAAAGGGACAATGAGTACCACAGTGGAGTGTAGTGTCAGGAGAGGTGTATTCATCTTTAAGGAGTAGAGCTTTGAGCTCGAGAGAGAACAGTAGAGATAGAGAGGTTGAAGAAGATGTCACATAAAGGCATAATTGATGGAGGAAAATCCTTGAGGAGGCAGGAGGAGATGAGATGCTGGGTATACTGGCAGGATTAGCTCTGACAGGAGGAAGGCTGCCTTCCATAGTGAGATGGAGGGGAGAGATGAGGACGAGTCGAGAGACAGATAACTTTGTGTGGGTGTGCCAAGCAGGCAGCTGGCACCGTTTTCTCTGGAACGTTGGAGGCAAGACCTCCAATGAAGGGAAGGGATAGGAGTAAGGAGGCTTGAGGAAAGGGTGAACATGTGAAAAAGCTGTATTAGGAATGAAAAATGGGAGGCATGTGATTGTTACAGTGGTCCCTGTGGATCCTGTGATCACCTGGGATGATGGCAGGGCTTCAGTGGAGTGAGATTAAATGCCATGGTTTTCAGTGAGCACAAAGTTGATAAATGACAGAGACCAACAAAAGGATAGAAAAAGTGTATATCCAGCATCAAAGTAGCAGGATGCTTTTTAAAAACTTGACAACAGACAAATAATTTTGAAGTGGCATTGGTTATCAAGGAGGGGGCCTCCCTACCTCCTAGAAAATGAGCATCTCCTTCTAGAGAGGTCTGCAGGGACGTGATGAACTTGAAGGCAGAATCTGTGCCAAGTTTGCCTTTGCCTCATTTTCCTACCCATCTGGCATGTTTAGTAGGTTGTTTAAAAATATTGGCCAGTTGAGTGAATGAATGAATGAATGAATGAATCCCTTGCTCCTATCCTGAGAGTCGCTTCCATGTTACCCATGTTTCTTGCTCTGGACCTTGCCTCTTCCTGTCCCTGACAAGTCCCTGCCAAGCCTCTGTGTGTGGGGGCCACTCTCTTCTCAGGAGCCATATGTGGGATTAGAAGGCAGAGAAAGGGGAAAGGGAGGTGTTGTTGTCACTCTCAGGGAGACCCAAAGTCCCAGAGAGCATGAAACTTGCCAACCCACCCAGCTCCATTCCCAACCTCATTTTATGCCAACTTAGAATGATTGCTACAAGGTCTGCCAGCCATTGGGTTTTCAGTGACTCTCAGTAACATTGCAATGTGTAGCCGAAGGAGCAGGGGTGACACAGTGTAAGGAGAAACAGTTCAAATTTGAGGAGCCTTGGCTTTTTGCAACCAGAGATCTAGTTTCTCAATTGGACGTATTTTGTCCTATCACGATCTTCTTCCTTACTTCCCAGCCTGGCACCAATAGCTTGATCAGAGAACCCTGAAATGCAGGGCAGACAGTGCTTCACTAGCTCCCAGGGGCAAAACGAAGCAAGAGGTCGCCCAGGCAAGGAGGACCATAGCTCCCCATCTATCCCCACTGGCCACCCAGATTCCCACCAAGGGAGCAGAAACATACCAACTTTATTTTTAGCTCCCCTATGGGTCCCTGAGCCCTGCCCCACTTTCTGAAAACAGAGAGCTTGGGGCCCACACCATCTGGCCATAGTGAAGGGAGTAGGCAGGGCTTGTCTTCTCACGCCACTCATGATGAAAAGTTAGGAGAACACAGCCCTCTCCATGTCCACACTTTCCAAGTCAGGAAATCCATGTGGTGGGGCCTCCAGTGGGACCAGAGTCTCCCAGAACCACAGTGGTCAGCCCGATGCCCAGGGCTTTGGCTCTGATGGGGCCTCCAAGCACCTTGCTATGAGAGCCCCAAACTCCAGGGGCTGTTATGACTCTGCAATCCCAGCAAGCATTTTTCTGAGCTCAGCTTGAGCTTCCCATAGGACTGGAACAAATCTGTAACTCAGAGGGTAAAGGGCAATGAAAGCAATAAAGAGGCTCCCAGTTGAGTTCAACCCAGACAATGTAATAAAGAGCATCATTTATTCATTCACTCAGCAGAGGGTGGAACACATGCCTGTAAAGATGCTAAGGATGCCAGAAATGATCATAGCATAATCTTTGCCCTCCAGATGCGATACTGTTGGTCTCTATCCCATAACCAATCACAGGATTGCCAGGATCCGAGGACCAAAAGCAGAGGAGGTGGGGAATGGGGCTGGAAAAGCTGGTATTTCTTCTTCCTGAACTGAATTCCTGGGTTTGTAGTTTCTCCCCGTTTTTTCTCTTCTCTGGCAACTCCCCCTGGTTCATCCTGTCTGCCACATGTTCTCGGCCCCTACACATAACTGAATTGTGAGGGCACCTGCCATACAGACACAGTTCTACAGATGGAGGTGGGTGTCACTCACCTTGGCAGATCTTCACGGCATTAATTGGCTGCTCCGTGGAGCCCCGATAGTCATTGTCCAGAGTGAAGACTCTGTTTGGAGTCGTGTTCTGTCCCTGCTCGCTAGTCACCCAGGCCTAGACCGAAATCTTTTTTCTAGGCTTCCCAGAGTCAGCTGGGTCTTTTGCAGTCTGGACACCTCTCAGTGACATTTACTGGTCAGAGCCTTGCTGGACCTCTCCATGGACAGTGACATCCTGTGTCCCACTCTTTGGCCCTGGCATCTATAGGGAGTCCCTCCTGTCCCCAAGGCTGCTCCTCAGGGGAACACTAAAATGAGGCAACTGAACCAAAGGACAGGCAGTCTTCTGGCCAGGGTGGGCCACTCCCAGCAGGTGGAGAGTCTGAGCCGTTGACTCAGTGGAGCTCGGCACTGCCTCACCCTCACAGTGGCGCTTCTGCTGGGAGTCTACAAAGTACGTGTCCCCCATGAATGCCCAGCTTAGCAGGAGCAATCCTGAATCCAGGACACCTGGGCCCTTTCCTGGCTGGCATTTGGAACCCAGACTGATACCTCTATGGCCTCTCAGGTGCTTGGCTTCCCAGCTGCCCAGCTTCTCTCCGGGCTGTTTCCACACTGCAAAGCCCCAGTGTGCCCTCGCCTAGAGGCAGGGCTGGGCATCAGGACTTGTTGGAAATGGCATGTCTGAATGAAGAGATGTCTAATGGCCCCCAGGGCCTGGACTCCCAGGGCACCTTGGCATAGCCCCTGCCCCCCTGACCGTTTTAGGGCATGCTTATAAGTTCTTTCTAATCTAAACAGCCCCAAACAAGCAAACCCTGAAAAAAGATTTTAAAGTGAAAGCAGAGGGGGTAAAATGCCCAGAAGAGGCCAGCTACCCAGAGGAAGACAGGTCTGCCAGAGCCGGGAACGCTGGAGAGCTGACATGGGTTGTGCCCTTCCAGGGGGCTTCATTGTGCAGCTGGCACTTTAGCTACTTAGCATTGTCTTATTTACTCCTCATGTTGGCTCCATGAGATGAGCATTATTATCCTTGTCGTGGAAATGAAGAAACCTCAGAAAATTCAACCTGCCCAATGTCACGTGGAGAGTAAGTTGAACACGCTGATTCTGGAGAAAGAAGAACTTTCCAGAAGAGGTGTCCAGGAAGCCTCAGGAAGTAGCAGTGGAAGACTCAGGGGCAGTTAGGTTCTCCAATATCCACCTACTAACAGGTAGAGTGGGACAAACTAGCTTGTAAGCTCACGGGTCCCCCGCCTGCGTGGAACTCATGCCTGGAGCGCACGGAAAGGTAAGTTCTAACCACGTAGCGAGAGGGAACCACTATGCGCCAGGAAAGTGCCTGCGTGTCTGAAGCCTGTGAGCCAGAGGGCGGCCCGGGTGAGAGGATTTGAGTGGGAGTATGCCACCAAGTGCCTGCCAGATGGGGTCCCGGAATGAGGCCCCAACAGCACAGGACGGAACGGAATAATGATGGGGCCTCTGACTAATTAGGCGACTGCAAATATCATTCTGCTAAAAGCAGAAGAGCTGATAAATTTTTTACTTGACCTGCTAATAATTTTATCCCTTAAAAGGTAGAACAGGCAAATAGGGGCATGAAGTCTAGACTGAACTGCGATCCACAGAAGAGAAGTACTTGTTGCTGTGAAGGATGCTGCTTCCCAGGGGCAAGGACTGTGTCTGTTTTGTTCACCACAGAATCCTCTCTGCCTAGAACAGTGCCTGGCACACTGTGGCTGCAAAATTATTTGTTCACTGTACAAGAAGAACAGGGGCAGGAACCAGGAGGAGATAGCCTCATCATCTTAGCACAGCGTTGCAAGGGATAGCCTGGGAGGGGAGCACTGGCATTTTCAGACCTCAGCCTGAAGTTTTGTAAAGGAATTGTCTAGAGAGTGCAGTGGAGCAGTAAGTTCAGTTCCATGGCCAGAGGTGCTGAAATGGAATACGGGAGGGTCAGGGAGATTAGGACACTAAAATATCTAATACAGTCACAGACCATCTCTAGCTAAGGAAAAAGAGAGACATCAAAAGCAACGACTTGTACACTTTTTAATGAGGGTGTGGATAATGAGTCACTTTGAGAATCTAATGAAAGCTATAGACCCTCTCACCAAGAGAAAAAAAAATGCACATCTCTACAAGGCATTGTGTGTAATTTTAGGAGGGGCTGGAGACCTCGTGTTAAGAAGATCTAACATCAAGGAGCCAATGAAGGTGCAGAGAATACTTCTGAGGAGTTCCTGCTGGGAAGGGGTGCCAGCCACGTCAGAAGATGGAAGGCTCCCTAGCAAGGAGGGCACCGCAGCCGCAAGAACTGTGTCCAGAGGTCTAGGCCCAGAAGAAACCATTTTTTAAAAACCTAGACAGCAAAAAGGCACTTTTGGTGTTTCTGTAGTTAGTGCTAAGAGCAAGAATTAGGGAAACAGACCCACCTGGTTTGAATCTCAGCTTGTGACCTTGGACAAGCTCTTTAACTTTGCCAAGCATCAGTTTCCTTATCTGTAAAATGGGGGTGCTATCTATTCCCAAAGGGTTATTGTAAATAATAAATTCAATAATGCATGTGAGGTGCTTGGCCTGGTGCCTGGCACATTTGCTTCCATACATATTCCCCATTGTTATTATTATTATCAGTCTCTGCTTGTAATGCCCTTGCTCTCCTCTTCTGACTTTCAAACCCTGCTATAAAGGTTAGCTTTTAGTGGTTTTTGTTATTTTTAAGTAATGTCTGAAGCAGGAAAATGAGCAAGATAAAGGACTGCTCCTTGGGGAAGATGATGTAATATTAACTTTGTTCAAAAGAAATATCTAACCAAAGGGAATGGGGGAGGCCCTGAAGGGCAGGAAAGGAATACGGCACATGCACTGCACGGAGAACCGTGCCCCTGGAGAAGAGCGAGACAGAGAACCACTTGCCTCTTGTTTTGCTTCCATCTTTGTCACCAAAGGGAACAATTTTTGATCTGACATGTCAGGAAGAGCATATCTATCATCCTTATATGAGCTCAAGACTCCAGACTAAGATGCTTGATGTCCTGGGAGTGAAAGAATTTCCAGATACAATGGCGGAAACATTGCTGGTAATTGTTGAGAAACCACGTGGAGCAGAAGAGATGCTCAAAGACTGGAAACATCTCACTCTTCAAAACAAGATTCTAGAAGTTCTGGATTGATTAGCCTGATGTCAAACTCATGAAATTCTAAAAAGATACAGTGGTAAATAGATTGTATGCACTAGAAAAGAAATAGATACCCAGGAGCCAGCAGGGAATCACTCAAAATAAATCATACAAAACTAAAATGATTTTTAGTAGGTTTTTTTAGAATACCAGAGGAACATGATTGGCATATAGTTTGATTTCAGGAAAACATTTAATGGAGTCACTCCTTATCCCATTGTAGATAAAATGGAGAAATGTGATCTGGACAATAGTACAATGATGTAACTTCAAAAATGCCCCCCCAAAATGCCAATTGTTCTCCCCAAGTGTCAGGAAAATCTCTTAAAAGGTGGTCTGTGCAGGTCTCTGGTTTTGGTCTTGTCTGTTCAATGTTTTTGTAAGTGTCACAGAAGTCATGCTAATAGATACATAGATACCACATACCCAGGAAAGGTGAATTACCAAATGGATACAATATCAGGATCCAAAAAGGTCTCCACCACCTGAAATGATGGGCTTACACTGAATAAAATGTAATGGAGAAATGCAGAAGAATTCCAAGTAATTTCTATAGATACCCCCCCCCCCGAAGGAGGTGGAATATAACTCCCTACTCCTTAAGCGTGGCCTTTGCACAATGACTTCCTTCCAAATGGTACAGTAGGGAAAAGCCGGGGGCCGGAGGGGGGAGAGTAACTTTAACTTTACAGCAGAGAAATCTGACAAACACTACCTCAGCCAGGTGAGCAAGGTTGACACCAGCAGTGGTAAGTCATATTGAAAGCATGTACCTTTGATATGATGTGATGAGAATGGCGCTTCACTTCTGCGGTCTTCTTCCCCAAAACCTATAACTTCAACCTCATTATCAGGAAATGTTAGACAAATCCCAATCAAGGGACATTGTACAAAATACCTGACCAGGACTCCTCAAAACTCTCAAGGTCATCAAAAACAAAGAAAATCTAAGAAACTTCCACGGTCTAGTAGCCTAAGGAGACAGGAGAACTAAATGTAATGTGATATCCTAAATGGGATCCTAGGTAAAAACTAAGGAAATCTCAATATAGGATGGACTTTACATGATAATATATCAATATGGGTTCATTAATTGTGAAAAAATGCACCATACTGCAATGTAAGATGTTCATAATAGAGAAACTGGTATGGAATAGATGGGAACTCTGTACTGTCTTCACAATTTTTCTGTAAATCTATAACTATTCTAAAATTTTAAAAGTTTCTTTAAAAAATGCAATAGATATAAGTGTAAACTCCTGCATTTAGCGTAAAAAATGACTTATTATGTAAATATACCCTGGGAGACATCCAAACGAAACACAGCCTATGGGAAATTTAATTGGCCCACAGTCTCAATCTGTGGCACCGGGCAGAGTGGATGCGGAAGGAGGGGTAACCCTGTGCTGCTCCAACAGCACCTCAGAGGCTGGATCAGGCAGCTTGGCGGTTCTGTTGCTCAGACACAGGCAGAGTCTCAACTCTAGAGCCCAAACTTCCTGGGTTCAAGTCCAGGCTCTGCCACATACCAGCTGTCGGAACCTGGTCAAGTCACTTAACTTCCCTACTCCTCAGTTTCCTCATCTGCAGAGTGGGTCAATGATGGCAACTACCTCCTAGAGCCACCGGGCAGAGCAAATCCCCTGGCCCGTAGTGACTGCTCAGTACTGGATCTCTGTGGGTGACAGAGTCTGACGGGGGCAGGGCAGGCCCTGCACCTTACTTTTAGAGTAAGCCTTATTTCTGAGGGAGTATCTCAGAGAATAGCGTCAGATGAGGGAGTGATGGGGTACTCCTGATGTCTACCTTGGAGAAAAGCCTGGACCGGGAGACTTAGTGCTTCATGGCAGAGTGAGAGCAGCAGGTAGAAGGGACAGTCTTGGTCATCAATTTACTAAAACTCTAAGTATGTCCCTAAACCTGTCTGGATCTTTGCTCCATTTTTGTCAAAATACAGCTAAGGACACCTTTCAGTCAGTTCTGCAGGGTGACTGAGAGGATAAAATGAGTTAATAAATATAAAAGCACACTGAATGTAAAGCAACCATTGTTATAAACATGTGCTGTTATGAAAACTACCTTAAATGTGTGTTTCCTGTTGTGCCAGTTCACGGGATGGGGACAAGAACAAGAAAATGCTATTTGAAACGCTTACTTTCTTTTAAATGCAAAGCTATCGGGGCAAATCGAGGGCACAGGCTTCTCTTCAGGGATGGAGTCTGGTGTCATGAGCTCACGGAGAAGCAGAGGCTGGGCTGGAGAGAACGCACAGGCATTGGAGATTTACCCAACTTCTTCAAACCTCAGCATCCTCGTCTGTGAGATGGAGATCATCGCTGCAACCTCCCAGGGTTGCTGCGGGATGATGTGCATGAATGGGCCGGCCCCCGGTGAGCGCTTGCTCAGTGGTGGCTGCTATTGTAACCTGCCCCGCCAGCAGCTCTGGGGAAATGGTGGTGTTCTGAGTACTCCATCCATAGGGCCTGTCAGGTGAAATGGTCACTGCCCTTGGGGGCTCCTGCAGGTAGTGGGGGAAAGGCCTACACTCATGGGATACAAACTAGAAGGTGCAGGGAAACAGCCTGAGAACAGCAAAGAGTCTGTGTCGATGGAGTACAGACTGAGAATAACAACCCATCCCAGACACTTTAACACCCCTCTTTACAGAGCTCTTAACAGTGGAGGAGATACCCGGTAAAATCAGGGGCCAGAGGGAGTCAGATTACTGGGAAGGAAGGGATTGGGTTGGTTAGAGAGATGGACAGGCACGGCAAAACAACCCAGTGATGAATATGGCTTAGAAGGAAACATGGAGAGAAGTCATGTGGCCCAAACTGGCAGTGCCCAGTCCCAGAGGCAGCATAGTGACAGGGACATGGCAGAGGGAGTATGAGTGACTTGGTCCTTCAGGATTCGTGTTGACTTGTCACATATCTCAGATGAGCAAAAGTCTCTTGCCTAGCATCCCCCCATGTGCATTTCAACATCATTCAGGCCACGGAGCCACACATTATGCCTGGATCTCCTTACACCGGAGATTTCTAAATTTCTAAACATCTAAAGATGTTACTGCATGCCTTTGGAAAAAAACGACAATGTATGCAAAAAATTTACAAAGCTGGAGGTACAATAGACAGTGACAGATGGATCTGGATTTACATAAAATGACATAGACACTGATTTTCTGAATATTTTTTGATAAAATCAGCAACTAAAATGCAGCTCCCAGCAGGGGCTGCACAAAGGTGTGAACACAGAGTGCCCAAAGGTCAGGAGTTAAACCCTTGTCAGGTTTGGCTGATTCCCTCCCAGATCCCCTGCCAGCACTGCCTCCCTCTCTGCAGGTTGCTCTGGAGGATGATCAGCCTAGAGTTTCTCTGAGAAACAGCTCTTAGCTTAACTCTTAGATGGACCGAGCACCCTCTAAGCCACCGGGATCCAACTTGCTACCTGTCCTTGCAAGTTGGTCTGAACCCACTGGGTGCAGACAAATCAGGTTATCTGTACTCAGATCAGGATCCTGCACTTTAAGAAAGATTTTGACAGACTGAAGCATGTCCACAGTTGGGCAACCTGGCTGGTGGGGGGCCTGGACCATGTCATACAGCTAAAGTTGAAGGAAGAGTCAGAGGGTCCTGCTGGCTGTCTCAAATACCTGCAGAGTGGTCATATAAAAGATGTAATAGACTTCCTCCATGTTTCCTTAGAGGGCAGAGGTAGGACCCGGGTATGCAAGTTAGAGGGAGGCAGATTTTAGCTCGATCGTAAGGAAGACTTCCTCACAGTTGTTGCCTCTGATAATCGGATTGCCTGGAAAAGCAATTAGCTCTTCATTATGGCGAGAGTGGAAAGACTAGATGTCCTCCTGTCAAGGTTGCTGTTGAGGGGTTCCACTTTGGATGAAAGAGTGCATGAGAAGATCTCTAAATTCCTTTCCAACCTTCAGACTATGTGTTTGTGTGTTCTCAGTAAGTGGAGAGAGCAGAAACTGAGAATCACAGCTCAGCCAGAAAGAACTGAGATGAGCATGTAGAGCTGGGAGAAAATCCTTAAGTTTAGTAAGTCTGGAGTTTTGGTTTTAAGCTCTCATGTTTTGTTTTTCAAGCTCTTTTTAACAGAAGGGTCAGTAAATCTGAGTCTGAGCCTCAGCACCAGACTTGGCTTCTGTTTGGGTGTTCAAGACACCTGCTCCTCATAGGGAAGCTGTCTCCAAATTCCATTGGGTACAAGTGGCTACTTTCATTCCCTGGGCCTTAGCATCTTGTCCACTTTTAATGTGGTCACAGGAACAGGGAGAGAGCTGGATGAAGAGACCTAATCCCCTCCATGGGTCAAAGCCTTGATCTGGGCCCATGTGAAAAGGCGGAGCAGAGAAATGGAATTAGGCCATTTATCACCATCTCAAATGACGCAGAGCCCTACTTCCCACCTTGTCAAGGGTTCACCCACATCTGTGGGTAACTGCTCTTCCCCCTACTCCCAGCCTGTGTGCCCTGGGCGCTCCACCTGTACCCTGGCCAGTCCATTTCCCTCCTGAATTAGCCCTGTTCAGTGCCACTTCTTGTTGGGTTTTCTTCACTCTTTCTTTTTCAGTTTCTTTAAACAGACTAGTTTGTTCTTTTAAGGGTTTTCAACCACCATACCCCCCACCATCTTCCCTGAACACCTACCTACCAATCATTTATCAGCTGTATGTTTGGTTATATGCCCACATGGATTAAGGAATTTACTTTAAAAATGATATCAAGAGACTCTATTTTGGGCTCCCTGGCCTTCGTGTATGGACAGCAGAAGGTAGAGTACTTGTGCCAGAAATCAGTACCACCAATGTTTGGACAGTGTCCCCCTTAATTTGTTCTCTTTTCTTCATCCAACAAATTATGGCTGGCTTGCTACTCTTGTTTGACCTGTCTGAATTTCTTGTTTTGGAGCATGATTCCTAAGGAACTGAGGACTTGTTACAGGCTTGAAGTATAATTTCAAGTAAGTCAGCTTTCCTTTCTGGGCCTCGGGCTCCTTGTCATTGAGCCTTTGATGCCCCTATGGGCCACACTGGGAAAGGCCACTCATTAAGGATACATTGGATGCCGACAAAACAGGTACAAGGGTTCCAGGCTGCTTGCAAGCAAGGGAAAGGTCTGCACTAATCATCCCAGAGTCTAAAAGGTTTCCAGCATCCGTCAAGATCCGAGTGTAAACTGGGTGCCATAATTGGGCCCTAGTATCTGTAGCAGGTTTGCTTGACACCTCCGCAGAGCAGTGGATGGATCAGACATGGTGTCAAGCGGCAAGCCTGTTAATGTGCAAAGCAGAGAGGTGTCAAAACTGGCAAAAAGCAAAGCCTCCATTTCTTCTTAATCTCCATAAAAATGAGTGAATGTGGTGCTCGGCTGTCACCAGGAACCAGGGACCAAGGCCAGTTTGGCAACGCTACCCATGTGTAGTCTTACTGCTTTCCTGGCTCTCTCCCCTCTTGCCTCCCACCTGCCCCTGAAACGTTAATTACCTCCTGGACCCAGTATGATGCCTGTGTGCTGGTGGGGAGCTGGAGGAGGGAGAGAGATAGCTCCCATAGAAATACAAAAGCCCATCAGCCTTCACAGCAACCACGGGGAATAGAGTGGCTGTTTTTAGTTATAAAGATATCTTGGTGGGAAGATTTACCAAAAGATGTTTTTATTCCATTAGAACTACACCTCCCTTTGGCCTAGTTATCTCCAGCACCACATCTGTCACTCTGCCACTGCATTTAGGGGTTAGGGGGGTGTGACACAGAGAGAAGCTCTATCTGAATCGAAGCCTCAGTTTTTAGATGGAGCAGTTGTTGGTCTAAGGAAAAAGCAGGACCTGGGGAGCCCTCCATGGTCACTTTTTCCTATACTGGTCTCAGAAATAACTCTAGCTGCCCTACCCTTTAGGGTAGGGAAGAGGGGTGAGGTTGGAGACATTTTCAGAAAAGGGGAAAGGGGTTCAGAGAATGGAGAAATGTAACATTATAGAAGAGATGATTGGAGAATTGCACTCATGTTTATTAAAGATACCTTTGACAAAACCCTCCCTGGAAGCTTTTCTGGGACTTAGAAAGTCTCTAGAAAAGAACAAAAAAAGAATTGCCAGATCTGACCCACATTGTCACTCAGCATCCAGGCTAGTCCCAGAACTAAAAGCCACGGGTCCTGCCTCCTTATGTCTCTATGCTTTGCGCATGCACACGCTTGGGACTGCATACACCCCCCTTTTCAAGAGGCCTTGTCATTAGCTTCCCGACCATTAGCTGGGGAGGTATAGACAAGCTTGAGTGAGGGTGGAGCTTGCTGAGCTCCCTGAGACTTCCTGAGTAAGGGGAGGCCCGGGATGTGGGCATCAGGGTAGGAGGTGAGGTTGCAGGAGTGTATTCACTGTGTTGACAATCTCGATTCAGTGGGATTCCATAACTATGCCTTGAGCCCTGTGCACAGCTCTGTGCTCATAGTTCTGGGGACACAGAGGAAGGAGCCACTCTAACCCCTGTGCTCCAGGAGATTACAGCCTTGTTGAAGGAAAAACTTCAAGGTAGTGCCACTTACACACTCAGCGGTTCCCACCTTTGGCTGCAGGGGTCTCCCAGAGAGGTTCAGAAATACATCTCCCTGCCCCTGTGTGAGTCATAATCTGGGCTGGGCTGGACTCAGAGAGTTTGTGTATTTTAATTGCTCCCCAGGTGATTCTCATGGGCCGGCCCCCATGGATCTGCCGACCCACATTTGGGAACATGGGGCCTGGGACAGTCAGTGACCTCCTGGCGTAGGTAAGATCTGAGTTGCACCTTAAAGGGAAAAGTAGAATGGGCCAGCAGGCAAAGGACAGGATGAGCAAAAATGAGGAAGCGGAGTGAGTCAGAGCATTCAAGGCAAGAGATTTGAGCCTGTGGGAAGGGAGAAACCTCCGTCACTTTCCTTCTTCCGGGAGGGTGAAAGGGGGAGTTCACACAGCCAACAATGAGGAAAGTGAGTATCGCAAACCTTTGAGGCCAGCAGGGGCGCTGCCTCAATCAATCCACCGAAGTTTCTCTGAAGTCCTATTTAATCATAAAATTCATGCAAACTATGCTTATTCTAACATAAAAAACAATGTTTTCCCAAATCTTCTAGTTTAACGGAGCAGTTCTCAAACTTTTTGGTCTCAAAAAAATTATCAAGGACCCCAAAGAGCTTTTATTTTTGTGGGATATATACAGTACTAGAAATTAAAACTACGAATTTTTAAAGTGCTTGAAAATATGTAATTCTTAATTCCTTTTAAAATAATAAATCCATTGCATGTTAACATAAATTTTATGAAAAATAACTATATTTTTTTTAAAAACTAGTGAGAAGAGTGGTATTGTTTTATATTTTTGCAAGTCTCTTTAAGGTCTGGCTTAATAGAAGACCACTAGTTTCTCACATCTACGTCTGCACTCCATCTGTTGTTGTATGTGGCTTTGGTTGAGGTGTATGAAGAAGACCCAGACCCACACAGCAAGGCCAGGACTCAGGTGGGACAAGCAGGGCACCTAGGAAACAAAATTTAAGGCAGCACCCTCTCTCCGGGTTGTGCCAGTGCGAGGTCAGCCCTCAGAGGGAGGGCCCCCTTAATTTTGCTCTCGGGTTTCACTTGCCTCACTTTAGTCCCAGCCCTGTCACACAGATGGTGAGTTGGAAGATCAAGGAGTGCTTTCATAGCCTTGTCAGGTAGTGGCGCATATTCTTTTTTGATACCACACCAAAACACAACAAGTAGTGGGTTAGTTGCATTGTTGAATCTGAACCATACCAATGTATTTTTCATACCCCATTGCCTTAAGACCTACCGGTCATTCTTGCACTTTGAATAGATCTTTTACACATATCCACTGACTCTGAAAGAGTCTCAAGACTCTCAGGGCTCTACGGACCGTACTTTGAAAATTGCTGGTTTAAGAGATGCTCCAGGAACTGCAGGGAGGTTGTCAAAGCCGGAATGTCGGCTGAGATACAAAGAGTAATGAGTGAGTACAAGAGGCTGAAGAACTGAGCTGGGGCCAGACCTGAGCGAGCCTTATATGCTGCACTAAGGAACTGGCCTGTATCCTGAAGGCTGTGAGGCACGCAAGAGGCTCAAGCTGGGGAGTGATGCGATTGGATTTGCCTTTGTAGCTTCCTTCGTTTGTTCAAATGGTATTTATTAAGCTCCTAATGTGTGCCAAGCACTGGGGCTAACAGTACATAGAGAAGGTTTCTGCCTTCATGGAGCTTATATTCTAGTGGAACAGAAGGAAATAAATAACTACAAGTGTATAGAGCCACCCTGCTGGCAATGGAGGATGGACTGTCGGAGAGGCGGGCTAAGGGGAGGAGAGTTCAGACAGTTGTAAAGATTGTCCAAAGAAGAGATGCTGGTGACCAGGGAGCAGCAGTAGAATGAGTGGGAGAGAATGTTAGAAGGAGGGGCAACATTAGGCTGTGTTACTGTGAGGGCGCCCAGGCTGGTGCCCAGCTTGCTAACTCAGGCAACTGGGTGTCCTGTCTTCTGATATGGAGCATCCACGAGGAGAAGCATTTGGTGGGGAAGGACAATCAGCTCAATTAGCAACCTGCTGAGTTTGAGGTGCCTGGGAGAGTGGGGTCATTCAGGTGCAGATGTCCAGCAAGTTGTTGGATTGTATGGGTCTGACTCTCAAGACAGAGGACTGGAGTGGGGATTGAGAGTAAGAGTTGTCACTTACTCTGGTGGTGAGTGGATAACTCACCCAGGAACAGTGCTCCAAGTGAGGAGAGAAGACAGCCGAGGGGCACTAACACTTATCCACCTATTCCTGCCACCTGCCTTGAACTCAACATATCCAAAGTCAGACACTTTGTCTCCCCCGACCCCTGAAGACTGTTCTCCATCTTAGTTGATGATACTGTAACTGTGTCATTGTTATCACCCCAGATGTTCCCTCTTGCTCAGTCCTCATCTAGCATGGCTTCATGATCTGCCCAGCTCTCCCTCCCTTACCCTCTACACCCCTAAATTGCTTCTTTACTCTTCCACTCTGTTCTCTGTCAGGAAAGCCCACTTGCTTTACCCCTACCACTCATCAGAAACTTGTCCACCTAGAGAATTCCTACTCATTCTTCAAGACCTGCCCAAGCACCCCCTTCCACTGTCGGTCTTCCACCCACCTCCGGCTGCACACAACCACACACCATCAGACCATTAGTAGTTGGTCATTCTGTCCCTTACTTCCCAATCTACCTCACCAGGACTCTGTTCTAGCGTTCACAACACTGTCCTGCAACTATTTGTTCACGTGACTTTCCCCCTTACTAAAGTGAAAGCCACATGACAGCAGGAAATATGTTGATTTGTCTTTGTGGCCCTCGTTTCTGGGTAGTTCCTGATTGATTGCAAGACCTCAACCTAATTGGTTTAATGGGAAGAAAGCCGAGGACCAGGGCTAAGAAAGTGGCTCTCCCAGCCAGGCTACCCAGCATTAGGGCCAAAGGCCCTCCAGCCTGGGCTGCAGACAAGGCTGCAAAGGGCTATAAGCATTGCAACACTCAAAGGCAGGTGGCGGTGGTAAGCTGGTTCCAGGTGGCTCACTTGTTCAGGGAAAGCCCCCAGCAGTGGCTGGTGTGGAGGAGCTGGGTGACAACAGCAAAGAGCAAAGCTGAGTGGCTGGACGAGAGGAGAGAAAGCTGAGCAGAGCTTGTGGGTAGGCTCCCCCCATGCCCCCGCACGCCAGGCTTGTGGCACATAATAGCCCCAGAGCTCACCTGAGGGGACAGTGAAGATGTGTCCTCTCAGGATGGGCCTAGGACCCAGGATTACCGAGCCTCCTCGGGTGACCTAAAATGAATACCTCAGAGCCTTCCAAGCAGAGGGCTCGGGGAGGCAGCAGCTGACGACACCTGAGGCACACAGATGGCATTTGTTGCTTGGGGAGACAGGGAGGGAGCTGGCCCAGCCAGGGCAGAGGCCTCGCATTGTGACTAATGGGAGACGGAGCTCAATAGTGTAGACGCACTCCTCTTTGTCTATTCAAACCAGAGCAGTAACAAGCTAAGAGCCGAGACAGAAACTCATAAAGCGAGACAATTATTGTGAGACAGCCGCAGGTAGATGGAAGTAAAGGCTGGGTCCCATCTTTGTTCACAAAGCCACGGGGGCATTGTGTGAATGCCAAGCTCTGTGAGGGAAGGAAAAAGCCTTTGTCAGATCTTGCTGCCAGCACCAGACACAGCCCTGAGCCCAGCGAACGTGGCTGGAACCGTGATCACTGGGGGAGTTGCCTCCCACACGCAGGTACGCCCTGTCAGGACATGCTGCTCGTGGCAGAGGGGTAAGCGGCGGGCTCCACACTGCTCCTCTGGAGAAGCTGCTTCCAGTAGCCCCGGAGCAGAAGACAGTGCCCCCACCTCCAGGAATCCATAGCAGGTGCCAGTTTTCATTAATGGGAAGGAGATGAAATAGAACAACCTGGAAACTGAAAATGTTATTTTCTTACTTGTTCTCTGTCTCAGGGCTCTAGAGAATGGCAGGGTCCCCTGCTGGGTCCCTTGGAGTCCCCTTTCTTCTTACTCTGCTCAGCCCTGGCTGATCATCAGGGTATCCCAGAGCAGGAGGGAGAGAGGAGCTAGATAGGACCAACACCAGCCACCTGGGGGAGCAGGCAGCAGAGGGAAGCAGAAATGATATATAGACTTGGGAGTCTTGCCAGTTCTGCCAATTAGAGCTGTGTAACCTCTCTGAGCCTCAGATGGGTATAACAATGGTAGCAGCCTCACAGGATTGTTCTAAGGAGTGCATAAGACACTGCATGTAAAGTTCTTAGCCCAGTGCTTGCTGGGTAGTAAGTGCTCGCTGCAGCTCGGCTACAGCCACCATGATTATCTGTCCCCTGCCCTCATTGTGCTTAGGAATCCCAATACTTAACTTGCAATGTAGGCAGGCATCCAAAGTCTGTCTGCTCAGCATTCTGGGGCCACTGGGGAGAGCTCCGATTCCTGTGCAAGACCAGTTCCTACAGTATGAGCCCACTGAGGGTCAAGGAGCCACGGGGGGCCCCAGGATGCAGGGGACGCTCACTCAGTCTTGCCCCCCGGAAGCCAAGGGCTGCCTTCTCTCTCCTCTCAGCACTTCTCGTTCCTCACTCACTCCGGGAAATTCCTGCCATCATCCTCATCGGTTCTCTCAGCAGCACACACTACAAGTGCCTGTCTGCCAGCTCTGCTGTGCGCTTGGCAAATTACTCAACTGCTCTGTGCCTTGGTTTTCTCATCTGAAAATTGGGAATAATAATAGTACCAGCCTTATAGGGTTGTTGGAGATCAAAGCAGGTCCTTCATGTGAAGCCCTTAGAACCGCAACTGGCATATTTGAAATGCTCCTTCACTGTGAGCTGTGATGACTATTACTGTCCACGTCTCCATGAGTAGGGATTTTGCTCTGAGGTGCCACTGTCCTACAAAAACCCGAAAGGACTCTTTAGCCTGAGGAAACTTTCAGAAACTATGACTTCGGGAACCAGTGGTCATAAACCTCCTGTCATAAGCCTCCAATAAACATTAACAATAGAAAGAATAAAAGGCTGGAAGGACACCTGAGGGCCTGAGGCCTGAGTGTGTCTGTGTGTCCTGACGGGGTGGAGGGGAATGGGCACTTGATGGAAGAACATGCTGGATGATGGCAGTCATGCTTCCTAGACTTTAAAGTTAGAAGTAAAGTGATTCTGGTCCCGTGGCTGCAAACCTGAGAAGAAAACCCAGCTCAAAAGGAATGAGAGACTCTAAAAATGAATTGTAACAATAAAAATCACATATAATTCCAACGAGAAAGAAAATGGGGCATCTAAAGAAATCAGTGTGCCTTCATGGGAAAACTCTAATGAACCTAGTCAAACTGGGAAAAGTGTATTTGCAGCAAATATTGGATAAATGGTTAATATCTTTAACATATAAAAAGCTCCTACAAATCAATAATAAAACCCCTAAGACACAATGGGAAAGTGAGCCAAGGATGTGATAAACGATTCACTAAAGGAGAAATAGGGGCCAGCTCATGGCTGAGTGGTTGAGTTCACACGCTCCGCTTCAGTGGCCCAGGGTTTGGCTAGTTCAGATCCTGGGTGCCGACATGGCACCGCTCATCAGGCCATGCTGGGGCAGCGTCCCACATAGCACAACCAGAGGCACTAACAACTAGAATATACAACTATGTACTGGCAGGCTTTGGGGAGAAAAAGAAAAAAGAAAAAAAAAAGAAGAAGAAATAAAGCCAGCTTTCCAAAAGATGGAAATTCGCCCATCTTACTAATAATTACAATGAAAATTCAAACAACTAGATAATTGCTTTTGCCTTGTAAATTAGCAAAGATTTCAATTTTGATTTTTAATGAGTACCAAATCTGGTAAGGGTGCAGCAAATAGTCCCATTCAGACATTGCAGGTGAAATATGGCACCCAGGAACGTCACTTCTTCAATCTAGCCTAAGGAAATAGTGCTGGTTCAGAAGTACTGTTTTTAATATTGTTATTGTACAAGCAAAAATCACAAATAATCAAAATGCAGCCATGTAAAATGGTATTTATGATGAATTCATGGTAGTATGGGAAAAGGCAGGAGACAAGATTGCATAAATAATATGTTAACAACTATTATTTTGAAAAAAGTGATAGAAAACAAAGTGCTGACAGTGGTATCTTTGGGTGATGGAACAATGGACGATTAGTTCTTTCTGCATTTCTGCTTGATGATCAGGTTTTTTGCAATGAACATGCATTACTTTTATTATGGGGAAAATAAACTGTTTAAAAATCCTGGAGCTATGGAAGGACGAGGAAGAGGCTTCCCATAATCAGACAAATCCAACAGACAGCGTGAACCTGTGGCCCAGGGTCGGGGAACCTCAGGCTTTAAGTGGGTCTGGCTTGTGAGAAGCGCTGTGATCAACAGGAGGGACTTGTAATGTGTTCTCCCAAGAACGTGAACATGGCAGGGATGGGTGTGCTGCCTGGGAAGCGTGTGCAGAATTGACAGGAAATCCTGAGTGCAAATGGGCCGTTGTGCTAGAAAGTGAGGAGAATCCTGGACTCTGACAGACCTATGGGTCAAAAAATCCTAACAGCATTGAAACATCAGTGATCTCCAACGTAGTCCACTGCTCCCTAAAGTATAGACCCTGGACCACTGGTGGTCCTCAGAAGGACTCTAAATGAAGCTTGAAGCAATTTAGGTGGTGCATGGATATGGAATTACTATGTTTTTTCTTTTTCGATCTTCTTTCAATCTTTCCAGTTGTACCAAAGAGAAAGTCTTAGTTCGGTGCTAGAATATCTTTATCCCCTCTCTAAGCCTTGCTAATCTCTCTTTCTGACAAAGCGTGAGCAAGCTTTGAGCTCAGTACTTTATGCAGGCAACAGCATCTGGCTGGAATTTCATGATGCAGGCAGTGTGTGGACATAGCCAAAAAGCCAGGGCAGAAGGATGGGTGAAGTATGGTAAACACTGAGTCCAGAACCCTGGGCATCTGGAACATGAGGAGTCAGGGAGGTGGGATGGCTTGCTATGAGTCACCAGGATGGCCAGTGGCTGACTGAGCCTGACACCCCCCGTCAGCTAGGAACTCTCTCCCCCACAGTCTCCTGCCCTCCATGGAGCTGACTCCTCTAGGTCAGCACTTCTCCACTCTTCTCTAAGCAGCAGACTTATCCTGTCTTGTCCTTTGTGTAGTTGTTATTTCTTGTTTGGTTTGGTTTGGTTTGGTTTGTTCTTGGGCTTTTTTTTTTTTTTTTTTTTTTTTTGAGTAGGGGAAGGCGCAGGATCATGCTGTCAGCACAACTAGAAACATTTTTAGTTTGCCTCTGCACTTTTCCTAAAAAGCCAGCATCTTCCACATTCTTCTTTGGGGACCACACTGCTCCCCAGTGCTGGGATTCATCTATTTACAATGAAAGCAGGCTTTTGTTTTTGGTTTTGGTTTTCAAAGGTGGACTTGTCAGAGATTGCCCAGCATGGCCACACGAGTGTCTGTAGATGCCTCCTGATTGGGATTATTTGCGCTTGTGTCATCAGAATTTCCCCCAAGGGGCCAGCTCCGTGGCCGAGTGGTTAAGTTTGCGTGCTCCGCTGCGGCGGCCCAGGGTTCGGATCCTGGGCGCGGACATGGCACCACTCGTCAGGCCACGTTGAGGCGGTGTCCCACATCCCACAACTAGAAGGACCTGCAACTAAGATATGCAACTATGTATCAGGGGGGTTTGGGAAATAAAGCAGAAAAAAAAAAAAAAAAAAGAATTTCCCTCAAGAGTCTCATGGGTTCATGCCTCAGGTCTTGCCTGGGCTGCTAACTAGCTGAGGGACCTTGTGCCAGTCATTCAACTTCGCTGAAGGGGTAAGGCCACTGCCCCACTTAGCTCCCAGGATGGCAGTGAGGACCAGATGAGCCGGTTGTCAGAAAGGGCTTTGTAGGGCATAATACACACCACAATGAATGCGTTATTCAGCTCCTATTTTCCTTTTGCTTTTCCCATCAAGGAAAATGTTCTTCAGGTTGGAAAGTGTAAAACTAGCACCATTAAAAAAAGAGAACTAAGGCTCAAAATAGGAGCAAAGAGAGAGTAGTTCACTATTTAAATGAACCCAGTCCCTCGGTGCCTTAGAACCATCAGGCCTGATCTGCAGGGCTGTGATGTGATGCATCAGGCTGTGTGGTGTTGGGGACCAGGGCAGGTTCAATGGAGGGAGAACAGGAGGGACAGTGGGGGCTTTAGCCACTGTCACATGTGAGAAAGCATTGAAAGAAACTGGGAAATTTAGATAAGACCTGAAGGATGGCACACATGCCACTGCCTGCTTAGAATTAGGGATTCCTCCAAGAACCTCCAAATCATGGAACTCATCTCTCTCTCCCTCTCCTCACCCTGCCCAGCCCCCAAGGACACTTTTCAGGATCTTTGAGAGAAGCTCACCATCTCCCCAGTAGCCCCCTTGGCAGTGATGGGGGGGAAGTGGAGAGACCATAGAGCAGTAAGAGCCCCGCCCTCCCATTTCTGTGATTCCACCCATAGCTCAGCCACCAGCTGGGCCCCACCACAATCTGCCTGGGTCCACATTGTGGCCCCACACTTACAAACCACGTGACCTTGTGCAAAGGGCTGTGTCTTGGCTTTCCCATCTGTAAAATGGAAATGATATCTCACTCATAGTCTTGTTGTGAAGTTTAGATAAGATGACATAAAATTCTTAGCACAAAGTATGTGTTCAAGAGATGTTAGTTCTTTTCCCTTCTCCTCTTCTCATATCCCTATTTCTGATTATAAAAAGAAGACAGGGGCCAGCTCCGTGGCCGAGTGGTTGAGTTCGTGCATGCTGCTTCAGCGGCCCGGGGTTTCACTGGTTCAGATCCTGGGCATAGACGTGGCACCGCTCATCAGGCCATGCTGGGGTGGCGTCATACATAGCACAATCAGAGGCACTCACAACTATAATATACAACTATATAGTTGGTGCTTTGGGGAGAAGAAGAAAAGAAAAACAAATAAAAGATTGGCAACAGATGTTAGCTCAGGTGCCAATCTTAAAAAAAAATAAGACAGCTTTCTGAGAAATTAAACATAGACTCCCAAAGGATGCAGTAATCCCGTTTCTGGGTGTATACTCAAAAGAATTGAAAGCAGGTACTCAAACAGATGTTTGTACACCAATATTCATAGCAACACTATTCACAATGGCCAAAAGGTAGAAGCAACCCAAATATCCATTGACAGCTGAATGGATAGACAAAATGTGGTTTATACAGACAATGGAACATTATTCAGCCTTAAAAAGGAAGGAAATTCTGGCACATGCTACAATATAGATGAACCTTGAAGATGTTATGCTAAGTGAAATAAGCCAGACACAGAGGACAAATATCACATGATTCCACTTATATGAGGTACCTAGAGTAGTCAAAGTCATAGAGACAGAGGGTAGAATGGTGGTTGCCAGGGGCTAGGGAGAAGAGGCAATGGGAAATTGTTGTTTGATGGGTATACAGTTTCAGTTTGGGAAGATGAAAAAGTTCTAGAGGTAGATGGTGATGATGGTTGCACAAAGTAAATTTAATTTATTTAATGCCGTTGAACTGTACACATAAAAATGGCCAAAATGGTAAATTTTATAAATATTTTACTGCAATAAGAAAAATTGCTTACATAAAAAAAAGTACACCTTAATTTTAGGCCGTGACATGATTTCAGGAATATTAAAATGTATAAATCATGCAAATCTTAGAATAAAAAGATTATGGTTTTTAACACCAAAAAAAAAAAAAAAGAAAGAAAGAAAAAGAAAAAGGAAGAAGAAGAAGACTGCCTGAGACTTCACACGAAGAGGGGAGTAGATATATAATTCATCATGGCTCATTGTCAAGGGCATAGAGAGACAAGGCCCTAGGGGGGAACTCAGAGTGTTGCTTATACTTCCTGAAAGGAACCCTCAACACTCACAGTTCTGGGAGGGGGTAAACAACACAGGAGATGAGCCCCACTTCCTGACTTCTGTACCATCAGCACACAGGCACCCCTCTGAGCCAGCCATGCTCACCATCCCCCTTCCAAACAGCAGTGGGGCTGCAGGATGCTCCTGGTCCCAGGACTGCTCCCCGGCCCGCCTCCCAGGAGCGGCAGGAGCCCACTGCCTGCTGACAGAGGTAATAGGAGCCTCAGGTAAGGGGGCACCTGGCTGCCAGTGCTGCAGGAGGAGAGGACACCAGCTGGACCTTCAATCGGAGGGGGAGGCTCACTACTGGGTGCTTCCAGAAGGTGTCCTGAGCCCCACAGCCTTCAGGCCGTCTCCCGAAAGACCCGAATCCCAGAGCAACTCTGAGGCCTACAACCCGAGCTGGCCAGCCTGGGCCTCCTGAGCAGGCAGGAAACCAAGCATTCCCGAGTCCTCTCTCCAGCACCACCAAGGGGCCCAGACATTCAGATGGCTTACAGGTGAGGGTGCCAAGAAATCCACATGCACTTTCAAGGCCTTGGGCTGGGCTGACCTCACATCTGGAGACAGGTCACACCAGGTGCCATATTGCCTAGCTACCAAGACCCAGGACAGGAGACCAACTCCACTGCCAACTAGCTATAAAGTGACTGACCTCTCTGGGACTCTAATGCCCATCAATAAAATGCTCAATCTATTCCCAGTTCCTGGGACCTCTGCAGGCAGGGAGTGGAAATCTCCATTCACTGGGCACCTGCCATGTGAAGACAGTGTGCTGGTCTGAGAAGGGTAATGATGCTGCCCTTGGGGAATGAGTACTTTCCTAGGGCTGCTGTAGCCAAGTACCACCACCTGGGTGCCTTAGAACAACAGGATTTATTCTCCCACAGTTCCCGTGGCTAGAAGCTAGAAATCAAGATGTCGCAGGATTGGTTCCTTTTCGGGGCTCTCAGGGAGAGCCCTGTCCCGGCCCCTCTCCTGGCTTCTGATGGTTGTCGGCTGTCCTCAACCTGTAGCTGCATCACTCCGATCTCTGCCTCCGTCTTCACATAGCCATCTTCCCTCTGTGTGTCTGTGTCCAAACTTTCCTCTTCTTGTGAGGACACCAGTCATTGGATTAGGGGCCACCTCAATGCAATATGTCCTCATCTTAACTTGATTACATCCACAAAGACCCTATTCTAAATTCTAAAGGTCACGTTCACCGGTTCTGGGGAACTTCTAGTATAACTTGTTGAGGGACACAGTTCAACCCAGGAGCTTCCAAAAGCAAGAGTGAAACACTGGAGCAAAGGAGAAAGCAAAAACTTTAGGGCCAGATAGAGCTGGTCTTCTTACCCTCTCAGACCCTCAGTGTAGCCAACTGTAAAATGGGATAACAGTCTCTCCCTTGCAGGATATAATATATGCAAGGCAACTGGCACAGAGTAGGCACTCAGTTAAGTAGTGACTAATATTGTTATAACTGTTATTGTCATCATCATTATTATTATTAGCTGAACTGCAAGATGTAGCAGCTGTGTGCAACTGTAGCATAGGAGGTTCCAGCAAGATACCCTGGAGGGAGATTACATCAGACTGTGAGAAACACGATTAGTGTAATGGAAGAGATGACATTTGAAACAGGTCTTGGAAAGATGGTAGGATTTTGACAGGTAGAGCTGGCAGGGGAGGGAATTCCAGAAAGTGGGGGCTACATGAACGAGGCTCGGAGGCAGGAAAGTCTAAAGCATGTTGGGAGAAGGGCTCCAAGTTCCCTTTGGCTGGAACGTTGGGAAAAGAATAAAGAGTAATGCTAATTGAAGTTGTAAAGGAGCATTTGGACCACAAAACATAAGGAGTTTGCACTTAATTCGTAGTCAGTGGGGAGCCAATGAATGTTTTTTGGAAGGGGTGATGCAATTAAACCTGCATTTGAGAAAATTAATCTGGCTGCAGCGTGCAGGATCAGAGAGCTCTGGAGCAGCGAGAGATGAGGGCTCGAAATGTGAGGAGATCCCCATGGGAGGTGAGAGCTTTTCTGGTCCTGGCTAAAGGCTGACAGTGGGTTCTGGAAAGTGCCCTGGGACTCAGTCATGGCTTGTCATGGCCACCTGGGACAAGTTGTGTGCCCTCCCCAGTTGCGGCTACCTCATTATACGATGGGTGGCCAAGTGAAATAATCCAGAGGGAGAAAGACAATACTGAGTGGTCTCACTTATATGTGGAGCCTAAAAAAAAAGTCCAACTCACAGAAACAGAGTAGAAAAGTGGTTGCCAAGGGCTGGGGGCGGTGGGGGGGAATAGGAAGAGGTTGGTAAAACGGTACAAAATTTCTGCTATAAGATGAATAAGGTCTGAGGATCTAATGTAAAACATGGTGACTATAGTTGACAACGTTGCATTATACAATTGAAATTTGCTGAGAAAGTAGAACTTAAATGTTCTCACTAAAAAAAAGATAAATATATGAGATGATGGATCTGTTAATTAACTAGACAGGGGAAATCCTTTCACAATATATACATATATCAAATCATCACAATATACACTTTAAATATCTTAAAATTTTATTTGTCAATTATACCTCAATAAAGCTGAAACCAAAAAAAAAAGATAGCGTGTCCCATGAGGGCACTGGGCATCTTTAAGATCCTCCCAGGAGAAAGGTATTCTAGCCTAAGAAGACGCCAGCAGTGCCTGGGAACTGCTTTCACAGGGGCATCTGGGGGGTGGGATTGGGGCGAATCTTCAGCTCAAACCTTTGCCCTGACCCCTGCCTTCCTCTGCTGCCCCCTAGGAGACCAGGAGCATCCCAGATCTCTGGCACTTTCAGGATGTGAGAGCCCGGTCAGGCTGCTCAAGAGCTGTGAGCAGTCTTAATTGTTGCGCATTAACTTAACTTTCACCTCGATCTTACTTTAGAATTCTCTGAATATTTATGAGCGAGCTCTTGCTTAATGAGGAGGGGAACAGAGACATTAATGAGCTTTTTTTTCTAGGTTGGGCTTGGGGTTTTTTTGTTTCATATCTCTAATCTGAATTCCAGCCATGCTGTACCTTTTTTCCTCCTGGTTCCTCAGAGCTGAGAAGACCCACTGTGTACTTTTCACGGCTACCATCTAGGCAGAATTGAACCATATGAAGGTAGAGAGAGGTGTGTGTGTACTTGTGTGTGCACGCATGTGAATGCGTGCAAGTGAGAGGCTGTGTGTACACACATGTGGCCACACGTAGGGACGTGTAAGCTCTCCTGAAAGCAAAGAGGCCCTGTCTGGATGCAAATGCAAACCGGAAGTTGCTTCTCGTCTTGAGTTGAGGCAGGGGCTTCTTTCTTTTCTTGGGTCTCTTCTTTCCAGGAGCCATGGGGTGGGGCTGGGCCTCCTCTGGGCCTTGTGTCTCGGAGCCTTCCCAGGATCCCCTCAAGTGGGATGGAGCCTGAGGCTTGTGCACCTGCTGGTGTGAGCCAGAAAGGCTCTGCAGGGAGGAGGCGCAGACCTGTCCCGCTGACCCGGAGGAGAAAGTGGGGAGGCCCCTTGGAATAGCCAGCCCAGGGCTTGGGCAAGCAGGCGATTTAGGGGGAAGGCATACAGTCTCACCTGCACCCAGGAAGTTTGGAGAACGTCACAGTCCCCTCACTTACATCTCTCCCCCTGGGGCCTTAGCCCAGTCTCTAAGGGATATGAAAAAGCCCGGTGATTGCATAATTGATCAGTCCATAGGAGAAAAGCAGAGGAGGCTCTGGGAGAGGTAAGTCCCTCCCTGGTAGAATGTCAGGCGGTTTCTCCCCGGCCTCCTCTCAGCCTTTCAGCTGCCGGGGACTCTCCAGCTCTCTCTGCCTGGCTCCCATCTGCTTTTAGCCTTGATCTGACGTTAGTCATGTTGCACTTCAGTGTACATTTGGCCAAAGCCCGTGGAAATTTGTTCTTCTCCTCCTGGGAGGAGGAGCCAGGGGCTCAGTCCAGGCACAGGCAGATCCTCTTTGGTCCTCCCAGCCCTGGTCCTCCTCCCCCTCTGCCCAGAGCCCACCTCCCACCAAACCTCCTCCCCATCCCAACTGCATCTTCTGCAGCAGCTTCAGCTGCGTAGATCCCGCCAGCCCAGGAGAGAGGTTCATGAAGTCCAGCCCTGAATGCTGGCTGAGAAGACAATTGCCTTATAGAAATGTGTGTGTGTGTAGCGGTGTGTGTGTGGGGGGGGGGGGGGGGGGGGGGGGGGGGGGGGAGGGGATGTATGCACGTGCATACGCCTGTAGGAACAGCTCACACCTGGTATTAGGCTAAACTGTTAGCCCCCATGTGGTTAACAGATGTTAGAAGAACTAACTACAAAGGGGAAAACTAAAAACTGGTTTTGTGGTATAAAAGCCAAACTAATTACAGCTCTTTATGAGCACACTTCACTATTTATGTCCAATAACGATGCACAGTGGCGCTTTTGCTCGTTATTGATGTGATAGATCATTTCTGTCGTAGGTTTCACTTGATTACAACATTGCATTCTGTGTCCATACACTCAGCTTTCTATCACTCAGTGTTGGGATCTGCTCTCTACTTTTATCTTAAAGTTTAGCTTTATTGGAAATGTGAGGCATGCTCTTTTTTCATTGAAAAATACAGAAAACCAGAAGAAATAAAGTGGATAGGTAGGGAAAGAAATTAACCATGATTTCTGATCACCTAACTCAACCACTATGAACATTTTTTGCATTTCCTGTTTGTTTTCAGTCGTTCCCTTTGCATCATTTCATTGGCGAATCCCCTAGTGTAAGTCATTGCGTCAGTATCAAGTTTGTGCTAAAATAATGCTGTTGAACATTTTTATGTATTTACTTCTGAATGACACTCAGGAGAAATTACTGGGACAACAGTCTTGGACGCTTTTAAATCTGTTGTTGGATATTGCCAAGTCACCTTCCAAAAGACTTGTACCAATCAGCAGGGTAGGAGAATGTCCATTTCAGTGCATCCTTCTCAGGACTGTTTTCTCTTTTTTTTCTTCATTTTTGCTAATTTGATAGGCTAAAATGGTGGTAGTTCCTTGCTGCCTTAATTCATATTTTTTAGTATATAGTAAGTTGGATATTTTTCCATGTGCTTATTGACTAGTTGTAATATTCACAGTATTTAAAAGTTAGAAGAAGCGTTGATTTGTGCATGGATATATGTGGGCATGTGGAACATGCTCTGTGTGTGTGTGTGTGTGTGTGTGTGTGTGTGTGTGACTTTGTGGGCTATACAAGCATCTCAGAGATCAGATGCTTCCGTTTGTGCGTTTGTAGATGTGAGTGCATGTAGTTGTGATGCGTGATTATTTTCCCTTTCTTGTGGGAGACAAGGAAGTGAAGAGGGAAGAATGTGAGCTGTGGAATCTTTCGGACTCAGGTTCTGTGTTACTGAGTCAGTAGCTGTCTGAGTTGGGGCCGGTTCCTTGCCCTTCAAGTCTTTGTGTCCTCATCTGTGAAATGGGGATAATAATATCTATGGCATGGGATCGCGGAGAATATTACACGAACCAATGAAGATACAACAGAAGCCCCCCCAATAAGAGTTCCCCTTGTCTCTCCCCAGTTTGGGGTGTAAAGGTGGGCATGTTTGGACATTGGTAAAGACCCATTATGACCTCCTGGGGAGCCATGCCAGCCTCTTGTGGGTCCTCTGTCACTAGTAAAGAGCCCAACTCATTCTCCAGGTTCTGCAGATGTTTGTGGAATGAGTGAAAGAATATCTATATGAGTGCATGGGGGGCTCTACCGGAAGAAACAAGAGGCTCTAAGTTAATTCCACTCCAATCAGCCTTATCTTCCCCAAGGACTCGCGGGCCTGCCAGGTCTGTAGGTGACCCTTTCCAACCTGACATGGCCCACTCCTTTTGTGAATACGATGCATACTCCTGAGAGAGAGGGAGGGGCTGGGCACTAGCAGGAGGGCAGGTGGGGCACTGCTGCCAGGTGTCCTCAAGGAGAGAGGCTGGAGCAGCGACTCACACCTGTCCAGGGAGGCAGCAGTGGTTGAGTGCAGGCTCTGGGGCCAGGCTGCCTGGATTCACATCCCCGCCCCACCTCTGAGCTGTGTGGCTGGGCCAAGTTATTTAAACTCTCTCTGCCTCAGCTTCCTCATCTATAAAACGGGAGTATTGGCAACACCTTCCTCATAGACTGCTGCAAGGATAATTCATGAAAACCTCTTACTGCCTGTCACAGTGTAAGTGCTCAGCAAAGTTAGCTACTATTATTCCCACTGTAACGCCAGCCGCCCTGGTCTTCCCTCACTTCCTCCCCAGGGTCCTGGTAGTAGAGGTGGGGGCTGGGTGGCATCCCAGGGAGGAAGATGTTTTCTGGCTGGGCACATCCAGGAAAACCCAGAAATTCCTCCCACCTTCTGTCTTGACCTCTCTGAGAGTGTGCTTGTGAACTGTAGGTATCATGAAGGGAAATGACTGATCAAAAAGGAGAAGAGGGAGGGAGGGAGAGGGGAAGGGAGGACAGAGAGGGAAGGTCATTGTGCTGTTTGATGAATGAGCTTTATCAAGGGGCAAAGGGGCTGCTCTGAAAGTCAGCCTGGCCCCCAGAGAGCTGGAGAGGGCACAGAGAGGGTAGGGCTCAGTTTCCCTGAATGCAGTCTGGACAGCCCACCCCTTAGAGTCTAGTCCAGGAGCTGCCACCAAGGCCCTGGGGGTTCAGACACATTCCCCGAGCCTCAGCTGTTCCCTCTGCCAAAGGGAGAGAATTGATTGTTCCTCTCAGAGGCAGGAGGAAGCTAAACTGTCTTTCCTCCAAAAGTCCGCCAATCGCTTTGTGTTCTTTGGAACAAAGGCACCACATGAGTCCAGGTACAAATATAGCCAGGTATTCCAGTATTTGATAAAAATATTAGGGCACTGGGCCTTCCTAATGTGGCTGAGCAGACACATCCTAGGGACTCAGGCAAAGAACATAAATGGTCACGTGGCTTAGACAGCAAAGCTGCGCGCTGGGGACATAGATGAGGGGAAAGTCGGCCACCACTAGAAATTGGGCCTGTGTCACCTACGCCAGCAAGACATCTGAAGAAACTGGGGACTATGTTAGGATCAGTTCTCTGGCAATAACCCCCAGGGTCCCAAAGCAGATCTTTACCCCAGCAATAGGGGTTTCTCTAGTAACATTTTCTGCTTTAAGCATTTGTTAAAGCCAGATTAATCTGAGAGATAAGAAAAGAAGATGACAGAGGCACCGCAATCGCTCATCACTCAGCAGATCCCTCGTGCGGCACCCAGTGTATGCAGAACTCAGGCTGGATAAAGGCAGACACGATCTGGTCCTCAAGACACGCTCACGTCTTGTTTGCATGGATCTCACAGTGGATGCTCAGTACATATTGTTTTCTCTTATCACAGTGTGGAATCTGCACTGTTTTCCCAGGGGTCCCCAGAAAACTTGGGGTCACCTCCTCTAGGCCCCACTTCAGTTTGTTGCTGCCTCTATCATGGAGCTTGGCATGCTGCATCATAATTTATCAGTTGGGCCCCTCCACTAGTCTGCCCCTTCCTAGGATAAGCACCATGACTTACTGTTCCATCTCTCTGTGCCCAGTGTCTAGACAATGCTTTGCACATGGCACAGATGAATAAATGCCTGTTGGTGTTGGAAGGCTATATATCCATCTCAGATGGTGGGCTCCCGAGGGCAGGCCCCTTTCCTTTGTTTATCTCTGCATTGGAGACCCTAGGGCCCAACACATTGTAAGTTCTCTTCATTTGATGAGTGACTGGTGCATTCAGTAAATTTTGTGAAAGCTCAGACAGATCCCAGTGTGTAGGTGGAGTAGGGCCCCTCAACAGAGGGAGATGATGTGTATAAAGCATTCAGCATGGTGCCTGACAAAGAATAAGCACTCACCGAATACTATGGATCATGAAACGCTATGGGCTGCTTGGAAAGAAACAAGCATGCCTCAGCACTTGGTTGTCCTGATGTGTAACCTGTATTGTGGACAAGAAGCCACTGTCAGGACAGAATATGGAGAGACGCAATGGTTTCCCATAGGCAGAGGTGTCAGACTAGGGTGCCTTTTTTTCTCCCCATCTGTTTAACCTGTACACAGAACATATCATATGAAAAACGGGGCTAGACTCAGATGAAGGAGGAGTGAAAATTGGTGGAAGAAACATCAACAGTCTAAGACATGCTGATGACCCCATCCTACTGGCAGAGCAGCAATGACGTGAAACGACTTCTGATGGAAGTGAAAGAAGTGCCAAAGCAGGATAGCATTTGAACATCAAGAAGACCAAGATCACGACAATAGAAGAACACACAACTTTAACATAGACAATGAAGACAGTGAAATTGTTAAAGGTTTTGTTTACCCTGGCTCAGGCATCAACTGAAATGGAGATGCAGCCAAGAAATCAAGAGAAGGCTGAGACTTGGAAGGGCAGCAATGAAAGAATTAGGAAAGATCATCAAGTGTAAGGACGTGTCGTTAGAGACCTACACCAAGATTCTCCACACCCTCATATTGCCAGTTACTGTGTACGAGTGCAAAAGCTGGACGGTGAAGAGGGCCGATGGGAGAAAAATGGATTCATTTGAAATATAGTCCTGGAGGAGAGCTGTAGAGATACTGCCAGAAAGACGAGCAAGTGGGTCCTAGAGCAGATTAAGCCTGAACTATCGCTGGAGGCAAAAATGACAAAACTGAAGCTGTCCTACTTTGACGATATCGTGAGAAGACAGGATTCTTTGGAAAAGACAATAATGCTGGGAAAAGTAGGAGGCAGCAGGAAAAGAGGAAGACCAAATATGAGATGGATTGACTCCATAAAGGAAGCCGTGGGCATGAGTCTATAGGAGCTGAGTGGGGCTGTTGAGGACAGGACATTGTGGCCATCACTCATTCATAGGGTCACCAGGAGTCAGAGCCGACTTGGCACCTAACAACAACGAATACTAGTATTGTTACCTTGAGCCTCAGTTTCCTCATCTGTAAAATGGGAGAGGAATCCCAGCTGCCACAGGTTTCTTGTGGGTGAAGCCTGCTTGGCTCCCAACAGGTCCCAGTCAGTGTCAGCTGAACCCATCCAGCACCCTTTGACCAGCTACAGAGCCAGTGCGTGGCTTGGGGAGACACCCAGAGCAGAGCCTCCTCACCAGGCACAGGTGTGCGGGGACATGGGCCTCTCCACCCTCACTGTGGCCAAGCCAGCCTAGGCCAACTAGAGCCTCGGCCCGCTTGCCCCTGGCTGCAGAGAGCCGCCCTGCCGACCCCAGTGTCCTGGACAAATATTACCATTCTGCACATGTGCTATGACATGAAGAGGGTGGGAGGCTCTGACCTGGAAGACCAGATGCCACAGCTGAGAGAGAAGAGGTTTGGCCTCGGCTCTGATGCTCAGCCTCCTGGTTGCCATGGCTCCTTTCTGACTCTTCATGTATTTTTTAAAAATACATAATTTCCTAAAGGGAAATTAAATTGGATTGTGCAGTAATTTGAGGGACGGTAGTCTGATGGGGCTGGCACCAGAACTGCTGGCTTCTAATCCTCGCTGGCATTCAGGGGGGGATCTGGGGTCACCCCTATGTGACCTCTTCCCCATTCCTGCTCCACATGGAGGGCACTTGCACCCAGCGGCCGTCAGCTGCGCTGACCCTGCTCTTCTCCAGCTGCCTTCCCAGAAGCCTGAGGTTTCTTCACCTGCATGGGGGGCGCCCACTCCTACCCTCCCCTTCACCCCGGAACCTGAACCAGCTGCCCCTGCGTCTGTGGCTCTAGGTGGCAGGCCCTGCCCTGGTGGGGCGTGAGGGGCAGAGCATGCTGGAAGAACACCTTTCTGAATGCCCCCAGGGGCAGAGTGAGAGGAGTTGGAGGGATGGGAGCCAGGGGGTGTGTGCGGCAGGGACTGGTCCTGGCTCGCCTCCTGGCAGCCTGTGTCCAACAGCCCCAGGGCTGCTGGGGCCCTGGATCAGATGCTGGTGTGAATCCTGGTTCTACTCCCTACAAGTTGGGTGACCTCAGTAGAGGTAGTAAACAAATGAGTCCTAGTGTCACCATCTGTGAAATGGGGATGATAAGAGAGCCTACTTCATTGAGCCCTTGTGCAAAGTGTAAGAGGTCCAAGTAAAGAAAGTGCCAGCACAGTGCTTGGCATACAGTAAGCACTCAATAAATGTTCACTACCCTTAGTGTTATTGACTACCTACTTTGTGCAGGGGTCCTGCCCCGGCTCGCCCTGGAGGAAAGCTGCATGGTCATCTGATCGCCCCTTAACACTAATCATCAACACAGAAGCCTCTGATTGTTCCGTGTTGGGCGGCCAGGGACCCCATCATCATTTCTGAGTTTTCCAAATGCCCAATGCAGGGTGTGGCACACGAGGCCACTTGGTGTAGGGGCAAAACCAACTGAGTTGCTGAGCCTTGGGCTGTGAAAACCAGCTTCTCCAGTGCTCCCAGTGGAGCCAGGGAACCGATCCTGACAACATCCTCTTCCCTCCTTGTTATCACGGTTGGTGAAGCTTGGCAAGCCCACCAGGCACAGCACAGCCGCTGCTCACGGAGCACTTACCAAGCACCGGCACCATAGGAGCGTCACCCAACCCAGGAATTAACATCCTCTCCAATTCTCAGAGGAGAAAAACGAAATTCAGAGAGACCGGCCCCACGTGACACTGCAGGTAACAGCCAGAGCCGCTCCGGCCAGTTCTTAATCCCCGCACTGCTCTGCGCTGCCTCTCAGTGCCTTCAATCACTCTGTGCTGGGTCTAGGAGGAGGCAAGTGGGAAAAAGGAAAAGAGATGTCCAAGTCTAAATTCTCTAGGCCCCCAACTCTCAAAAAAAAGAAAAAATACCAATGTTACTCACCTCTTCCCGGTGAGTAACATCTCTCCAGGGGAAGTTTAAAATAGAACTTTAGTCATACCTTAATGGAGCCGATCGATTTCTAAAAACAATCAAGCCTTAGTCCTCTGCAGCCAAGACTGACTGCTGGGTGCTGGTGGAGAGGGCAGAGGGACGGACTGGCGATCCCCTAAGAGGACGGTCCTGAGAGGTCATTTGGCTCGGGAGTTCCTGATGGCATTCACCCGGGGACCAAACCTTGTGGATAGGCTCACCCTCCCACCCTCCCATCTCTCATCCCTTAGCCAGTCACCCTTTGCTGAGCCCGGTACATGGGGAAGGCAAGGATGGACACACCACAGATAACCCAGGGCTCATTCACTCAGCACTTTTCTTGAGCACCTACTCTATGCCAAGCACTGTCAGGGTTGCCTGGGTTTGGGCAGCAAACAGTAAAAACATATCAGTTCCCATATTTGTATAGTGTTTTCTGATTTTGTCTAAATTCCTTGACGTCTTTTATCCCATTTGATCCTCGCTGTAATACTGTCAGTGGAACGATGTATGTAAAACACCCGGCCCTGGATCTGGCGCACTGTTGCCCCACTCCGTGAGCATGAATCTCCTTTTCTTCCTGTGCACTAGTGATGCAGGGGCCACCCAACCTGGTGAGGAATGAGGAAGTAAAGCACAAAAGGAAGATAACTTGTTGAAATTCACACTGCAGGGGAGTGACAGGACCAGGACCTCCCCTCGAGTCACGAGTCACGCTGTCCAGCTAGATCCCCACTCCCTCTATGCAATAGCTGTATACAGATAAAATCTGCTTAAACTCAATATTGATGGTGGTGTCGGGATGTGTTACAGCCCAGCCGGTGTGTGAGTCAGGCTGCCTGAGGCCCCAGCAGCTGGAGGGAGTGACAGGCGGAGGCTAGAGGGCGGGTACGTACTGAGACCAATTATTTTAGCCCCCAGTTATTAGCTTGCCTCCTTTTACAGCTGCCACAGCCCTTCACAGCAAAGACCCCAATTTGTTGGACCCCAGGGAGAGTTCCTGCTCTTTGCACAAAGAAACCCAGACACCGCCTGGAAACGATATGGCCAAGTTTTACTTTTATTTTAAGCTACTCAGTGTTCCTTTGCCGTTTCTGTTATTAAAGCCTTGGGTTGATGGCCGCAAACCAGCTCCCGGGGTCCTGGGAGGTTACTCCATCCTCGCTCTTGGCAGAGATGTCTACAAGAAGCACTGGATTTGCTGTTTGCTCCAGGGCTGGAGAGAAGCATTTTCCCCTTTCCTGGGCTCAACTAATTGGCTCTAGATCATCACTGAGAGGAGAAAGGACAGTTCCAAGACACCTGCTGTCTCCCCAGCCAAGATGGACACTTGGAGCGAAGTTTAGGTCATATCAGCCTATACCCAGCGTGGACTGTTGGGCGCAGCCTCTGGGCAAAGTGGGTGAATGGAGTCCGAGCACGGCTCCTTCCTCCGTGCCCTATGGGTCCCAGGGCAACCAGGAGCAGCTCCTCTCAACATGTTCGGGCTCAGCATGAGGGACCTGCCCTCCTCCAGCAAGATAAAAGCTGATTCTAAAGGATCGAGAACTGGAAGAAGCTAAATGGCACTGGATGCAAGCATCTAATCCAGACCCAGAATCAGAAGGAGGAAATAAAAGCTAGAAGGGGGAGTAAGAGACATACCACTCACGCAGTTTACTCAAGTCAGAGCCACGAGTCCATTCAGGAGGCCCATCCCCCCTGACCCTTTGGTTATCTCCTGCTCCACATCCTGGGCAGAAGGGGCAGACAGGAGCCTGAGCAGCTCATCCATCCTCCATCTCAGTAATATCCTGTCCACACTGGGCAATGCTGGACCAGGAAGTGGTTTCTTGCTTGAAATTTCCGGTACTGCCTTTGGAGCCAAGGAGGGGCTGTGAAAAACCATTTTGTCCAGACCAGATACCAATCAGTGAGTGAAGAGAGCCCTAGAGCAGCAGGCACAGCGAGGAGCCATCAAGAGCGCCTGCATCTCCCTGGAGCCCAGGAACATCCTGAGGGCGGGCGGGGAACATGTCTTGATCATTGTTGAGTCCCAAGCGCTCAGCCCAGGGCCTGACACACAAAGGCCATCAATCAATCTTGTTTTAACTGAGACCTGCGGCCTTGGTCTTAGAGAACCCTTGATCAAATGAGTAGGTCAGTGCGTGTGCAAGCACATATACACAAGCACACGCACACCCCCCACACAGAGCAAATGTGACGCAATTTTTTCTAAGTCTAGAAAAATATTCTGCTGTTGAAATGGAACAGGTGAGATCAGGGCATTGGATTCTGTAGTCCCCTCAGGCTCTTACTAATCAAAACACAAAATTTCTCTTTGCTGCCTGTGTGAAGCACCTCCCTGGCCTCCCACCCCCACCTGCTACAGCAGCCCGGCACCCACCCCCAAACCCCTGCAGGGCGCCTCGCCAGCCTCGCTTCAACTCAACACACCCAGCAGCCAGGCTTCCACAGCTTCTCCCTTCTCTTTCTCTCCCAGGGCCAATGCCAGCTCTTCTCCCTTACACTGCAGGCCTGTTGAAGGGGAGTCAAGCCATTGGACCTGGTTCTGCCTCAGTTCTGTCTGGTTGTGTCCCTGCATCCAGGGGTCTGAGATGACCCAGATAGGGAAAGGGGTGGGACTGTTCAGGGCGTCTCTGTCCCTCTTGTTCCAGTGCTTGGAAATGAAGGGCAGACGCTTTAAGCCGATGTGCAGGAGGCATCTCTGGTGAGGCCCACTGTGATGCTCAAAGTCCCTAGGCAGCTGGGAGCTACAGAACAGAGGTTGTCAACTTACAGAGTTGACAGCGTCCTCTTTGGGGCTGGTGATTTTGTTGGTCTCATTAATGGCGATCTATAGCCACTGCCACTCACCAGCTTTGCTCATCAGAATTTCCAGAATGAGCTTAGACCAGAAGGAAAGCGGGGCCTAAGAGAACCTGCACATGTTCCCTGTTGACCCTGAACCCGGGAGCATTTACAGTGGCTCTTGGTCAGCAGTTACCTAGACCCAGAAAAAGAGGAAAAGGAATGAAACTAACCTTTACTGAGTTCCTACTTCCATATGTCAGGCATTGAACAAGGCACATGTGTTTTCTCTCTTGTCCCTTGTGCTGTGTTCTGGGTAGTTCCTTCTAACTTGCAGAGCACTCATTTTCTCTTCAGCTGTGTTTAATCTACACTTAACCTGATCCATGGAGTACTTAATTTTAGTGGTTGTATTTTTTTAGATCCGGAATTTCTATTTGAATTTCTTCAAAATTGCTAAGTCACTTTTTGGTTTCTATTCCCTGAGAAAATTTTCAAGCCCGCCTTTTATTTCTTCGAATTGTAAACATAACTGTCTGTGTGTGATAATTCTGATATTTCAAGTGTTTGTGGATCTCTTTGCTTTCTTTCTCCTGGTTCTCGCTCATAGTGTCTCCTTTCCTTGTATACTTGCTTATCTTTGACTCTGCCGGTTGGTGTATTTGAACATTATTTGAAGGAATAATCTGTGTTTAGGATGAATATTCTTCCTCCAAAGGGGATTTCAGTTTGCTTCTGCCAGACACCTGGGGATGCAGCCAGTCTAGGACCACCTTAATTCGAATTCCCTCACCCAAATCAAGACAGCAGATCCATGAGAGAGCATATTGACTTCCAGGTCATCTTCCCCTGAGGGTGAAGGCCTTCAAGATCCCGACTTTGAGAGATGGAGAGGATTCATTCAGGCTGCCCACCTTCGGCAGGGCGGGGTGGGTGGCAAGGGTCTGCAAAAACCACTGCTCGTTTTTGTCACTGTTACTTCTGGATTTACGTACTTTTCAAAGGCAAGGATGGTGTCGAGTACCGGGCTTACCTCTCTGAGCTCTCAGAGATTATGGCCCATGAATCCCCATTACGTTGTCACCTCTTTGTCAGTCCTAAGAAAATGTTTATTGTATTTCATCCAGCTTTTTATTTGTCCTCAGCAGAAAGGTTTATTCAAATTGCTTAGCTTCCATTACTGGAAGCGGATGTCCCTTCTCTCATTTTTCCTCACAATGACTGTGTCAGTGAGTAGATATGAATATTCCCATTTTACAGATGAGAAAATAAGTGTTAGAAACTTTGCCCAAGTCAAGTGCTCCCCAATTGAAGGACTCGAGAGTTGAATCAAGATTGTTCTGAGCTCAGAGCCCACAGTTTTCCCAGCTTACCATGCTTGGGAATGGAGAGGGGAGCAGAAAAGCTATTTGAAGTATCTGGGGAAGGCATGTGCAAAGTTCAGAGGAAAAGGAGAGAGCTGGGCAGTGAGCGCCCCTGAGCAGACGCACCCACAAAGTGGAACCTCCATAGCCAAAGAAAAATCCTCAATGGAAATGGAAGCAGGCTAAGCAGGCGCTCTCCAATGGAGCAGGGGTTCCTGTCGAAACAGACGTGCCCACCTCAAGTGACTCTGTCCTTGGGGAGACAGATGCTCCCACTGGAGCTGCCGTGTCCAAGAAGCAGCTGGGAGCCCAGGGTGGAGCAGACGTGCTCCCAGGGCAGAGAGTGCCCCACGGGAGAGTCAGATTGTCGCTCGGTGGAAGGGCCTGGGAGGAAGGCCAGACCCAGCATTTAGGATTCCACCTGATGGGAACTCAGGGTGCTTGCTAACTCGCATTCCTCTCTCTTTTCTCTTCCTGCCCTTCTCATCCTCTTCCTACCACCAGGAAGTCACCCAGCAAGCTCTCCAATACACCTTGGTCCCAGACCTTGGAGTTGGTGAAAACATAAACACACTGTGTAATTACTTTTCTGCCACAAGCCAGTTGTGGCCTTTTTGACTGCAGTGGCAGGGGAACTTCTCCTCAGGCACGTCCCCCAAGCCAAGCAGACAGCAGGAGCCCCCTGCCCCCTACCCTCTTAGCTCTTGTCTTGCTCTCAAGGAAAGTTTGCTTTCTCCCTAAAGTTTAGGGTCTCTGCTGAGCCAAGCTCTTCAAAGGGCATGGATTTATGCCCCTCTAGGACTTTCCTCTTGCACTTGGTAATATTCCTAAGATTAATTTTCACACCCTCCCCACAGGAGTCTCATTAACACGCACAGGGTGTGTGTCAGTCTGACTGTGATGGGGCCCAGTGGAACCCCAGCAGCTGGGAAGCCAGTCAAGGCAGGGGGAAGGGACGAGAGGACCAAGCCTGGTGCCGGGTGCACACCCAGGTCGTGGTCACGGATCCTTGGCAAGCCCTGGAAGATTTCCTCCCCGCAGTGTCCCCAAGTGTCCCCTCTCAGGTGGCCTGAGGCCGAGCCACAGGCGTTCTCCTCTTGCAGATTTTCTAACTCTTTTTTTTTCCCTGTTGGGGTTGATGTTCCATCAAGATTAATAGCCGATTGAGTCATTTTTAAAGGAGCCCTTCGATGAAGAAAAAGCACATAAATAAGCCGAGCCTGTCAGCTTGGGCCGCCCTTTCCTCATGCCACAGGGCTCTGCAGTGTAGCTGAGAAGCCCTCTGCCCTTTATCTGATACACCGCCCCTGCAGCAGGCTCGCCCGTCCTGTCAGCATGCACACAAGGCCCCTGAGGGGCAGAGGGGCCAGGTGGGGCGGGCAGTGGAACCTCAGAGCCTGGATGGCCTGGGCGGGGCCAGCCACTTCCCTCACTGAAAGGCAGTGGTCGACAGCATCGGCTCTGGAAGCAGAGGGCCTGGGCTCAGGTTCCAGCTCCGCCGATTACTGCTTGTGTGATTTGGGGATGGGTTACTTAACCTCTCTGAGCCTTAATTTCCTAGCCTGCAAAATGGGGACCATCATAGACCCTACTTCCTGGGGTTGTTGGGAGAATTAAATAAATGAATACTCACAGATACTTGGGCCAGTGCCTGGCACATAGTAAGCATTCACATGTTAGTGTTGCTCACATTCTCCTCCCACGGTGGAGTCAAGCACCCCCATCGCCTTCACTTGGAGCAGCATTGTGTCTCCCACAGAGGCTGCAGGCCGCCCAGAAGCCGTGTGGAGCCGTGGGACTGACCCCTGTTGCTCCCTTCCCTGCAGGCTGCAGCCCATCTGGCCATGGCTCCCAAGGTTAATTGAAGGGCAGAGGACAAAAATGTAAAAGGAGGGTTCGGAGTACAGAGACTCCGTTACAACGTAATGTGTGTGCAATCACACCAGGCTTTGGGGGAGCCTGGCAGACAGGCCCTGCCAGCCCTGTAGCACCCCCGAGCCCACCTGCCTCCCTCCATTGGGATCTGATTAAGTTAAATATTGACGAGGAGAGCCCGCTGCCAGGGCTGAAGGAAGGAAACAGGGAGCCCTTGACCACGGTGTCCCCTGTCACCTTGACAAAAGCCAGAGAGGAGCTGGGGTGGGGTGGGTGAGGGTGGAGGAGGGTGAAATGCCAAGGACATGCAGACAGGAAAGGAGGCCTTGGTCCAAGGGGCAGGGCCAGCAGGTCCCACCAACGAGGTTTATGGAGTACTTTCCAATACACCAGCCCTATTTTAAGCTCTGCAAGAAGATATAAACGAGCAAAGGACACAGCCCTGCCCTCAGGAAGCAAGAATCTAGCTGGCAGCACGAGCCCCACACAAATGAAGCATTAAATAAGCAACAGCGGGGTTTGCGGGCCGTTTGTCAGACGTGGACAGTGAGCAGGGGCTTCAACGCCCCGAAGGTGAGGGTGTCGGAGGAGGTGGTTCTTCTCGTAACTTAGTTGGGCTTTAATTTTTTATTATGGAAAATTTCAAGCACGTACAAAAGTAGCGAGAGTGGTAAATGAAACCCCGTGTGCCTACATACCCGTCCCTGGTGCCATCTTGTTTCTCCTCACTCGCCTTTTTTTCCTGGAGTATTTTAAAGCAAATTCCAGAAATGTGTCATTTCACACATAAATACTTCAGTACACATGGAACAGATGACTTTTAAAGTTTCTTCCAGCTCTGACCTGCTGCGAGTGTGTGTGTGATGGAGAATGTCACAGTGTTTCTCTGAAGAGGGGAGGAGAGAGTGTGGTGTCCATTTGGGGGTTGGTGTATGTGGGGAGTGCTATTTTACACACACACACACACACACACACACACACACACACACACAGCCAGCAGCCATGAGGACCACCTCTAATCGCCCCAAAACTATCTTTACTGATCCTAGCTGGTCTCAACCCAGGCAAGGTGGGCTGAAACAGCTTGGACATGAGTCAGATGAACATCCATTTCTTCATAAAACATGTAACAACCCTACCACCTGGCAGGTGCAGTGCTAGGCACTGAAAGAGCAGAGGTGACCCAGGCAGGCTAAGCTCCTGCTGTCACCAGCTTACATGGGGACACAGGGTGCTAATGGGGGGCAAATAGCAAATGGGCTGGTATGTCCTGGGGGAGAGTGCTGTTCTGGTATCACACCTGAGAGCCATCCCACCCAGAAGTGGAGGGTAAGACACAGAGAGAGAGAGGGAGGCAAGGCTCAGATACCTAGAGACTAAAGATGGAGGCCAAGGAGGCCGGGCTCCTGTCCCTGGCAGGCAGGCACCTGCTGAGGGCCGCCATGGCAGCCTCCTCACCCTTCCCTCCCCCTGGCAGGCCTCCAGTGGGTCAGGCAAGATGGAGTCCAGCCCACAGCTCATTTCCACCTTCCAAAGCAAGAGACACACTTCCGGGGAATGATCAAGGCCCAGCAAACGTACTGAGCTGAATCAAACCAAACCCAGAAGCACTGAGCCCGGGGCTGGCAATGCGTAAGATGCGCAAGGATTCTTCTGGGTTTTCCACAGCTGGGCGGAAATGATCAAATGGCCTCAGGCCCTGGAGCAGGATTTAAGTGCCTGAGATGAGGTTGGAGGTAATAGTTAAGTGTCTCGGGGACCAGGATTTTCATCCTGCTACAGGCTTGGGGGAAACCTGCCTTAGAAATGATGACTGAATTTAGTCCACCACCCCAAAAGTATCCTTGGAACAGCCCCCTACGTGTCCAGTATGACAGAAGTGCTGAAATAACAGAAATGAAGGACCCTTCTTCAAGATGATGCCATTAGATTCCTGAGGCACCTGCTGTGTCCTGTGTGCCTAGTTCTGTGCCAGGCCTGCTCTCACAGAGCTTTAATAAAGATGTTAATCCGACAATCACATACACGCCTTGCCGTGGGTCTGTGAGTGCGGGGTAACCGTTCCCTGTAAGGAGACCTCATTCCTGAGGGATCTAAGGCTTAGAGAGCAAAGCCACCAGCCCGAGAGAGAGAAGCAGGTTTGCATTCCAGGGGCTTCTATTCCAAAGCCTGTGTTCTCTGCATGATACTGCGTTCTCCCAAGCTTAGGCCTGCCAGGGCAGAGAGGACAGGTAGCTGTGAAACACTGGCCACCAGCGCAGGCCACATGAGAGGAGGAGCTGGGTGTGCCTCAGGAGCCCTGAGGAGGGCTGTCGTGCTGGCAGAGCGACAGACGTAGTCTGGGGCTCCTGAGGGCACAGCCAGGACTTACAGGTACAGGTTACAGGTGAACTGACAGGGTGAACAGCCCACCTATGACCCACGTTGCTTCATACAGAAGAATAACGATGCTCTCAGTTATAACTGAGTTATGACTAGTTATATACAATTATATAATTAGAACTAGTACTATATATAACTATAATTGGTTATACAGACATAAATATGTGTGTGTATATATATAAAACTAGCTATAACTGAGCCCACCTCACAGTTTGTAAAGTGTTTTCACAGACATCACTTTCATAACAACCCTGTGAGGCAGGTCATTGCTATTCCATTTTTCAGGTGAGTAAACTGAGGCCCAGGAAGTTCGTGATTGCCTGGGCTCCCTTGGCTGAGTAAGGAGAGCAAGGACGTAAGCGCAGGTCTGTGTGACTCTAAAGCTGTGCTGGGGAGCCCCTGGAGGACGGAGCAGAGGCTGAGAGGCGACTGTGGAGAGAGTTCCCATGTTGCGTTGGGACTGGGCGTGCCCCCCTATAAGACCCTTCAAGATTCTCTCAGAGTCTCTGAGACCATGAGGACTCAAGAGCGGTTCAGATAAGGCTTCATGGAAGAGGGAGGATGTCTCCTGGTCCCTTGAGGGTGAGGCTGGGTGAGGAGGGGAAGGGAAAACACCCAAGACAAGGGTAGAGCGGAGGAAGGCCAGGTAAGACCTGGAAAGGGCAGTTGGACAGCTTGGACCTACCCTATGGGCAGCAGAGCACAGAGTGCTGTGAAGAGTAGGGACACTTGGTGGCCGGATATAGGGTCAAGTGGCCAAGTCACTCAGCACCTCCATCTGTCCTAGCTGGGACTAAGACTCCTCTCAGCCCTCGGTCCTTGCCTCTTGCCCACTTCTCCTCCCACTTATCACTACTTCTACCCCCATCCCAGCGGAGAGGGAATCGGAGGTGTGCTAGCCGAGGCAAGACTGGGCCTGCTGAGGTCTGCATCAATGATATTCGGTCCACACAAATTTGTCTGGTTTATCCCGTAATTGTCCCAGCTTCTGCATCCTAGCTCTCCGTCAGCGACATGGGCTTTAACCTCAGTGCTCCATTCCCTTTGGGTGTACCATCTGGTGTCTGGCCCCGGCCACACCCCACCTCTGTTGTACAGACTTTGTGGGACCCTTCCCACTTTCTCCCAAGATCGGCCTGCTCTTCTGCAATACGTGCCCACTCTGGCACTAAGCAAAGGCTTGTCATGGCTAGTGCTCCACTTTGTAGTTGAGGCAGCTCATCCCTTTCTGGGAAATGCTTACTAGCCCAAGGTGGCAGAAGGCCACGACTCTGCCCCAGGGAGAAGGGCTGTTGTGATGAACATATGGAGAAAGAGAAGCAGATGGCGCAGGCCTGTGGGACAAGGTCTCTGAGGGAGCACCGTGGTTTGACCAGACGCATCTGCTATTCCTCATGGCTCTTTCTTGTCAACCTCTACTCCCAAGAGTGTGGAGAGGGTAGACGGGGACAAGTCTCCTGGGGTCTGAGGTTGGGAGAAGAACTGAGCAAGGCCCAATTTCCAGAAAAGCATGCCTGTCAAGTTTGGAGCTAGGACTTTAGACATGCCAATGTGACTCCCAGCCCACAGATGCCTCAGGTCAGGACACATGCCCTCTCCAGATCTGATGAGGCTCATCCTCAGGGCTGAGTCCAGTCAGGACTGCGTTGTTTCACAGGCCCTGGGGCCTCAGCCTTTCGACTTTGGGCTTCAAAAAGATAAATGTCCTTGCAGACCTCGCTCTGAGAAAGCCCATTCAGAGTGCAGGGAACAACTGACTGGATATTCAGGAAGTGCCACCAGAAATAACCAAATCCCAATTTCATTTGAATGTTTCCCATTGACAGGAGACCAGTAGTGGACATGATTACATCTCCTTCCCTGGTTTTTACACACTGGTGGCTGACTGGCTGGCACCATTCATGTCTAGTTATAACCTTGGTTTGCTGTCTTTGTTTTGCTGTCTGCTTACCCTCCATATGCTCATCTGTGTCACTGTGTCTTTCCTGGGAGCCATGTGAGCAAAAGGGATCATGTCTCTACAGGAACCAAGCTTCTTTCAGCAATGTGACACAGCCACAGCAATCACCTCTTCTGGTGACGAGGCTGTTGCAGGCAGCTTCTTGGTCCTTACTGCCCTCCTACTAGTCATGACAGCAATAGACTCAGGTACGAGGATTTTTGGACCAAGTGACAATATCAGGATCCTCAAGGATTAGGTGGGGAAGAGAAGGTTTACTCAAAAAGCTGAACTCATTAAGAATAACCAGTTGGTTTAAGAAATTACATTCAGTCATATTTAATTTGAGCATTTAACTTTTTCACGTCTAGAAACTCCATTTGGTTCTTTTCCATAACTGCCTGGTGATTTCTGATAGTGTCTTATTGCTAGCTCATCTTTGTGACTCCACCCTTTATTTTGAACAAACATTTCATACAATCTCTTCTGTATCTATCAATTCCAGTATCTGAAGTTTTTTAGGAGGCCTAAATCTATTGTTTGTTTTTTCTGTTGACTCTCACTGGTGGTTGCTTGCTTCCTTATGACTTTTTTTTTTAGGCAAACTCATGCTTACTTGATCTTAATCTGTAGGAATCCTGAAGTCCAAGGTTAAGGATATTTTCCTTAGACAGAACTTAAATCTGGTTTGCCCACAAGCCAGGTAGTACAACCATCTTGGGAGCAGTTTAGCACACATGTGGGCCCTGGCTTCACTTGAAGACTCTGAGACGGAGTTCCTTTTGGCTCTTGGCCCAAGGTTCATGTTCCCAATGACAAGTCACAGATCACCGGGCTGTCATTGGCATGTGCCCTCAGAACAACAGTGTTCCTCCCTCTGCTTACTGCTCCCTCCTGCCACCTGTGGTTTTCCCTTGTGGTTTGTTTCTTTATATCAGGGGTAAGATAGGTTTCCCCTACTTCAAGTGAACCCAGCAATGCATCAAAAGTATATTTTATTTAGGATTTAGATGTTTTTCAACAGAAGGGCTCCATGATGATCTGGTCTGTTGACATCAGCGGTTCTATTGCTAATCTGTTCACGGTTCATTCACTCATTCAACAAACATCCTGAGCGCCCAGCATAAGCCAGGCATGGTTCTGGGTACTGAGGATTCAGGCTCCTCCCTCCTGGAGCTTGCAGTCTGATTCTAGAAGAAGTCAGTCCCAGGGGGCCACTCCAGTCCTGGAACCCACACCAGAGGAGCTGCTTTTTCTCTTATTCACTCTGAACTCTTGAGTCCCTATTATGCATTATGCAAAATTCCAGGCACCCAGGATGCAGAAAGAGATCGCCCTGTGCTCAGACTACACTTATCCCAATGGGGAAAGTGGCCGTTTCAGGAGGTATATCCAGACACAAAGGACTAAGTGTTCTGATGGAGGCAGAAAGACACAGGAATGAGTGATCCTGGACTGGCACAGTGGCCTCTTAACTAGTTTTCCTGCCTCTACCTTCATCCTCATCTGGTCCATCCTCCACTCTTCAGGGTGATCTTTCGAAGATGAATATTTGATCATATTACTCCTCTGCTTAAAATCCTTCACTGGCTCCCATAGCTTTCAGGAGAAAGTTCTCGTTCCTTGGATGAACCCAGAAGGACCTTCCTGTGGCCACGTCCCCAGCCTCGTCTCCCATCTACCCCTTCCTCTGGCCAGTAATTTCTTATAGTTCCTCAGGTGAGCCCTTCTGCTTCACAGCTCAAGAAATCAGCCTGTGCTGCTACCTCTGAGAGGTCCTCTGACCACACTTCAGCTTGACTTAGAGGCCCCTCCTTCATGCTCACACAGGACCCTGTATCCATGCTTCTCGTGGCGTTATGACATTGAACTGTCGTCATGATTTACTTGTCTGTTTTCCCTAAGAGACTGTGAGCTCCCTGAGAGCAGAGGACATGCTTGTCTATTTAGCTTTGTATCCCCAGCACCTAGCAAAGTGACAGACATGAAGTAAACACCCAGCAGGTGTCTGATGAATCGGTCAATCCAGAGGGCCAGGGGTGGAAACGTGTGGGCCCAGGCAGCTGTGTGCGTGCAGAGTAAACAGGTTGGGCAGGGCATCGCTGTGGGCAATGAGGCAGGCTCTGCCTCCTGACTTATGACCTTAGGGTCTCAGTTTCCTCCTAGGTGCAATGACTGGTCTGAGGCTGGTTGCTGCAACCTTTCTCCAGCCGTGACATTCTGTGAGTCTGCAGATCTGCAACCTGTGGAGAGAGGATGGTTGAGAGCAGTGGTTCTCAAAGTGTGTTCCCCAGGTCACCAACATCAGTGTCACTTAGGAACTTGGTTAGAAGGCAGATTCTCAGGTCTCACTCCAGACCTACAGAATCAGAAATCTGAGGTTAGGGCCCAGCAGTCTGTTTTTGCAAGTCTTCCAGACAATTGTGATGCACACTAAAGTTTGAGAACCACTGGTTTAGAAGAAGAGCTTTGTCCCCCAGCACAATTGCCATCGAGGTGGCAAGACAAGGAGATTATCACCACAGAATCCCAGTGGCCAAGAGCATGCAGCTGTGACTGGCTGTGACTCTGCAGGGCAGGCCAACCACAGCAATGGCCTGGGAGGGTCACGGTCCCCTTTTCTCAGGACCGTTTGCTGGCAGAACCCAGAAACACCTCCCTTAGCCCCGAGAGCTTCCACAGGATGTCTCGGCTCACACCACCTTGACAGTTTCTCTGTCTGCTTCAGGCTGTTCTTTCTAGTGTGGATTAGAGAAGTCTTTTGGCTCATTTCTCTCTTCCTGAGTAGTGCATAGTGAGAAAGAGGGGTGCTCTGAAGTCAGACAAGCCTGATTTGGAATACTGGCTTGGATAAGCTAAGATCCTGAGCAGGTTAGTTAACCTCTCTGTGCTTCAGATTCCTCGTCTCAAAAATGGGGCTAATAATACCTTGTAAGGTTGTCAGGAAGATTGAATGGCACGTATTGATGCCAAATAAAAATAAACTCTTACTGAATTGTCACTCTGATGTTATTAGATTCCCCTGCTCCAGGTCCGCCCCCTGCTGGGGTCTTCAGAGGAGCCTCAAGGTTCCAAAAGGCCAACTCATCCTTTTGGCTCCTGGCTCACTGCTGGGGCTCACTCTGCAGGAGATCCCAGGAGGGTGCCTAGCTGCAGGGACATGATCAGAGATGCGGGTTTTTTGTTTTGTTTTGTTTCGGAGAGGGTGCATGTGGTAGGAAGGAGGAGTAATACAGGGCTTTCATTTTATTTCCCAAGTCCTCATCCTTGAGAATCAACAGCACAGGGCTAAAGTCATTTGTAAGGGCCTGGCGAGGCTGCTGCCCTACATCCGGTGGCCTCTGAAGTTCCCTCCCTTGCTCTCTAACAGAGCTGCTGGCCACTATGTTGGCTCCTCAGGGACCATAGCTTTGGGCTGTAGTAACTAGCAGTTGTGTGTAGGGACTTTGGAATCTGAAAGACCTGGTCCATGTCCCAGTTCTGCATCTGGCTAACCAAGTGACCTCAGGCATATTGCTTAACCACTCTGTGCCTCGGTTCCCTCTTCTATAAAATGAGAATAATTGCATCTATTTCGTAGGATTGCTGGGAGGAGCAAATGAGATCATGTATTCACAGTATCTGACATGCTATAAGAGCTCAAAAAAGAAAAAAAAAAGTACAGCAGCGCTCCTCCATGGGAGGGGATTTGCATGTGAAAAGAAGCTGACCAGATTTTTGTCAAGGGATGAACTCATCAGCTGGGCTGGTGTTTTAGTGTCCTCCAGGGTGGTCTACTGTCGTCCTTTGCCCCTGGACAAGGAGGCAGCCACAGGGGTCTGAGTCCCTGGAACTCACAGTGGTACCCAGCCTGCTCTGAGAACTCCTTTCCTCACCCTGCCCCACCCACCAGGACAGTGTCCATCCCCCAGCTGCATCCCTGTCCCCAGGGCTCCAGGAGCAGAGGCAGAAGCTAAGTTCAGGGGGCCTCCCAGTGGAAAAGGCGGGTGCAGGAGTGGCTGTGGCCATGAGGCTGAAACTTCCTCCTTGTAGAAACTCCTCAAGGTCAGCTGTCCTTGACCGAGCTCCCAGCAGCTGGGCCCTGAATGGACAGTGCCCTGGCCTCTGAGAAAGAATGGACTCCCCACCAACGGGCAGCCTCGCCCCTGCCTGAGAGGCAGGCAGAGCCAGACGGAGGAGCCTGGCTTGCACTTATCTCTTGGCACCTGGAGGAGGAAATGAAGGCAGCAATTAATTGTACAAGGCGGGTGGTTTGTGCAGCTTAAGTTCAGATAAAAAGTTTAATTATTCCTGAGCCCTAATACAAATTAATTAGCCTTCCATATTAGGAGGGTAAGCTTCCATGCTCTTGCCACAGCCCAGACATCACTGCGGATTACCGAGGATGTGCTGGGAGAGAGAAGCAGGCAGAGCAGCACAGCATCCCTGAGCCCCACCTGGGCAGCAGCAGACAGCTGCCTCCACGTGGCCCCAGGGCAGGTCTGGGTGTGAGTTCTAAGTCTGGGGTGAGCACCATAGCTCACCTATATGTAAGATGTCACCTCCAAGAGGGACTCTCTTGTCCCTTACTTTCCCCTACCCACAGAGCCAAGAGGGGGTGGGGGAGGGGAGCCCTTATTTGCATGAGAAGAGGAAGACAAAATGGAAATAAGGCTATGGCTTTTTATTTTCTAGGCCAAGACATTTTCTGCTTTTTCTTTCCTCATCCCTCTCTTTCTTCAAAATTCCACAGAGGAAATAAGCCATTGACACCCTTAGGACTTAGAGGATCACCATCAGCTCCTGCCCCTCGGTGCTCCTGTCCAGGTGGGCCCCAGGAGGGGCTGTGGGATACAGGCCACTGCCCATCCTGGTCATTACGGTCATAATTAGCTGCTGTTTAATGGGTGTTCACTGTGTAACAGGCATGTAGTCTCGGCAACAGCATTGCAAGCACGGTTTTACTTATTAACTCACATGTTCATTCGACCAACATTTGTTGAAGTGCTTCGAGCAGGGGAATGACAGGCTTGGATTTGCGTTTTCAGGATACGTGGTAAGCTTCTTAGTGAATTAAAGGGAAACAAAAGTGGAAGTGGGATGTCTGGTTAAGAGGCTTTTGCAGGAGTCCAGTCTAGAAACAATGATGGTCTGGGCCCAGGATTTATTTAATAAACTCTTACAAGTTCTTACTGTATGCCAGAATTGAGCACTTTTGCAAACAGTGAATCCCTCACAACAACCCTGTGAAGTAGATACTATTCTTTTATCAATCGCAGGAAACTGAGGACAAGAGTAACGTGCCCAAAGACACCCAGCTAACGAGCAGCAGAGCCGGGATTTGCCCCCAGTGGCCTGACACTCAGAGTCACGCTTTTCACTGCTGTGCTGTACTGCTGCCACCGAGGCAGCGGGGACAGACAGAAGGGGGTGAGCTCCAGCTGACTCCTCAGAGCCGTCTCCCACCACCATTCTCTCCCGACCCCACCCACTCCCTCAGAGGAGCAAGATGTGAAGGACAGAGCAGGGCGATGGAAACAGACCGACCCGGGCTTTAACCCTGACAGCTCTGCCTCTTACTGCTTGAGGACCTTGAACAAGTCCCTGTTCTCTCTGGGCTTCAGCTCCTCATCCCTAAGGAGGGTTAACCCTACCTGACAGGGTTATTGAGAGACCCACTAACACAAATAAAGCTCCTAGCACAGGCTCTGGTACATTGTTCCCTCCATCCTTCCATTCCCCATGCCCTCTTCTTGAGGCTAAACATTCCCAACCCTTTGATTGTTTCCCATATGAAGGATTTCCAGACAATTCACCATCCCAAGCTCCCTTCTGTGGATGTGATCCAGTTACTCACTGTCCTGTAGAATAGATGGTGCTCAAAACTCCACACAGCAGCCTAGAAGTGGTCTGCTTCTAGGAGCAGAGTATGACCAGCCCCTCCCTTTTTCTGGACACTGTATTCCCATCTATCTAGCCTAACGTGGCATTAAGTTTTTAGCAGCCACATTACACTGGTGGCTGATGTTGAAGTTAAATCCTCCCAGTGATTTTTAACATGGATGGCTTTTAAGCTGGTCTCTCCCGTTAGCTATACAAGTCATTGATTATTTGAATCAAAATACCGGTGCTGTGATTTATATTTGTTAAAGTTAATCAGGTTGGCTTCACCCATGATTACAACCTGTTAAAAATCCTTTTGACTCCTAAAGACCTCATTTCACAGTAGCTCTGTCATTTAGAAATGTGAAGAACTTGCTTAAAAATAATCAGCAGTGGCGTTATCATCACCATCATCATCCCCAGTATCTTGGGATCTAAATGAAAGAAGGTTAAACAAGAACAATAATTGTCGGTATGCAGAGTCAAAGGAAGGATGGAACAACTAAGCCACAGGAAAGGCGAAAGTAACTGGTCCTCAGGAATAATTAGGACAGGAACTCGAACTCCGTCAGACTCCCTTTCCGTCTCCCATCTCCTCTGTATCAGCCCTCTCGCTCTCCAGCTACAATCTGGCTTTTTCCCGTGGCAGCAAGCATGACTGCCAGCAGCTCGGGAGCTTTGCTCGTTGCAGTTTTGACATCTTTGAAAGAGATTGCTCTGGGCTCAAGGGTAAAAATCCAGAGAAGGGGAAAAGTGGCTCAACATTATTTGCCAACTGGGAAATGCAAATCAAAACCACAGAGATACCACTTCACACCCACTAGGAGAGCTAGAATCAAAAGAAACGCCTGGTGGCATAGTGGTTAAGTTTGTGTGCTCCACTTTGGCAGCCTGGGGTTCATGGGTTTGGATCCTGGGTGCAAGCCTACTGCTCATCAAGCCATGCTGTGGCAGCGTCCTGTATACAAAAAGTAGAGGAAGATTAGCACAGATGTTAGCTCAGCAACCATCTTCTTCACAAATAAAAACACCAAAAAGATAGTGACAAATGTTGGTGAAGATATGGAGAAATTGAAACTCCCATTTATTTCTGGTGGGATTGTAAAATGGGACAACCACTTTAGAAAATAGTTTGACAGTTTCTCAAATTGTTAAACTTAGAGTTACCATATGACTTGTAGAGAAACAAAAACATACGTCCACACAAAAACTTGTATGCAAATTTTTATATCAGAATTTATTCATAATAACCAACAAGTGAAAATGACCCAAATGTCTACAGCTGATGAATGAGTGAACAAAATGTGGTATATCCATACAATGGAATATTACTCAGCCATAAAAAGGAATGGAGTAGTGGCACATGCTACAACATGGATGAACCTTAGCACATTATGCTAAGTGAAAGAAGTCAGACACAGAAGGCCACATATTGTATGATTCCATTCATATGAAACATCCAAAATAAGGAAATCTATAGAGATAGAAAGTAGAATAGTGGTTGCCTAGGGCTGAGGAGTGGGGTGTGGAATGGTGTGGTGTGAGGTTTCTTTTGGGGATGGTGAAAATGTTCTAAAATTAGACTGTGGTGATGGTAGCATAACTCTGTAAATAAACTAGAAACCATTGAATCGTATAATTTAAATGGATGAATTTTATCGTATATAAATTATATCTCAATAAAGCTATTAAAAAATGAATCCAGGAAAGGAACTCATTGACCTAGCTGGAGTCAGGTGCCCTGTTCTGAACTTACTAACTGTGGTGAGGGCAGGGGCACAGGGAGAGGTTTGTTAGAATATGGCAGCTCCTCTGAGAACCAGCTCCTCTGGACGGAGTTTATGTCATGAGGCGGAAAGAGGAGCACAGTTCCTAGATGGGCTAGGGTGTTAAGTGACAGAGCAATAGGTGCCCATCACACTGAGTATTTATAGAGAATTTATAGTTACCCAGACACACATTAAGTGCTTCTTCTGAATTATCTCATTAATTATCACAACAACCCTGTAAGTTAGGTATATGAGACCCATTTTATGCTGGTAGAGGGTCAGGTTAAATAACTTTCCTAAGGTCACTTAACTAGTTAGTAAGTAATAATGTGGGTCTAGGGTTTAACCCCAGATCTGACCCCAATCTCTTCTCTCAATCATTAGGCCATGCTGCCTCCCTCTGGCTTTATATAAGTTGTTGAAAAATTCTAGAACACACCACTGGAGACCTAACTTTAGATCCGTTCTTTATTTCATATACTTATTTACACTTTCACTAAAGGAGACCCTTCGAACATGAACACCATGAACTTTTTGCTGGCATAGGACCACTGCTGATAATCTTTAAGAAGCGCCAGAGGACTAGAGATGGTGGTTCAACCCCTACTGCTGCCCACCTGCTACCCACACCACATTCCTCCAGCTCGTGAAGGGTAGAAAGAACTGGGCCAAGAACCCGTCTTGCTAAAATCATGATGCAGTAGGTCTCCTCATCCACTAGCCAGTTAACCCTCTCAAAACAAGAAATAAGGTTAATTTGGCAAGATGTGTGCTCAGTGAACCAATACAGCTTATTTTCCAAATGTTCTCAAGCTGTCTACTTAATAATCTGCTCTCGAATGCTGCCAGCGATTTGATGGCAGAATTGATGGATGCCAAGCCTGTTGGTCTGTGCTTTCTCAGACCTCCTTTCCCCTTCTTCAAAAATATCAATACGACAGTTTTCCCTCACTAGTCTCTTGGTATTTGATTTCTCGACCCTCGTGGGCAGTGGTTCTACAACCCCATCTGCACATCCCTTCTGTCTCCTGGGGGGTGGGGATCCACGTGGGCCTGTGATGTGAATCCATGGAAGACAGCTGGGCACTTGCCTGCCTTCCCCCTCTCTACCCGCCTCAAGCTCCAAATCCTTCTTAGCCGCATTTGTGCGAGCCTTTCCAAGATAAAGCGTGTTCCCAGCGGAGAAAGCAGAGAGCACACGGGAGTTGAGTTGTTCTGCTTTCTCTCTGACATCTGTTACCAGCAGACCATCTGCCCCAGCAGTAGGCATGACTTTCCTCCTCGTGCTTTCTTCCAGTGGATAAAGCAAACTTTCTGTTGTCCTTAGTATTTTTCACCAGCCTCTGTCACTTTGTAATGCAGCCTTCCTGACACTGTTCTGACATACTCTTGCCATGCCTCATTTTCATCTATGGTCATGTGCCTAATGTCCGCATTTCAGTCACATCATCGGAAAATCCCAGCTATGTGATTCACCTCTAGGGTTAGTGCCCTTTTCTTCATCATTGGGATTATTTGAACTTGGGACAATCAGCTGTGTTTTTAGAGCTTCCCAGCCACAGATACCCTGGTTTCCAGAATGGCTAGGTAAACGTAGTAGTATTTATTGTTTAAAGGGCTATATATGTCACAATAGGATTATGATACAGGTTGCTCTTATTATCTTCACTTTATACACAAGGAAACCAGGCCCAAAGTAACATTCCCACAAGGTCATGCAGTTATTTTGTGGTGGAGCTTGGTGGGTCTTGAACCCAGGTCATCTAACTCCAGAAGCCAAGGTCCCAACCATTTCACTGGAGGCCACTCCTGAGCATCATGGCTGAGAAGGCAAGCCAGCAGCAAAATTCCAGAAGGAGACATTACAGGCCTTAATGTCAGTGGCATGACTGAGACAGCTTGAGCCAGGACAAAGGGCTCGGACACTGAGGAGAAGGAAGACAGTTCTCAAAACAGAGTCCCCTTCATCGCATGTTGAGAGGCCTGAATGAGATCATTCATTCACTCAGCAAATGCGGATCAGCCATTGGCCTACCCTCCACAAAGATGTTTAGGAGGTGAGGACCTCATACTTCTGAAACAGCTCCTCCCATCCCTGTCCCCATCCTCTCTGGAGCCCTGGGACACCTGGGTTCCCTCAGGAAAAGTGACTTTGAGCCTCACTATTTCAGCAGCAACAATTCCTGCTCATCCTACACCCAGAGGGCACAGAGGCAGGGGAGGTGGTATTTCTGGCTTTGGCCAAAGGAGTCATCACAGATCTTTGCTTAATAAGGCCTTTAAGTGATCTCAATAAAGAAGAGGCTAAACACTTAACCGCTGTGGAGAGTGTCTTATTGATTGGAGGAGAGAGGCTCCGGCCTGCCTACCTGGGGTGGAGCGGGAGCCAGGCCAATCGGGCCCCAGGGGGCCAATGCCGGGGTGTGAAGTACTTAAGAGAGTTTCTCCAAGCTCTGAGAGCTGCCACCACCATCCCCAAATGGCTTCACAGCTAAGGGGACTGAGTTTCAGAGTTCGTGGTCTCCCTCTAAGACAGTGCAGTTAGCAGAAAAGAGAGAAAAGCAAGAGGAGTGGGTTTTGATCCAGGCGCACCCAAACGTGGGCGGTCCACTTCAGGTCTCTGAGCCTCGGTTCCTGCGTCTGTCCCATGGGGATAAGGATAGAAAGCTCATGGGGTTCATGGGGCTTATGTGGGGGAAATGTGTCAGCGTGCTTTGTAAATTGTGAACCTCCACATGGATAGAAGGTGGGTTTACTATTTATTATTTTTATCGTCATAAATGAGATCGTGTTGCTCTTCTGCTTAAAGCTCGTCCACAGCTCCTCATTGCACTTGGGAGGAAATCCATACTCCTTGTCGTGGCCACTAGACACTGCACACTCTGGCCCCTGCCTGCTGCCTCAACCTCCCCATCCCTCACTGTGCTCCAGCCCCGCTGGCCCTTTAGAACAGGCTGAGCTCCTTCCTACCTCAGGACCTCCGTATTTCTGTTCCCTCTGCCTGGCACACTCTTCCCCAAGTGTGTTGCATGGCTGGATCCTTTACCTTCAGATCTCAGCTTAAATGTTATTTCCTCAGAGAGACCCTTCCTGAGCACACTCCACCCACCTGGCACCTGTCTACTCTCTTCATAGAAAGAACCACAAGTCGCAATGTTGTTATGGATTCATTTTACTCGTTTACGGTCTTCCCCTTGTAGAAAGTTGGCTCCATGAACATAAACATCTTGTCTGTTTTGTTCACTCCCAGGTCCTATCACATACCTGACACATAGTAGGCACTCTAAACTTAATCATTGAATGCATGGATGCATGCATGCATAGGTGAATGATTGGCAGGGAAGGCTGCCTTGTTTCCCAAGTGGCCCCTTCCTTACACCCATCTCTCTGTCTCTCTGTCTCAGCTATGGAGACATGGTGCCCAAGACAATTGCAGGGAAGATCTTCGGCTCCATCTGCTCCCTGAGTGGCGTCCTGGTCATTGCCCTGCCAGTGCCTGTGATCGTTTCCAACTTTAGCCGGATTTACCACCAGAATCAGAGAGCTGATAAACGCAGGGCACAGAAGGTAAGCCACAGACCCAGGGGGTGGGCATGAGAGAGGGGCCTGGCCCTTCACCTTGTGCGGCTCTCACAGTCACGTCGCCAGGCCTGGAGTCCCCGGAGAACCACTGCACAGACAGCCTCTGGCTGTGGAAGGTAAAGCAGCTCATGTCCCTTCCTACACAGCCGTGTCCTGCACTCCAGCCCCAGTCAGCTGCAAAATGCAACAAACCCTCAATTATCCGTAAGCTGATTATCTCCCTTTTGGCTATTCTCTGTAATTTCTTTGGGCGCTGGCTCCCCCTCCAAGACCTCGGCCACCAACTCTAGGCAGTGCCCTGGTCTCCTCCCTCTCACAGCCAAGAGCTTACGGGGAACAGAATCGCTTCTCAATACCCTATAATAATCTATGCAAAACATAGTGACGAAAATAAATTTGCTGGAAAGAAAAATGAATACTCTGAAAGGAGAACATTCTGAGGCCATTGAGTTGAGGGACAAACGGCACAACAGGCCTTAGTCACGTCAGGGTGAGTGCAGCACAGAACTGCAGTTGATGGTCAGGAGAAGACCCTTGGGCCTGAGAAACGTTCTCACGATGCCCTGCGGACTCTGCGGAAGAAGGCAGGGCAGGGGTCCCGCAGCCCACAGAATGAGGAAAAGTATCTGAGGCTTTGGTGCCTGGACAGGGGCCTCCTTTCCTGATTGGCCCTCCGCCTTCCATGCAGAAAACTCACCCACTCAGCCAGCTGTCGTCTACCTGCCTTTTTAGGGGGTCTGGCTAGTGACGGTTCTTGGGAGGTGACTTTTACCAGATTCCCATCAGGAAAGAAGAGGACTGAGGGGAAAGTTTCTCATCTCTCTTCTGATCTAGGCTGAAACATGGTGCCCCTTCAGCATCATCTCAACCTCCATGGGGTACAGTGGACAGGGGGACCTCATTGAAAGAGTGACTTGTGGAGGTCTGAGATTTGGTGTCCTTATTTTCTTCTTTCTTTCATTCATTCATTCCACAAACATTTCTGCGCACCTCCTGTGTGTCCTGCCCTGTGCTGTAGCTGGGTACTTCCTCACCACATGACCCCTGTCCTGGCTTTCCACTTGCAAGGACAACCTCCAAGTAGCAGGGCTTCTTTGGCATATCAGAGGAATTCAGAACTTCAGAACAGATTTGTGTATGCCGATTGAAACAAAGTCACAGAGTTCATGAGAGTCAGCTCAGAAATGTGTGGTAATTTACATATCATAACAACATAATATACATTATATAATTATATCATAAATCCAGTTGGTTCCCACTTCCAGCACATCCCCCTTGTGTACCCTGGGGTCACCCCCTCCTCACCCTTCTGTCTCCCTCTACTTGTGCTGGAATATATTTTGACTTGTCTTGACCTGGGTCTGGCCAGTTTGCCTTAGATTGATCTTCTGGCTCTGTGCTGTCCTCTCTATCCCCCACAGCACCCACTTTCTACCTCTTCATCCAAGGTCGGGGTTTCCCCAGCCCCTGTCCTCTGCTAGCCATCCCAGAAATAGAAGTCTTATCTCTTTCCCTCTTCAGGTCAGCTGGCAAATGTGAACAATATCTAAATTCATCATACAGTCTTAAAGAAAGGAGCAGGGAGAAACTGGGATCTCCTTCCCAAATCAAGGAGCCTGAGGTTCTGAAGGGCCAGGGGTCCTAGAGCAACCCCACCCCCACGGCCTAGGACTGACACAGGTTCTTGGCCAGCAAGTGAGGTTCAGAGGAGCCCTCAGCTCACACGCTAGCCTGCGGCTGTGCCCACAGCAGCCCCGCTGAGCTGTGTAGGCAGCTCCTGCACTACCTTCCTCTCCGTGCCCACACCCTTACCTACCTCTTAGAGCATCTCGTCCACAGTCGTTTGCCCCTGCAAAAAGTAGAAGTGACCATTTCCCCATGGGACTTTACAGAGCTCATCCTGTGTAATTAAAAATCCAGAAGGAATCGGCTTTGGTGTATTCCTCCCTCCAGCCGCTAAAGATGAGACTCCTTCCCTTCCGCCTCCTGCCTCACCCTCCTCCCTCCCCTCTTCACTCTCCCTTTGAAATCAAGGTAATTATTTACAGTGTTTGCACCTCGCCTGGTTACTGTCTCTCCTCAAGGTTGCTAGGCCCCTTTCTCTTTCACCTTGGGCTTCCTGTGAGAGGGGGAAGAAAAAAAGGGTACAATACCAAGAATACTGCCGGCTTCCAGCACTGAGTCTGTCACCGCGAGGCAAGGAAGGCAGGTCCAGGGATTAGTGGAGAACAAGACAGGAAGGAGGTCAGGGAAGCTAATAGTTCTCAGCCCACACCCCAGACTCAGGAGCTACACAGCCATGAAGGTGAGCGCCAGCCCCCGTGCTTCAGGTGTAAGGAAAGGCTCAAAAGCTCAGCATCCTTTCCCATCATGACTGGTTCGCTTAGGGTTATTACTAAAATGACTCCATGACTGTTTGCTTCAGAGACTGTGTTCTCTGAGCCGGGTGAATTGGAGATGGAGTAAGGAGGTCTAGCAGCGGACAGAGAGAGAGGAACGTCTGGCGTGGGGGCCTTTTTTAATGGAAATTTTTGTTGAGATCACTGTAGATTCACAAGTAGTTATGAGATTATCACAACCAGAGTATGAACATTGATACAATCCTCCAACCCCACCCAGACTTCCTCAGTTTTATTTCTACTGGTGTGTGTGTGAATTTTATACAGTTTCATCACCTATGCAGGTTCCTGCATCCATCACCTCAGTCAAGGTACCAGACAGTTCCAACACCACAAGGATCCCTCATGGTGCCCTTTTATAACCACACCCTCCCACCCTTCCTCCACCCAGTCCTTAACCCACTACCTGTTTATCTGTCCTCCATTTATAAAATGTTTTTATTACAAAAATGTTATATAAATGGACTCATCCAGTAGGTAACCTCCGGAGACTGGCTGTTTTCATTCCTTGGGATTCCTGGAGATTCATCCAAGTTGTGTGTATCAATGGTGCGCTCCTTTTTCTTGCTGAGCAGTATCCCATCATATGGATGTATCACAGTTTGTTTAACCGTTCGTCTGTTGAGGGACATCTGGGATGATTCCAGTTTGGGGTTACTATAAATACAGCTACTGTGAACATTCATGTACAGGTTTTTGTGTGAACGTAAGTTTTAATTTCTCTGGGAAAATGCCTAAGAGTGCAATTGCCCATGTTTCCTTTTGGCTTTTCCATTTCTCCCTCTCTTTCCTTCTGCCTCTCCCAGGGCAAGAGATGTCCGTACTCGTGGCCCAAAGGCACCTGCTAGCCAGACAGCCAGGAAGTGCTTAGTCATGAAAGGCTTCTCGTGAACCAACAGATTTCTTGAGCAGAGACTCCACCTGGAACTGGACCCCGGGTGGCAGCCTCCTCCTTCCAGACCTCTTCTCCAACCCTGGAATCTGCACACCCGTTGCAAGTGCAACTTCCTGGGCTTTGCTCATCAAGTTTAGAAACTTACCTGACAGGAGTTGAAATTCAGGGAAGGAGAAGAGGGGTGCTGTGGAAACAGCCCTTGGCCTGAAGGTTGGAAGACCTGAGCTGAAGTCTTGCTAGTCCACTGCCTTGCCCTGGATAAGTCGCTTCCCCTCACATCCTTCATTTTCTTGTCTTTGAAATAGCCTAGATGATCTCTACATTCAGTCTTCCTCTTTTTTTGCTTGAGGAAGATTAGCCCTCAGCTAACATCTGTGCCAATCTTTCTTGACTTGATATGTGAGTCTTCACCACAGCATAGCTGACAAGTGGTGTAGGTCCACACCCAGGATCCGAACCCGTGAACCCAGGCTGCCAAAGCAGAGCACACCAGAATTAACTACTAAGCCATGGGGCTAGCCCCTCTACATTCTCTCTTAACTCTGATGTTGTATGGATGGCCATAGAAGAGTGTCACGGCTGACCAGTCCATACAAGGATTGAGCCCATTAACTGCCTTTATTAACATGGATTTCTGACCAACTGCATAGGTTCATCTTCCTTCCTGGGCCATCATGAGACTTGCCTGAGCACCTGCTCAGTGCAAAGCTCTGTGCAAGGTGCTGAACATAAAAATATGCATGAGCCACAGACTCTGGCCTTCAGGAGCTCAAAGTCAAGCCAAAAATCCTCACCAAATTTCATATGCTGGTTATGGTTCCGTAAATATATTGCAAACCTCTTTATCCTGTGTGGGAAATGATTAAATGATATAGTGCATTTGATATGACAATCTGTTGCTTTAATAGAGCCCAGGGTAAGATAAGATTAAAAGAAGTGCCACAAAGGAGAACAGGAGAATCTTTCATCTCCAGAAAGTAATGAAGACAGACCCCAGACACGAGAAAGGTCTGGCTGTAAGTGGTACAATCAAATTACAGAAGGCTATAATGAGCTTGACACAATTGGGTTTCCATATGCAGCTCTCAACATCCAGTACTCATCCAAAACAATAACAGCCACATCCTCAGATGATGAGGAACTAGCTTGAATGTAGACATCCAGCTGAGGGGAGGGCTGGAGCAGGAGTCCCAGGGAGGAGAATTGTCCTGGAGCTTGAATGAATGTTCGTTGCTCAGAGAGTAGGGAAATGATATGGCTGACTCAGGATCCTTTCTCTCCCACGTTCCCCTTTTCATGCTCTCCGTCTAGAGGAGCGTTCTTCCTCAGATTTACAGGCAGATCTTCCAGGCTCAAGTCCTGACCTCTTCCTCATATTTAGAAGCCAGGGAAGGGAGCAGAATTGTCCCTACAAGGACACGCTGGCCACAGGGGAACTTCCCAGGAAACAAGAGATATAGTACGTCCTTGTGCTTCTGTGGACAGCCTGAATCTGAGTCCCTGGCCTCCTTTTAGCAGATGAACCAGCCCAGCAGGACACCTGCAGGAGACACTTCCCTGTGTTGGGGAAAGGGTGATAAGAAATGGAAATTTCCACAATTTTCCAAGGACTCTTCTGCTCAGAGTCCATGACGAAGTTGCAGGTGGACTTTCCCAGAGACAGGAGGAGCCCTCTCCCCCAGGATGGATCTGTGAGTCGTGTGGGCTCTTCTGCTTCCAGTAGCAAGGGTCTGGAGCTGAGGCTAGATCGACAAGAGCCCAAACCTCAAGCTGTGTTTTTTTAAACCAGCAGGAACCCTCTACTCATCTCTTCTCCCTATCTCCCGAAGACTCTTTCCTCCTAGGCCTCCCTCTGTGGTTGTGCTGCTGTTGTGGTGACACTGATTATGGTTATCAGGAAGGAGAAGAGCAGCCAGCATGTGCAGTGTGCCCAGCCTCTCCCGCTGCCTCTGCAAGCAGGAGAGCTGAGCTTGCATTGAGATATCATGCAGCCCTCCTGCAGGAAGTCTGCTGAAGGCTCCCCAGGTTGGAGCTGGGGAGATTTTCAGTTGTCCTAGTTAAGCCAAAGTGGTGTATGGAAATGTGTTCCATCCTCCCCTCTCTTACACACACACATCGCGCCAACTTGTCACATGCACCTGCACCTACACTCGTTCCCATAGACATGCATGACAAAACACAGTGATGCATCCACACATGAATCCACTCCCAAAGACAGGCATGCAATTATAAATTCATTCATTAATTTAAAAATTACCAGGCACTGAGGATACATGAGTGAACAAAACAAAAACTCCTGCCCTCAAGGAGTTTACATTCTGGTAGGGGAGAGAGACAGTAGCAGATAAATCTATAACACATACACTCCCTTAGTAGTAAGTGCTGAGGAAAAATAGAAAGAGGGGAAGGAGTTAAGAAGTGTTGAGGGGCACATGTGCACACTCCTTGCTTTTCTCATAATTAACTGGGATTTGGACCCCTGCCGCATGCAGGGAACTCACTGGTCCCTAGGGGAGCATCAGGAGAGCTGTAGCATGTGCTCCTTTGGAGAGCCTGCAGTCCAGTTAGAGAGGAGAAACACTCCAGTAGATACTGAGGAGGCAGAGGTCATGAAGCTTGTGGAAGGAGGGAGGCCTCTGACGAGTGGTATTTCTCCTGCCAGGATCACGCCCAGGCTGCAGAGATGCGTGGGAAGCCCTAGGAACTCTGACCGTGCCCAGGCTGCACAAAGCCGGCACACAGCGTCTCAGACCCAGTCCCGGGCCCACGAGGCTGGGAAGAAGGAGCTTCCTCCCTCCCCTTCATCAGCCATCACCTGGGAACGCAGCCTCACCGGGACAGCCCACTGTCACGGGCATGGCCAGGCTTGCAGTCCTTTTGTCTCTCAGTCCCCCTCACTCTTTTATTATCTCTGCCGATCACAGAAGGCCCGTCTTGCCAGGATCCGTGTGGCCAAAACAGGCAGCTCCAATGCCTACCTGCACAGCAAGCGCAATGGACTCCTCAACGAGGCCCTGGAGCTGATGGTAGGTCCCAGAGGACCCGGGCTGGGGGAGATGCAGGGGAAGGTGGGCTTGTTTTCTCTTCCTGAGGGTACCGGACTCCCACCCCAAAGCCCCAATTTGAACCCTGAAAAGGACATGTTTCCAACTTTCCCCAGGTAGCCGCCCCTCTCCACAAACCTCCCCCTAAGTGGGATTATCACCACTACCCCTAAACCAGCTTTAGACCAAGGGCCCCCAGGCCAAAGGCTGGCATGTTCTATAAATTTGGTTCATCTAGCTTTTTCTGGTGCCCTCCTAACTTCTGTAGAGAAATGAAGATGATGGAGAGAGGAAGAGCCACCAGCTTTATATTCATTCTCTCTTCGTTTCCTCCTAGGGCACCCCGGAAGAGGAGCATATGGGCAAGTCCACCTCACTCATCGAGAGTCAGCACCATCACCTGCTGCACTGCCTGGAAAAAACCACTGTGAGTCGCAGCCCATTGCCACTTCCTTTCTCTTCCCTGACCCCTGACCCTTTTGGAGGGTCAGAACTCACAGAGCGAGACCTCTGTACTCGTATCCTCACCTTGGACCCAAGTTTCAGAAGACAAAGTCTGTCCCCTTCAGATCCAAAAAGTAGTGATGAGGTCTCCTCCAGCCCCAGGAGGAAGGCCTCAAGCAGTGGGGCAATGTCACCAGGGTCGCGAGGCCAGCTCTGTCCCGCAGCTGCATAGAGTAGGCCATTACCCCCAGCCTTCCTGTGCACCCCTGCACCAGTCCCCACGGCCCATTTCTTGGTTAGAGAGGGCTAAGGGCTCTGCCTTTCGGTTTCTCAGTTATGATGGGCATCACTCTTCAAAACTAGGGCTGAAATTACGCTACATTGCTATAGCACAGTAGAGAAGGGTATTAATTCTTGTCCCATCCCTGGATCTAGGTTGATGCAATCTGTGGGCCTCTTTGCTCCCTATGTTCCCCTTGGAACAGGAGACAGTGAATGAAGGAGGCAGTGCATATACTTCTCTAGCCAGGGATTTTATCAGTACCACCCCCACTTAGTCACCCTGCAATTCTCAGGGAGTTCAGATTCTGAAAGGCTTATTGTTAAAATAGAGTCATTGTCTAGGGTACCATAGCTGGAATGTGGAATGATGCTTGTGCCTCATCAACAGACTGAAAAGAAGGGCAGTAGGGCCAACCCTGGACCCTTGGCAACAAGTGCTAGCAACAGTAGGGAGGGAGGAGAAGTCAGGGTGGACAGCCAAAGTGAAACCCTTTCCTGTCCCTTTCTAGAACCTCCCTCCCCAAAGAGCCAATAGTCAGAGCTCAACACACCAAGGAAGGAGCTTTCTAATTCTGAATGTTCCATATCCTGGTCTCCCTAATGCAGGGGGAATAGGTGTTAGATGACTCTTAATATGAGCCAAATGTGAACACTGTGGACGGCAGTTGAACCAATGAGGACTTCCAAAATGGGAAGGTACTCTGAAAACTCTAGTTTCCAGGATTTATCAAATATTTCTTAGTGTCAAGAACTGTATGTACCTATCTAGAATTTCTCTCAGAGACTCAGAGCTTGCCAAAGGGATAGGCCCAGACCCCACTGCCCTTTCCAAGTTGCATGTGCTGGGTGGAATGTATAAATTGAAAGGATATGGGTGAAAATATTTGGGTTCGAAGGGCTGGAATGTTGGCACTGATGAAATGAGATTTTGGAATTGAGGGATGGAATGCTGGCATTGAAAGGGTGGAATGCTGAATTTGAGGGAAAGAATGTTGGATTGTGGGGGTGGGATATTGGTATTAAAGAGATGGAATGCTGGATTTCAGGGGAGGAATGTTGGACTCAAGGGGTGGAAGGTTGGGATAAAAGAGGCAGAATGTTGGGATGAAGGGAATGAATGTTGGGTTTGAGCAGGGTCGTGTTGGAGCCAAGGGGTAGAACGTTGGGACAAAGCGGGGAGAATGCTGGGAACGAGGGATGGAATGTTGGACTGAAAGGGTGGAATGCTGGGATTGAGAGACTGAATGTCAAAACTGAGCTTGGGAATGCTGGAATGTACAATCAATGGTGTTTTTATCTTCTGTTGGCATGTTGTCCTGTAGGGGTTGTCCTATCTTGTGGATGATCCCCTGTTATCTGTACGAACCTCCACCATCAAGGTATAACTTTTTAAAAATTCAATTGATGTTTTTCTCTCTGATTCTTCTGAGTCTGTGGATTCTCCTCTTTTTACCCCCTGGTCTGGTTCTCTGCATGTGCTGTCAATTCTTCTGGGGCTTATCCTAACCCTGCTGCCACACCCAGTACCAGCTCAGGCTTACAGTTTTTTATGCTGAACTACCCAACTGCCTTTCTGATTCCCTCTTTTGATCTCCCCAGGGGCTTGGAGGGGGTGGTGAAACATGGCACCAATGTGGGTATCCTGTGAGTGTCCAGTACCACATCGGTCTGTGCCACCTCCCCAGTTCCTTGGGGACTCCTGGTATTGGCTGTCAGGGTTAGTCTCTCTCTGAACTCTGTTCTCATGCTACTTCTCTTCAGACTTTCGCCACACTCTGGCAGCCTTGGCCAGAACATTAATGCCATAAATTCAGTCACCTTAGCCAAACAGACATTTTTTAGTTATCCTGGGTTCAGCTCCACCCCATCCTGATGGCCTCCAGTCAGGAGGCTATTAGCATTCCCTTCCCATGCTTACACTTGACTTAGGGAATCCTGTGCCTCCAGGTATATTAATAATCCATATCTCATAATCAGATGAAAAAAACAATAGTTAAAAGAAATCATAACCCCAACAGTTTGACCCCATTGGCCTTCAAGAGCAAAGTTCTCCCAATTCCAAGAATAATCCAGTGCCTTCAAAAGTCTCACGCTTACCCAAGATTCATAAGGATCTCACTCATTAAATCCAGACAAGACAACTTAGCATACCCACAACTCGTATTCAGTGACTCCTTATCTGCCACCCCCAGGAGGTCCTGTGCAAAGCCTGCAAAGTCAAGTCTTTGCTTCTAGTTCTGCTGATGCCACTGAATTCCTCCATGTCCTCTGTGTCCCTTAAGCTCAAAGCTGTAGAGTGTACGTCACGTCATGATTTAACAACCGCAGTGCCCACCCTTCAATCTGATGGCCAGGGCTGCCAATAGGAATCTCTTTGTTTCTTCATTTGATACCTGTGGGACATCACCCCTCCTGAATGCTTATTTGTGCTCCAGGCAGCTGGGAGCCCTTCTCTCAAGGCCCAGGACAGAGACAGGCAGCCATACAGAGTATGGGGGCTCATCCCCTCCTTCCTATCTCCTTTTCCTACTTCCTCTCCTTCCGCTTCCCACAGAACCATGAATTTATAGATGAGCAGATGTTTGAGCAGAACTGCATGGAGAGTTCAATGCAGAACTACCCGTCCACAAGGAGCCCCTCACTGTCCAGCCACCCGGGCCTCACTACCACCTGCTGCTCCCGTCGTAATAAGAAGACCACACACCTGCCCAATTCCAACCTGCCGGCCACTCGCCTGCGCAGCATGCAAGAGCTCAGCACGATCCACATCCAGGGCAGCGAGCAGCCCTCCCTCACTACTAGGTGAGTGGCTTCCATCCCCATCACTCCCAAAGGCTTGAGTCGTTCATTCACAGAACAAAACAATCTCAGCATTAGGAGAAGCTGGAGGGTCCTCTTGCTCTCCCTCTCCCTTATCTAATGCGTGAGCCTCCTCCTTCCTCCCTCCACCTTCCCTCTCATCCTTGAAAGTTGACCCAAAGGCCCTTCAAATGCTTAGGAGGATACCACAGCAAGTTTAGGCACAATGTGGGGTTAGATACCAGAAAAAAATTTTTAAAAATCCAAAAATGACCCACCCTGGTGCAAAGAATAAATGAACCATTTTCTCGAGGAAATAATTTTCACAATTGTGTGACACATGGCTTACCCAAGGCTGATTTTGAATCCTAGACTGACTTTTTCCTCCTTTCTCTGCTTATATTTAGGCCACTTCTCACTACCTCCAGTGAGTTGCAAGGAATTCAGAGAAAGCAAAAGTCAGATGCCATAAATGATAGGTAAAAATCCACTGGAGGGAACAATGTATACTCTGAATGGCAAAGCCCAACATCCATGACTTTGCAGTTGTTGGTAGTTGAGGAATAACAACTAGAATAGATCATTGTAGGCTGATTACCAAAAGCAGAGCCAGGAGGACACTGAAAGCTCCTCCTAGTTGCTGTGAGCGAGAGCTGTAGGAGGCTAGGGAAGCTTTGGGACACGAGCAAGAGGAACCATCATCAACTCACTCTTTTTTTATCCCAGTCGATCCAGCCTTAATTTGAAAGCAGACGACGGACTGAGACCAAACTGCAAAACATCCCAGATCACCACAGCCATCATCAGCATCCCCACTCCCCCAGCGCTGACCCCAGAGGGGGAAAGTCGGCCACCCCCTGCCAGCCCCGGGCCCAACACGAACATTCCCTCTGTAGCCAGCAATGTCGTCAAGGTCTCCGCCTTGTAAAACCACTGGATGGAGGGCCAGTGCGGGGAGTGGGAGCGAAGGGGGCTGGCATGTTGGTGGGTGGCCACTGGGACCACTCCCTCCCCCCTTCCCCACTCTTTCTGCCTGCCCCGTTGCACCCCTAGCACTGAAACTTGTGCCTGGAAGGAAAAAGAGGCAGCGAAGGGGCACCTGAGGCTCACTGCTGCTGGCGTGGACACAGCCCTGTGACACTGCATCTCACTGGGGCCAGAGGAAGGGAGGGTGGGTGGGGTAGGGGATGGGATGGCGGGGGTATAGGCTGCGTGCCAGGACAGGGCCTGGAGGGGGGAGCCTCAGACCAAATAACGTTGTTTCTGGAGACCCAGTGAGGAAGATCCAAGACCAAGAGCAGCACAGAGGCCGAGTTGTCACATGCAAAACAGGAAGAAAATATAACACTGTGTAATTAAGCACCTTTTTCAAGGCTCTTAATGGATAATATTTATTCATGGGAAAAGGTGGAAAACAAAAACACCAATGGATTTTTGTGAAATGTTTTTCTCCATGGACCCAATACCTTTCAACCAAAACAATGCATTTTGTGAGGTTTTTTTTTTTTTTCTTCTCCTTTTATAGCAAAAGCTTTTAGGCTAAGAAGTCAGTTATAGCTGAGTTCTCTCTCCATTCCCCCAGGTGGGTCAGGTCAACTGAGCCAGGGCCCCCACTGCCCAGCTGACCTGCAGAGCTGCCAAGTGACCACACAGCTACACTTCCCCTGTGTCTGTCCCTGTCTTCTGTGTCTCTGTACTTCTTAGCTTCACTCCCTGGCTGTATTTCTCTGTGTCCAGCCATCTGTCTCTACATGGACCCCCGCGATCCTGAGAGATGTTAGTAAAGGCTTCTCCACTGCCAGGCACCGCAGACTTGTGCCTGGGAGCTGTATTGTGTGAACGCAACTGTGTAAGAGCAAACAATGAAGGGAAAACAGGAGAGTTGAGGGATGAGGGAAGTCTACTTTATAGAAGAAAGTGCTTCCCTTGTGGTTGGAACCACTGGTGTTTGCAGTTTCCATTTCTGGGGGAGAGAGGGAATGACTGGACTGATCACACTGGGATCTTGAAAAGGAAAGAGCCAACACCTGAGAAGCACAGTCAACTCTGGTGGGTGCCAGTGAAGCAAGACCAGAAGAACCTAGGGCTCACAGCAGCAGTTGGCCCCCGTGGCACCTTGCTATGTGCCCGTCTTTCAGGACCCACCATAAAGCTCATCCAGAGCTCTGCCAAGAGGCCCCATGAGCAGTTTCCTGCAGAGGGGGCAGTGGTATGGGAACCAAGCTACTGACTTATCTCCCACCCGAGGCAACTCCCACATGGAGGCTGCAGGTTAAGCCTGTGTGCCTCATGAAGGATGCTCCAAAGTGTGAAAGCAAGTAAGAGATTCTAGATGATTCTTACCTGGTCTGAAAGATGCCTTGAGGCCTGAAGTCTTCAAGCCTGATGTCCCTGAAGATAACTGAAACGGGAGAAGCCTGATCACCTTCATGCAAGTGAGGGAGTGAATATTATTTCTGGAGAACCGGGACATTATTTCTGTTCAAGTGGCTTGCACGCTGGTGGGGGCCAGGAACAGCATTTCTGGAATCTTCCTATCCATTTTGATGGCTTGTAGCAGAGAAGGTGGGCCTCAGGGTTAGTGACAAGCCCCTTCCTGCCCTCCCCAATCCCCAACTCCCCTATTGCAATCTCACTAGCCTGGGCTCTGAGATACAAGAGTTCCTCAGGAGCTCCTTGTCCATTCTACAGCTTAATCATTAGCTGTTTAATTTTAAGCCAAGAATTTCTCTGCCCACCACAGCCATCTAGACGAGTTGCACTAGCCAGGAACCAAAACACACCTTCAGTGGGCTTCCCTATGACCCTAGCTCTAGTGACCTTGTAGAAGGGGAAAGCCAAAGGGTTATAAGGCAGCACCTAACCAAAAGGTGGGGAGAGGGCAGAAGAGAGGGAGTCTTCGACCTTTATCTCCTTATGCTTTTCCTTGTTGACCACTGACTGAGTCCTTTCTCTGGATCTGGCCTCAAGGATTTCTCCCTAACATGAGAATGGGGTGGTTCTGGCCCTCTGAACTTATGGTCTAAGAGGAAGAGGAATACATATGTACACACACAACATAAACACACCTAAGAGTAAGTACTAAATCCATTCATTTTATACACACATCTCATCAGGGAAAGCAGAGGACTAAAAAGGAATTTTTCTTTTGAAAGAGTGGGTAACAGAACAAAGTTAGGGATGTCTAAGTATCTAAGTTTACATCATAACTACTGAGTGGGGTAAGGGATACAGAAGTAAATAAGAACATGGCTGCCTACACATACAAACTCCCTGTGTTTAAGAACAGGTCACCACAGGGTTAGAATAATGACTGATCCAGCCCAGGATCCGTTTGACAGTGCACCAAGGGAGCATATTCATGGTTTCCACAAAAATTAATGAAGCAATTTAAAAAAATTATGTCTCAAATAACCTCCCATTTTTTTACCCTAAGGAACTGAATGTTTTCTATTCCTTCAATTTCATTACCAAATCCCACATTATGTCAGTTCCTAGAAGACCATTAGACTATCTTCTTAATCTCCATTCCACAGTGTAGACTTAGCCAGGGAAAAGAGACCCGGCTCACTCCTGATCCAAAAGAAGATGTCAACCCAGAAAAATGGCTGACCTACACGACAGAACACAGCCAGATTCCACTGCTAAAGGGCATTTGTAAGTTAACAAAAGGACCAAAGTGTGCTGAATCAGTTTAATAAGTCTAACTCACTGGCCAGCAACTGAAGAACCAGGATATCAGAGTTTTCTGGGGGCAATGGCTTTCTGGTACAATGACTCTTGAGCTTTCATAGTTCACGAACCACTTCAGCATAACAGAAGATTCCCAAAACCACCTCTTTCATTCAATCCCACTCAGCATTAGGGAGCTTAAAAAAAAAAAGCAACTAATAGGCTACATTCAAATGAATAGAAACTTAGAAAAAATACTATTAAGAGCATATTAGGACCAGGAGAGATTCAAGAATATCTAATTCATTTTACAGTGTAGAAAGCTGAGAGACAGAGAAATTAAGTGACTTGCTCAAGGTCATGCAGTCATTTAATGACAGAGCTGGGACCAGAACACAAGTCTCTTGGGTAATAGTCGAACGCTTTTTCCACTATACCCACTGCCTCTCAGAGCACTGATGCTTCCGAGAAGACCCATCAAAAAATACACGCCATAACTAGAGACACCGTCTTATGTAAATACCAGCACGACTTGGGCACAGCCCTTGGACACCACCTGATTGTACTAATACAAACCATATATTGGAAATTGCCGTTCCCTGGGTAGCACCAGCTATGGACTATCAATGCTGTCAAAAATAGGTCAACAGTAGGGCCAGCCCCGTGGCTGAGTGGTTAAGTTCATGCGCTTCACTTCGGCGGCCCAAGGTTTCACCGGTTTGGATCCTGGGTGCAGACATGGCACCCTTCATCAAGCCATGCTGAGGCGGCATCCCGCATGCCACAACCAGAGGGATTCACAACTAGAATATACAACTGTGTACTGGGGGGCTTTAGGGAGAAGAGGAAAATAAAAGATTGGCAATAGATGTTAGCTCAGGTGCCAATCTTATAAAAAAAGAATAGGTGAACAAGTGGTCAGGTTTTTTCAGTCAAAAGCTCTCTCTTCTCAATAAAGAGAGGGCTGGGATGACATTTCAAAGGATACCTTCTGTAGTCCTTTCGATTCTCACTACAACCTCTGATGAGCCTAGATGAAGCAACTAAATCCTTGGTTCACAGAGAGGAAAAGAGGCAAGAAGAAGCTGCGTGACCTATGCCAGTTCACATGGCAGGTTAGTGGCAGATCTCAGATTGCAGTCCGGGTCAGCCAGCTTGTCCTGGGGTTGTTCCTCCACATCACACTGCATTACTCTGAGGCTTGCTTATATTTTTAATACCTGGATTTCAAGGGTGGCGATTAGGGGGAGGAAGCAAAACATTCAGAGCCACCCTGATCCCGGGCCCAGAAGCAAACTCTGTACTCTTTCTCCTTCATCCCCAAATTTCACGGCTAGTGTCAAGCTCAGGACCAACGGCATACACTCCTGTTCGAAAGACAGATATTCTCAATGACAATTGAACACATCAGTCTACTATCACACAGGAGTATAAGGCCAGCAAGTAGAAAAGTGAAATTAAGAAAAACAAAGAATTTTAACAGAAATTAAAGTGGACAGTTAACACTGATCCATGGTTAACAAAAAAGTCAATTCATGGATATGCTGAGGACTTTACCCAGTTTTCAAACTATGATTCCTGCAGTTCAGGGTCACGTCGCTTGTTAGAATATAGGTGGTGTACACTGAAACATGTACCTAGATTTTCTCCTTGTCGTTTTTTTTTAACTTTGCAGAGGTAGTGGTTGAAATTGAGCTAAACCTAGATTTTGAGGTTATTAATGAATTCTAGTTGTCCAGGCTCCCTCACTTCAATTACCAGGTAACTACAAGGCAGAAAGATCCCAATGCTGTTAATCTAAGGCAATATTAGTTTCCCTTCTAAACTAATTGACATGGTAACCATGACAAAGAGGAACCCGAAAGACTTCTATTTTCCCTTATGAAATCTCATCATTTGCAAAGCTTTAAAATGACTGGATGAAGGAAAACCATTGTTATGACCCGTGACCCTTGGAGCCTAAACAGCATCATGAAACGCGTCATTAGAACTAAGAGAAAGTGGCTATAAGAAAAAGAAATAGCTTTAAAGGGGTTCCTTTTGAGTCTTGTTTTCTATTCAGAACGTTCTGTGTTTTTCTCATCTAGTGTGGGAATGACATTTATCTTAGCAGGTTACTTACCTACACTGGATGGTGTCACTCTAACCAGTGTAGGACACTGACCCAAGTCCTGGGGGGCTCCTTGGACCAATAGACTATTTTACAAACCTGGGAGGTGGGAGGGATGGTATATTTTTGATAATCAGACATTCCAATGTAATGTTTTCCTTAGAGGTCACCCCTCTCCCATTAACGTTATCGTGAGAAACATCAAGTGTGTTCTTTTCTATTTTCGTACAATAAATGGGCTTTGCTTACCAACATCACAAGGGCAAAGAAGAAATACTGTACAAAACTGCAGGAAGATAAACATGTGAAAACTTTCTATGGAAGAAAAACTCTTGCGTTTCCTGTCGTCTTCTTTTGAAACTGTAGTGCATATGTTAAAACGTCTATCATTTACAGTACTGAGTCATGTGCCACTGCTGTACCTGATGTATCCAATCTGGATTAAACAATGTGCCACAAACCCTAAAAGGATTATGAGTTTTTATTTTAATACCAATTCTCCTGCTATACCCTAGAAAATAAAGGTAATTTGAACAGAGAGGCTTTCTACCTTGCCAGAAAAAAGTCACAGAATCCCAGAAGGGTGCTTAAAGGTCTAATGCAATCTTCCCCCCCCACCACCACCCTCCCTCAATGCAAGCAGCTCCTCTGACATCCACGACAGCCCTTCCTGCTCGTGTGCTCTAGTCACGCATGTTCACTAATGGGGAGAGCATTTGATTGCGTTTATCAACAGCTCTATTTTGAAGCCCAACTCCTATTATTGAAAGAAAATCTGCCTTAACGTATCAGTAATGGTTCTGCTGAGAATACACTGAATACCTACTCCATCTAAACCGAAGTCTCAAACTAAAAAGAAAACTCAAACTTAAATTCACCTGCGTAGGGTATGGCAGAAAGCTTGGGATTCGATGACGGAGGCTCAAGTTTAGGTTTCATCCCTTACTGGTATCACTTCACATCAGCCACTTTTCTTTTGGCTTCAGTTTGTTTTCTCATCTTAAAAATGGGGAGATTGGATTACATATCTTGAAGATCCACTCTCACCTTAGTAATTCTGACTGAGGTAGTGAGAGCAATAGGCATTTTCATATTTCACCATAATGTGGCAACATTGGGAATCCTTTTCATTTCCCAACAGCCAGATTCCCATCAATGAAAACTGTGATAGAAATGGAACAGTAAGGCAAGTGCATGATACCCAAAGGCCCTAGAAGTTGACTGAAATTCATTTCAATCACTGATGCTCATATCCTTGTCACCCACTAGGTGTCACTACAGATCCATAGCTCAAATAATCTGGAGCCAAGTAATCAGAAACCAGATGTGCGTTGAGCAATACATGTTCTTTTTCATTAAAAAGCACTAAATGTTAACTGGGACATATGTGCTTGTTCAGAGGCACAAAACAATAAACATATTCTGCCAAGAAAATAACCTTGTGATGGAGTTCCAATGTCAGCTAAGACTATCAAAAATAGAATTCTATTTTTTAAGATTAACATAGGTTTATTTACGTTTAGGGGGAGGAAACAACCCTAAACCTTGAAGCTACTCCTTTGTCTCATACAAGGTGATTCGCAAGTACTAGAATTCATGTTCAATTCTTTTCAGCATTCAGGGGCTGAAGTTTACCTTTAAGCCACATGTTTTTAAAAGGTTGGTAAAGATTACTGCAATACTTAAGCTACTTTAGAAACTATTAAATTACCAAAATAATTTGTATTCTAAGTCAGAATTATCCAAAGCAGCAGGTTTTCCAAAGATTTCTCTACATGTTAATACTGCTAGGCTAATTTAAGTTAAAGCTTAACTTGAACAATTGTAGTAAGTGTATTGATTTAGTATTCTAGAATTCAGACCTTTAACCAATTCACACTAGCCCTCATCCAAATTATCTGAATTTATAAAAGCTCTCTATATACATAAAATGATTTTTCCCCCAAGTACAAAATATTTTCTCTCATTAGTCATATATTAATTAAATCTCAGAACTGGAAGGGACCCTAAAAATCTTCTAATCCAACTCTCTCATTTTATTGGTGAGAAAACTGGACCCTGAGAGGTTAAATGACTGGTACAAGGTAGAAAAGTAGGTAGTGGCAGTCTTAACCAGGACAAACACTCTTTCCACTACACCACAAAGCATTCTCAAGTGAATTTACCTAAAACCTACTTCTGGCTCCTAACAGATTATGGGGACATGTACCTAGACTGACAATTCCAAACAAAAAATCCTTGTCCACACAGATAGTCAAACACAAACAGCAGATTTCTTCCACAGCCACCACTATAACTGCATCCCTTCTGTAATGGCTGAAATTTTCCTAGCAAATGTTTATGGAAAATGAAGCAACTAGTATTTTCATGTTATGCATATGCTCACCTCCAGCTTATTTTTTTATTTAAAAACAAAAACACAAAATAAGACAAACCTAAAGAGAGAACCCAATTAATTTCAAGACTAACAGATAACCTCATCTCTAATTAAGATGCCAGAGTATCCTAATTAAATTCCCCTAGCAATGACAACCTGAACTTGGCTGTATTATGGGGGAAAAGGTAGGAAAAAAAAGAGGTAAGTTCGACTTTATAGCAAGGACAGGATCTTAAGTACGTAATTAAATGAATTCTTAATGACATACTGGACTTAACTATGGATTTGCTATTTACACTATTAATTCATTCTAATTTGGCAGTAATGCACAGTACTGATACGCAGAAGTAAACCCTACCATTGCCCAACCCAAATGACAGGAATGCAAGGTAAACAGGAGTTTGGGACTCTGTTATCTGAGTGTTGGACAGTAAATGACAATGGCTGTGGATGTTTGCTGACAGCCCTGGGGGGACATGTTTATGCTGCCTAGACAAGTATGTACACAGGAAAGAAGAGCTTTCCTTTTAAAAAGTAAATACCCATCTCCATACATAAGGGGTTCCCTCATCACAAATCCAGTTCACAGAAAGGTTTGGGAACTAAATGCATAACCATAAAAGGACTGCCACAGAGAAGAAATAAAAGAATATTTAACATCTCATTACTTTTCTAAACTGTAATTTATAGATGCAGCATCTCAGAAAAATGACTGCTCCCCGTAGATCCTAGCATTAGAGGTAAAAACTGGGGATAAATTTATAGAAGACACAAGATTAGGCCACACCGTGGGAAGAATTTGAGCAGAATGCATTCCAGCTTCCACAAAATACTTTGAACAAAGTGCTGGAACTTTCCCTCGGTCTACCAGCAATGCATTGCCGTTCTTAACCTGGGTTCCAGAGATGGGCTTCAGAGGGCCTATGAGTCCTTTGAAATTGCATATACAATTCTTGTTCATAGAATGAGAAATTTTCTGGGATGAATCTATAGCTTTCATTAGATTCATAAAAAGATCCAAGAACTAACAAAAATTAAGAGCTGCTCCTCTTCCTGAGAAACAAAAATAAGACAGCCACTGATGATCCTTAGCTATTTAATGCACAGTAAAAACGTGGACAGCTTTCACAATCTTAAAAACAAAAAACATTCCAAAGATGAACAATAAACATGTCAACATATTTGGCTAAGTTTATATTTTTACTGGTAGCAAATATTTTTACCAGAAGCAAATAGCATCAAATCAAGTACCTTTGGGAAAGACTGATGCAATCTTTATTCCTTCCTGCCTACACCTAAAAGGGGATTTTCTGATCTACCATGCTAAATTTCTACAAGGATGCACCTCTATGGAATGCAGGCCAAGCCTTTTGCAAAGAATTCCAGAGCATAAACTAACATTATTTTTCAAATCTCAACTGTTTTTATTTTTTTAAGTAAGCAGTGGTATAAGTCTTTTTAAATGTTTATTTTTGGAACGGCTTATAGAAAATGGCACCCTGGGACCCTTAGCTCTATGTCTCCAAAATTTTCTTTCAAGAATCTGATCCATGAAGTCTCTTAAAAAAAAGATAATATACCTGACCTAAATCAGGTTTTGATTAAGGTCAAAACAATCTGAAAAATAGATGTGTCCCAGCAGAGAGTCTCAAGACTTCAAGTTCCTCAAAAATGCCTCTATATGCCACTCTACTGTAAGTCAAGGAGGACGGCTATGCAAAGGTATCACTTGTTGATATCTCCGACGGTCTGAGGTATAATCTATAGTCACTGGTTGCCACGCATCATTTCTTGTAGATAAATGGTATTCATGTGATAGGCCGCCATCCAATTTGGGTGCCTCTGAGCATTCCAATAATACGACTGAGAAGCGGCAGCATAGTACTGCTGCCAGGCCCTGTAGTAAGCTCTCCAGTACTCCTCATAATCCTGATAGGTGTCATAAGAACTTGGATGTGTTTCCCTATGGCAGTCATACCAACCATCTTCCTGAGGTTCTGTCTGCAATCGATAGGAAGACCGCCTGGGAAGGCTTCTCCTGCTCTGCTTAGCTCTCTGGTTAGCTCCCTCTTTATGCCTTGCCTTTATTTGGATTTGAGGTGACTCTTGATACTCTACCTGATTAGGGGTATCATTTACATGCAGAGGTTGTTCCAAAGAGATACAGCCATCTCCAGGAGCAGATTCCAAGTCTTTCAGCTGAGTATCAGAAGAGCCTTCCAAGTATGACTTATTTCCTTTGCTCTGGGAAGAAGTCCTTGAGCTGTAAGAATCACTGTCACTCTCAGAGTCTCCAGATTGGCTACTACTTGCCAATACCTGCACTCTCTCTTCAGTAATTCTATTTCTCACAAAACCATTCTGAGGATTCACAGTCTGATCCCCAGGACCTGTGTAGTGCCTGATGATTTCCACAGGTTTCTCCAACCCCTCTTTAATAAAGTGTTCATAATCCTCTACCAAGTCTGCAAAAGGCAAAGTGCATGGCAGATGGGTTTTAAAGGAAGACAGACATGGAATCTGGGGGAGTGACACAGGTACAGCTTCTTTGACCTGGTGCTGACTATCGGTCGAGTTTCCAACAGGGGTCTGACCAGAATTCTTCATTTGCTCTTCCAATTGTATGGCACAGCCCAGTTCTTTTGGTGACATTGCTTTTTCTAAGATTCCACACTCTGAATGGCTTTTCACGGGAAGCTTTTGTTTGGTATTATTTTTTGATTTGACTGATAATGCAGATACAGAAGTATTTCTAGATGAAGCCACGTGGTTACCATGAGCTTTCCGAGTTTGAAAGGTTCTCTCTATTTTTTGAATTTGCTTTTTTAGGGGCTGGGCAGGTACACTTGCTAAGCCGTATGTATGCATAGCAGCTTTAACCTCCACGTCCCAATCCAAACATTCTTCCATCAGACCAGGAGGAATGGGATCTACAGAGAAGGAATAAAAAAATATTAAAATTCTCAAGCTGCTCTAGACTAGTATTTTCTGAATGATTTCATAAAACTTTCTATGGTCAAATAAGGTTAAGAAACAAAATATAGTAATAATACATAAGAAGCTTAAGAAATATATTATTTTAAAAGCCCCAATCCTTGCACTAAAGAAATTTGCCCAAAAATACACAAGACCCACCCCATACTCACAAGCACTATCTCTCCTCCCCACACACACACTCAACAGAGGTTACCATAGGAGTACGGTGCCAGTCTGCAGCAATTCTCCCGTCTTTTCTCTTCCCCCTCTCCCCAACTCCTGCCCTGTACCTCACTACTGCTAGCAGCAACACAAGATCTTAGAAAATGGACTGTGCTCTCCAAAGCTTATCAACTGGGAAATATTACAACTGCAACTCTGTAGCCCAGTAATGCCACTACCCTATACTCCAACAGGGAGAAATCACTGCCCTCAACAGGGGAGAAAAAACCCTCTACAAGAAAAAAGCTAGATGACTGTGAAAAGATCTGTAGTACTGATGGCACTTCTAAGTTTTTACAAATTTGCTAGCGCTAACTCTGAATTTCCTGTTCCATCCAGGTGTGACAATTTCCTTCCACCTCACACTCACATCTTTCCAAAGTGTGATCAATTTTCACCTTAGGCAGACAAAATACACAGAGCCCCTTCTTTACAAAGACTCTGCCTGTGTGTTGTTGCTCATGTATCTGTGCCCACTACTTAATCCCTCGGATCTGGATGCTTCAGTTGGGGCTCTTGATCCTTTGCTCAACAGACCCTCTGACTAAAACTCTGATTCCTACTTAGGTGATACCCCTTGCTTACCTAGGCCTAGGATACAAACCAATTTCCCTCCTAGTCCTGCCCCATGCAACTCATCTGAAGTCTGTTGTCACACAAGTTCCTAGTACCATACAGATCTAACACCATGAATATCATCTTCTCATGATTTCAGGGCTCTGTTTATACTCATAAAGATCCAAATATGTCATTTTCCGGTATCCAAAGGCAAATTTTATCACTAGATGCTATGATACTGAATCCTACCAGAAGTCTTAACTCTCTTCTACCAATTTTCAATTTATTTCTTGCCACAGTGTAATCATCTGACAGATCACCAATAGACTTATACATAAAATTAACATAATATAGTCTTAGAACTGAAAGAGAACCTAAAGACCATTTACTCCAAAAACAAATATTTTATAAATCAGGACATAAGCTCAGAGCAATTAAAGAAATCTGTAAAAAGATCATGAGTTATTACAAAGCCAGAAATACAAGAATCCACAGGCTTACCAAACCTGTGCTTAACCTAGCTTTGTAAAAATCACTAAAGAAGTTAAATATAAATTGGTAAAATATTCATTGTTATATTTATTTAATAACTCCATATACCAGATTGTAGAAGGTCATCGTACATTACGTAAGTTTCTGTATATATGTGTGTGTATACATACATACACAAAGACACACAGACTAACGTGCATATATTAACATATACAGCAAATAAACCATATTTCCACACACGAGTTTTTTAGGGTTGTTTTCAAGAGATCATTAAGTTTCAAACATGCACTGTTTCTAAGACAGCAATTTAAAAAAGCAGCTTGACAAATGATTCACTAAAATCAAAAGAAAACACTTCAAAATGTTCAAAATAGTGTTCAAGTTAAAGATACTGTTCCTTCCCCACGGTAACACAGGTGAATATGGCAAGAATTACCTTCACAGCAACATAAGAGGTCAAATAAGGGGGAACCCTTATATAAGAGAATAAAATCAAATTGCAAGGTTACAAACTAAAAAATGGAGCTAATACAGTAGTAAACCATTTTTCATTTTTCATGTGCCAGTAAGTAGCTTGCAACACTCTCCCTGCTACTTATTAGCTGTAAGCCCTTAGGCAAATTACTTAACCTCTCCTCAATATCCTCATCTACAAAAAGCAGATATTACCTCACAGGATTATGGGGAGGATTAGATGAATTAACATACATAAAATACTTGGAACAGTACCCGACACATCATAAGTACTCTATGTTAGCTATTATTTTTATTAGGCCCATCATCACTACCATTATTATTCTGATAGCAAAACGAGACAGACAAAATATACCTGGTAAAGCCAGAAGGTTGATATTACATTTCTGGGCAATTTTCATCATCATATTTTCTTCTTCTCCCTGGCAACAGTAGGTCACTGTCAGTCCCAAAGTACCTACAGCACAGAAGGAATGTTAAGTAGTAACTCATTTTCACATAAAAGACACTCCAAGTCCACCTGTCACATTACAGATTCCTCCCCTTAAATAAAGCACCCAAATTTTTCTTTCTTTCTTTTTTTTTTTTTTTTTTTTACCAAAACGGCCAGCTCTGCCAATCCGATGCATATATGTCTCCCAATCCAATGGTACATCCAGATTTACCACCAGATTCACCTTCTCAGCATCAATCCCACGGGAACTCTTGAATTGAAGAAGAGAGTAACTGTTTGTTTGCATCAAGTGTAGCATGGGTACCAATGCACGCACTATTACTCTAGTTTAACCAAGAGCCAGATTAAGAACAGGAAGATATTTAGGAGGAACAAGGATATTTAGGAGCAAAGGAAAAGGAAACTCATTTCTAATGACTAATTTCAACGATAAAGATAAAAATATAAAAGACATTTTTAAGAAAGCATATTCCCCAGCACTGGAAAGACAATTATGCTCTGGTATTCTTGTCAGATACACTCACGTAAAAAAGCAGATGCAATCTGTATACATCTGATAATAGAACATATGTCAAGATGGATTAGTCACCCACACTGAACAGGAAATTTACCAAATCTGTGGAAATGAGGACTCTGCAATGAAACTGCTTCAGTTTAGCCATAGCATCAAGACGCTGATTCTGCTTCATGTTGCCTAAAAAGAACCAAAAAGAAAGTCGTATAAAAACAAGCTAATACACATTTATCAAATCCATACAAAGCAGAAATCATAACTCCCCCAGTCTTAACACTTTAAAAATATACCAATCAAAGTTAATTCTGTTCTTATATGCAAATCTAGGTTAAGACCTAACGTTAGAATCTTTTAAAATATGGTTAGGCAATCAACTTGAAATTCAAAAATCAATTTTAAATGGTCACTAGGTTATGCCTGCAGATATAACATTATATCTGCAAAGTTACACATGAGGTATAACGATTCTTAGGAAAATAAAATTGCTTTAATCAGTTGTTTATAAATTTGGTGTTGAAGTATGATCTATCGTCCATTAGAAAGCAGTCTCCCTGGTATCTCACAGCACACCATGACTCAACAAGCCTAGGCCAACAGGTCACAAACTAAGCTGAGATATCAGTCAAAGCTCTAAAAACGATCTCAATGATGAAAAATTCCTTTAACTCTTCCATTCCTAATAGGCCAACAGTAATAATTTAGCTTTGTGTCAAAAATGGATCATTTTTGCTGTCCACAAGACCACAAGACAGTCAATTCAGTTAGCATTCTTAGCATTTTAACAACGGTTATATAAAGAAGCTAAATATTTTTCTCTTAAGATGACAAAGACAAACTGTTTTATAAAATTATTAAGTTCTTTGTGGATTTAACTTGAGTTTTCTAACTTTTTATTATATGCCAAGTTACTTCTCAAAAGGCAAGGATATAGATTTATTAAATTCCAGTGAAATATAAACCTGAAATTTCCTTTACTCGGAAGACTCAGTGGAACCTCACACTCGCAAGACCATTCACAAAGTGGTATTTCTTCCTCCCGACTTGGGAGAGGCTTCAGTCAGGATACTAAACAAAGATTAAAGCAAAAGATGAACTTACCCGAAATGCACTCTGCAGGAAAGCCTTTAGAAGAAAGGATGTCAGCCAAATGTTGTACTCTATGAAAAATAACAGAGACTTATAATTTTACAAATATTGCCCCACGCCTACCCTTTTATTTCACAAGTTCCCCAGAGGACCTTTTAAGTTACATTACCTGCTGTGCAAGTTAGAAAAGACTAAGGCTTGATTAAATGGAATTCTGCTGAACAGCTCCTGTAAATGCTGAGCTTTTTCCTCAAAAATCTTATGGGCCAAAGGGTATGAATTGACAATTTTGTAATACTGTTTCAAACCTACAAAGAAGTCAAGAGGCTTCTGTTAAAACAAACATATGTGCTATATCCTAATGGCAAATATGAAAGCAACAGTTAACTAGGCAATGGAAAGCTCCAGAATATCATGAACAAACCAGTAATATAAGTATCTAGTATCTGTACACACCCAAGAGACTTGGATCACTGGAATTTAGTCTTACAAAAGTGGGATCTCTCATGTACTTTGTCAAAGCATTAGCCAAAACTTCAGGGTAAGTAGCTGACACTGCTAACATCTGTTTACTGGCAGGCAAGGAAGAATAAATCCAACTGCAAAACAGAAGAAAAACACACACCATGGAAACTATTCTGACAGGAGCCACCACCTGGGAAACCTAAAGATACATACTTTGGGGTATCATTTTAATAGTTACGTTAGTTATTTTTCTTACTTTATTTGCTCCTGGAAGCTGCCTTCTTCTAAAAGCTTATCTGCTTCATCAAGAATAAAGAGACGTATACTGCCTGGGTTCAAGTAGTCAAGTTCTATCAGTTGTTTAATTCTGCCTAAATTCCAAAAAAAAATTGAAATATTTATGATGCACCAAATCTGTGCAAATCTCAGCCAATGTTGTTACTCTACTTACTCACAGGTTGTGCTGCTGACTTTTCTCACCCAACCTTCATTAAGCATTTACACACTAAACCACAAATTAAAAATCCTGACTTCTGATCTTGCCTAAATCCATTTTTTCTCCCTCACATTTCATACCCAATAAGTATGGAAAATAAACACTATTCCTATCAAAAGTCTCGAACACTAAGGCACTGAATGCTAGATTCTGACTCAGTGATTCACGACTGAAGGATTAATAGAGAAACAAAGAATAATCCCAATCCATGGCTTAGAAGAGTTTCCTTAAAGTCATCTCATTCCTCTTCTCAGAAGCCTGTCCCACAGGTGTTTTCGAACATCCTTAGGAGTGGAGATTTCATAAATTCTGCTGGTAATCCAGTCACATGTCTATATCTCACTGGTAAGGCTCTTCGTTTCTAATCCTCAAAATAATTATCATAGTTATCAAAGATTCCCATATTCTTATTGTTCTATTAAAAGTGTTCAGTCCCTTAAAAGCCCCAGTTATGAACAGGCATCGAGATCTTACCAGGAGATCCAACAGCAATATGACACTTTTTAAGTCTAGTTTTGTCCTGTGATAATGGAGTCCCTCCAATAAAGACATGACACTCTAAGCCTTCCATTTTTATTCCAATCGCTGTGATAACAGAATGTATCTGTACAGCAATTTCTCTTGTAGGAGCCAAGATCAAAATCTAAAAAAAAAGTAAAATATACCTTTAACAAGTCAGTGGAGTAAATACACAAGATTGGCACATTCATTATATGATGAACTATTTTTCATCTAAATGATCATTTTAAATGATGAGTTTTTATTGACAAGGGAAACTATTCCACTCATTTATTCATGTATTCATTCAATAAATATTAAATAAGACCCTGCTCTGTGCTAGACAACATACAAGTTTCTGGGGAGTCAACAGTGAACAGAACAAAGTCTGTGCTCTCATGGCACTTTCCTTCTTGGATGATAAGAAAATATAAAATAAACAAACATATACAAATAATGGCAGGCAATGAAAGGGCTATGAAGAAAAATCAAACAGGGAAAAGAGAGAGAAGCAACGAAAGAAGGGAAGGAGCCATTTTAAATGGAGCAATCAAGGAAAGCCCCTCTAAGGAGGTAACTTTTGAGCAAAGACCTAAATGTACACCACAGACTAGAGCTAGCTATGTGGTACCCAGGGAAATGCTTTCAGGAAGAGGAAACAGCAAATGCAAAGGCCTTATGATGGCAGCGCTCTTGGTGTGCTGCAGGAACAGCAAGGAGGCCCATGTGGCTGGACAGAATTACGGGACAGTAAAGATCAGAGATCTAGCTCCAGGGGCTTGGTCATGAAAGGCCTTGGGAGTCACAGCGACAACTTTGCGATAAAACTACTGAAAGAGGAGAAGGTAAAACTACACGTCCTCAACTATGAGAAGAAAGAAACCTGCTTTAAAAAAAAAAGACTAGGAGAAAATATGCCAAAACTGTTAATAGCAGTTTCTCTCTGGGTAGGTGAGATTATATTTTGTTTTCTGGTACTTGTCCTTTATTTTTCTATATTTTCCCAATTTTCCAAAATGGGTATATATTACTTCAATAACACAAAGATCTTAAATTAAAAAATACAAGTTTTATTTATGGAACTTATTCAGGCATTTGGCATTTGACCTGCTGCCAAACTGTCAGGAGCCAAAAATCTCAAAAAAATCTCAATTCACAAGTAGAATAGCCCAGGTCCTTGGGGAGCAGAAGGATTTTCCATGTGCAGCATCAGCCAGGACTTGGCAGATATAAGATAGGACTCAAAAAGTTTTATAGATGATAAATATGGGTATTCAGGTTAAAAAATACTGTTGGAAGAATCATCAGATAGACATGACTGAGAACTTGAAATATTAATCTGCCGTAACTCCTAAAAATACAAAGTAAGATTATGAAGATCGTATGTGATTTCTGTATCCCCAACACCTGGCATACTGTTTATACATAATATGGACTCAACAAATCTTTGTTGAAGAAATGACTCCCAAACCCAAATCTCCTGTAAATTTGGGTAAGGCCATCACAGACCCACTCCAAGCGAACCTAGAAGATCGGGGAGGAATATGATACATTCACGGAGCTGTAAGAACCACCTGCGGGACCAGCAACAGCCAAAGCACCACATTACCAGGAATCAAGCCAAGTGCTAAGTTTCATCACAATCTGGTCAGCAAATAAAAGAATAAAGAATCTCTGGGGGCCGGCTCCATGGCTGAGTGGTTAAGTTTGCACCCTCCGCTGGGGCGGCCCAGGGTTCGGATCCTGGGCGCGGACATGGCACCACTCCTCAGGCCACATTGAGGTGACATCCCACATCCCACAACTAGAAGGACCTGCAACTAAGATATACAACTGTGTACAGGGCGGGGTTTGGGGAGATAAAGCAGAAAAAAAAAAAAAAAGATTGGCAAAAGTTGTTAGCCCAGGTGCCAATCTTTAGGGGAAAAAATAAATAAATAAATAATCTCTACCTGTATTCTCAAGTAATGACAAAACGGACACACACAGCTGACACTGTATTTAAGATGCAGCAATAAGAGAAAATTCCAACCTGCTAACAGTAATAATGTATCCTTGGTCACCATGCACACTGCCACCACTCAACAGCCTTGATGTCTACTTGACTTTCATACCTTCATATTTTTCATGTGGCTTAATTCAATCATGCATCAAATTCACTCCTATCTCTGAGGAGCTACTGGTATTCATCCGAACTGTGGTAAAATCCACATCACACACCCTCCTCTGGGGGCTCTGAGCTACACTCACCTGGGTACTTAAGTTTTCAAGAATAAGAGAGTCCAAAGCAATGGTGGAGAATACACAGGTTTTCCCAGTGCCAGACTTCGCTTGAACAATTAAATCTGCGAAGAAAAAACCTTATTATTAGGCAGTACTGGCTGAAGACGCTTAGGGACCAACATGAAGTGAGAGAACTAGAAGGGTCTCCAGACATCACCTACTTGGGACCTTGGCTTTTAGTTAGCTCTCAAAAACGCACGAGGCCGTATCCAGAAATATGCCTGGTGCCCGAACCTCTGCCGTTCATCTTCTCAAACTCAGAACCACTTATTAGCGCTAGAAAGGGCCCTAACTATGTTCAAATTCAATACTGTGCCTCTGTTTCACAAAACAGGAAACTGAGGCTCGAAGGCGTGCAGTGATTTGCCCCAGGCCCAGCCCTGCAGTGGCGGCCGCGTGGGCCTCCTCCCGGGCCCAACCCCGCCGCCTCTCGGCACCCCTTCCTCGGGCCCTCCCGCCTCCCCAGGGTGCCCGCCCTCACCGAACCCGCAGCGCCCCAGCGGGATGGCCTTGAGCTGCACCGGCGAGGGCCGCTCGAAGCCGGCCGCCCGCAGCCCCTCCAGCACCGGCCGCGACAGCAGCAGCGACTCGAAGTCCGCGGGCTCCGCCAGCAGCACGTCCCCCGTGCGGGTCCGCGGGCCGCCGACGTCGTGGGCCGTCCGCAGGCTCCGCACCGGCCCAGGGGTTGGCTCCGAGGCGGAGACCCGCGCCGCCACCCGCTCCGCAGGCATAGCGGTCTCCACGGTCGCTAAGGCCGCTGGGGCTTCAAACGCCGCCGCCATGGTCGCCGCGCCGCCAGATCTCGCGGTACTTGAGGCGAGGTGGGGAAGCTGAGAGCGAGAAGAAAAACTTTATTGGCAGTCTTCCAGCGAACACACTGACAGGGCTGGCCTCGAAAAAGATGACGCAAGTCGGAGGCTTAGAAAGACTCGCAAACGGCGATAACAGCAAAGAATGTGACCTGAGGAAGGCGGGGAGAGGGAGGACAGGAAAGCTGAGGCTCCCGGGGTGTCGCCGCCTGCGGCCTGCAGAGGGCGCCGCGCGCTCACGGTGAGGGCGCCGCCCCGCCTCCCGGCCCTCGGTGGGCGGGTCCTCTCGGCCCCGCGTCCGCCTCGCCACCCTCACAACGCGGTCTTTGTGATGCGCCGGGTGCGTCACGCCCCGGCCTCTGCGCCCGGCCCGGCGGTTGCCTCCTGTGTGCTCGCGGAGAGCGCCCCGAGCACAGCGAGACTCCGGATTCACGCGTTGTCTGGTAGATGTCTGGCTGCGGTCCCGCGTCACTCTCCTCTGTGTCCCCGGCCCCTAGCACAGTACCTGGCACAGGGTGAGCGCTAATCAAAGTAAATGGAATCGGAACCAGGATCTGGACTGACAGCTCCCAAGTTCATATCTCCACTTCAGACCTCTCTCCAGCCTCTAGAGCTGTACATCCATCTGTCTTCTCCACTTCTCCGCTGAGGGGTCTGCAGGCATCCCAAATTTAACGTGTCTTCTGTGTGTTGTTCCTATCCCTCCGGCACCACCGTCTCATGGGTGACAACAGTCTTTACCACTTCCCCTTACTTTAGGTCTCTGCTCAGATATCAAAGAGGTCTTTCCTGAACAGCCTGAGCTCGCTCCCCCATCTGTCCGCTCCCTGCCTCTCCCACCACTCTGTTCTCTTGTTCTCCTTTATTTTTCCTCAGGTGCTTATCACTACCTGAAATCATGTGTTTATTGTCTGTCTCTGCCACTCTATGAGGGCAGGGACCTGCTCTGTCTTGTTCTCTGCTGAATCCCTAATGGGGAAAAACAGAATCTGACAAATACTAAGTGCTCGATATTTATTGAATAAATGAGCACCTATAACAAAGTCTTAGTCATAATTCCAAATTTAAGTGTGTCTGGAACCTAATCTTATTCACAATTCCAAACCTAAAGAGACTCTGAATCCAGCCCCAAGTTTCACCTTGTCCTTCTATCATAATGCTGGTCGTTCTCTCTCACCCCCTTCACGCGCCGCACACGTACAGGGTGAAGATCCACATGTGGGAGGCTCTCTGGCATGGTAATCCCATGGGAGAGGGGTCCTGAGGATGCGTTTTGCTTAGAAATTTACAAAACATTGAGAAAATGTCAGCTGCCCATCTGAAAGAAGGGGGACTCTTGGGAATGAGCCCTAATGCTTCCAGGCTTCCTCTTAGTATCCCCCCTTTCATCACCTGATCCCCAAATCCCAAACCTGGGAATTATTCCTGACTCCACCTTCTACTATCCCTCTCTCCTTTCTAACAACTAGCTGACGGCAGGTAATTTTGCCTCCAAATATTTCATCCATTCCTCTTCTCCAGTCTCCATAGCATCTGCCCTATTTTAGGCCCCATCAAATCCTAACTGTTGCAACAACCTCCCGAATGGTCCCCCTGCCCAGAGTTTCTCCTCTCTCCCAGCCACCCACCCACAGGTGCTGCAATGATCTTTTTCTTGAGTGGGTATCTTAGGTTGCTTGGGTCTGGCTTCAGATTCAGCTCCTTTTGATGACCTTTTTTATTTCCCACTGCAGGCTCCTACTTCACACTATAAATAATCCCAGTCCAGCTCTTACCATATTCTGTTTACTTGTTTACATGTCTGTCCCTCATACTAAATAAGCTATGAGCTTCTCAAGGATGGGAATTTTGTCACTCCAGGCTCTCCAGCCCAGCACCAGGCCCTTGTTAGACCTAATAAACACTGAATGGCTGACACTTTCTTGCTCAAAAATCTCTACTGGATCTCCACGTGCACAGCAGTAGTCCCGTAGAATTCACACCAATCCCTGACGAAGAACCTGGCTCTCATCCCAAAAGAAACGGGAAGACTGCTTTTCCAGAAAAGAACATCTATAGTTTTATAGGCATTCTGCTATTGTGTTTGTTGTTACAATATTTTATGGACAAAATATCGCGGTAATGTTACTAGGAAAAAGTTGTATTGCTATTGCTAAAAATACAAATCAATAAAATTTTTCCCCAGTAGTTAAAAAGTGTAATAATGTTGTTGACCATCATTTTAGGGCTGTAAACATAAAGCACAAAGGTAGGAGACCATTTAATAACTAGGTAAGGTATGAAAGTAACATACACAGAAACCAGGTGGTCTGTTGTCTGCTTCCCAGCCTTCTCCAGGATAAACATCACAATGGGACCCCAGCCTCTTTTTATGCTGTTCTGTCTACCTGGAAGGCCCTTCCTCACGTTATGTACCTGGGAGCTAGAGGAGGGAAAGATTCCTGTGACCTGAAGAAGTGGGAGTAAGACTTAGACTCAGAATGGACATTGAGGCTCAAATGGTCCCATGGTATCATTTCACAGTGGGGTTCTCTGCACCCAGAGGAAAGAAAAACAATGTAAATAAAAGCATGGACATAAGGTGGCCCACCCTGGGTTTGAGGATCTGTGGGAGAATGAAGAAAGAAGGGAAAGAACTAAGGTTTTTATAGCCACTTTTTCTCATTTGACCCTCAAAGCAACAAAAGGCAACATTATTATTTGCATTCAATCTGCAAACATCTCTCTATTCATTCTTTCAACAAAACTCTTCTGAACATCTAATATGAATCAGCCAAATGCTGGAGATACAAAAATGGGGCAGAATAACCAGAGCCCTTGTCCTCAAGGAGAAAGACACACACAAACAGGTGGCACTGATCAAGGAGGACATAGGCAAGTAGCACAAAGTTGTATAAAATCATATGCAGTGCTGACATTTTTCAGGGCTTAGTTGCTCCAAGTGTGGCTGTCATGTGGGAGAGAGTGAGAACTTCTGAGAAATTGAGGAAAACAGCTTTTGGCTTCCAGAGAGCTATAGCTTTCTTCTCTATGCTCTTCTGATCCCCACCCAAAATCGAAGTGGTTTATAGCATGCAGAGAAAAGCACGAGAGAAACTCCATGCACAGATGGCTCCTTACCTAGTCCTTGGAGTCCAGCACTTCTGCCAAGACAGCAGCATCAGGAGACAAACCTCAGGTCCAGGGAAGCACTGAGGGGCTGATTTTGTGAGCTGATCCTGAAGCATAGATAAGGAATTCATCAGGCAGTGGGGGTGGAAGGAGAGCTCCCCAAGCAGACAAGCTAGAAAGATATTCTGGGCAAAAGGAACAGTTTGTGCAAAGGCGTGGAAGCCTGAAAAACCGCAGTAGTTTAGGGAAGGTATGAGCTTTACTGTGAACGGAGGCAAGTATGGCAGCAATTACCAGGAAAGAGGCTGCAGGGATATATTGGTCCCACTATGGAAGACCTTGCCTGCCACCATAAGGAATATAAAGTGAACGTGTCATGCTCTCCCAAAGGGGGTAGTTAGGTAGCAATAAAGAGAAATTCAGTTGGAAATGTAGATTGGGGCTTGATTAATGGCAAAGGTAAGGAGTTCGGGTTTTAACTTGCAGCCCATGAAGCATCATCTAAGTTTGGGATCTAATTTGTGGCAGGTAACAGCAAGGCCCAACTTACACACTGTTTCTTGCACTCATAGCTCCTGGCTCCTTTAAGTGTTGATGCACCGCTTTCCATGGGCCAGTGCTTACCATGTACTATTTATCCAGCGAACAGGGACTGAGCACTTGCTTCCTAGTTCTCTTTCCCATCTGTATTCAGTTCATCTGCTCAGTGGACTAGCACCATCAATAAATTTAAGTTATATCAAGTTTATCAAGTGATAATATCTGGCCTTCTGGACAGAAGTTATTGTTTCGTGACCCTGCTCAATCCTACGTGGCTACTTCCCAACATGGAGAATAACTTTTTACACGTGCCTCATGACCTATGGGGTGACTACATCTTTGGTACCTTTTCAGACAGGAATTAGGAGAGGGGGAGATGCAGCAAAGGTCCGGGCCCCTGCACCCTGCACTGCCACCTCCTGCCATGGAGATTTGCCTGGCTGGCTTTCAGTAAAGAACCGCAGGCCATCCTCCCTCACTGTGGGCCAGACTCCCTGCTGCCCAAGGCCCGTGTTGATTAATTGCCCCATTTAATACCACAGCCTCAGTCTTCAGGGAGGAAGGCGGTACGTTTGCTCTTCTCCTTGTGAGAACGGGGCCCCATTCATTCTTGTCCAGGCAGCATAATAAATAACCTACCCCTGTTGGCAGGGAGTTTATTAGAGACTGATGGGACATTTAACAATAACTGGGGGCCTGTGATTTATTAGGTAGGGAGGTTCATGGCATCTCCAAAGACTGGGAATGTGGAATTTAATTGATAAAGCGGCTGTCAGCAGCAATGAAATGCACTCAATAGAATATGCATTTGTGGGATTCTCTTTGGAGCTGTCAGGAAGGGTTTCTGCTAATCATATTCGGCTCCTGCCGATGATGGTGTCTGTTGGATATCTGGGTAAGAGACAAATGGCAGGGAGGGCACTCTGAAAGGGGCCCGGGGAGGGGTGCACCTGTCAGTTGCCCAGCCCAATGGAAGAATGTGACACAAATGAGCAAAAGGGAAAAGGATTCCCATTACCCTAAGCGAGGGTCCCCTTCAAGAGGCTTTTGTCTCTCTTCTGGGAGCTGCTCAAGGAGCAAGAGATGCTGAGCATCTGCTTCCTGGAAAAGAAGGGAAATGAAAGAGTGAAACAGCAAGAAGAAAGATTTGTTCTGGAATTCTAAACTCCCTAAACCCTGAAGCCCCTGCACCAGAGATGCCCTGCCTGGTTCTCCACCACTGACACTCATATACATAACACACACACCCCACAGCACAGTTCCTCTCCTTCCCCAAGACACACACTACAGTTATCCTACATCCACACAGCCTCCCTTGCACCCCTGGTTCAGGGGGCTGCTCCTCCTATCACTGCTGCTTTCAGGCCAAGAACAGAGCCACAGAAACTCAGATGGATGGAGTCTCACAATTTTTTGTTGCTGTTGTCTCCCAGCTCCGGAGACCTCAGAATCCAGGCTGAGAACCTGGAAATGAATGGTCTGGGGTATGCAGAGCATACAGCTACTCTGCTCCCTCAGCCCACCATCCACCCAGTTTCCTGACAATAAGGAAGACTTGTTTTATCTCCAGGGACCATTCATGATGGCACAGATGATGGCACCACTATGTCCTCAGGCAGCTTCGAGCCTTTCCAGAGCCACTCTGCTCACATTTTCTATTCCTCCCATCCCTCAGGCTGTTGCTCAGCCTTAAACAAGGCCATGTAAGGCACAGAGAAGGGCTTTCTCAGGCCAGAGCCTGCTTCCCTCCTTTGATCCTCCTGCATCTATTCTTAGGTCCCAGGAGATTGGTCTGCCTCCTTGTTCCCTCCAGGGAGAGAAACAAAAGGGGAGGCAATAGAAGAAGAAGTAATTGTCACTGTCTAATCTGAGCCTCGGTGGTGACACTGAGGGACCTCTGCACAGAATGGATACAGCAACTGGTTTGATTAAATCAAACCTCTCCTGCAACCTTGTTAAATTAAACTGACAGGCCAGGAGCAGATGAGAGAGGGCAGAGGGATGCTTGCCTTGGGTGGGGGCAGGGGGAGGTTGGTAAGAAGATCAGATGGTAGCAGAGCGGCAGCCTGCCCTTTCTCTTATTTGCTGACTCTAGATAGGAGATGAGATTTATGGATGTGAGATGCTTAAGTACCTGTCTGAGCACAGGCTGTGAAACTGACGCAGAAGCAGCCTGCTGCCTCCCTCTAGGCTCCGCAAATTCCCTTGGCAGTCAGGCCTCACATTTGGAACAGTGCTCTTGACATTTCAAAGGGCCTTTACACGCTTTACCTTCACAACAAGCAGGTAGCAGGGGGAGTATTTGTCCCACATTATAGTTAGAGAAACTGAGGCATGGAGAGATTACAGGGCCAACTAGAGTCAGACAGAGAGGCAGAAGAGCCAGTCCAAGACCTCAGGTCTCCTGCCTGCCAGTCCTGGCCCACATTCCCTCCAACATTACGCCATATGGCAGAATTTCCCAGGATTTAGTCCCTGGACCACCATCTCTTCTCCCACTGTCAGAGAAATGTAATCCACACAGCTTGCTTTGTGGGCCATCAGGAAAATGCCAGTTCTTACTAGCTCACTGCAGCCCACCTGCAAAGCACACCACCAGCTTGTAAAGGTCGCGAGACCATTCTAACAAATTCATATCACTCTCCCACATGCCCAAGCTCTTCCAAGTCATTTCACTCTACCTAATTACTATTCAGGAGGAGGGGAGAGATATTGTTAGCAACACCAGCAAATAGCAGTAGTAGAAGGATAACACTGATACCCTGCTGGCTTCCTCACCTGTCACCCAGTTCCTCACCTGCCAAAGCTAATTTTCCACTCACCAGTGGGTGAGAGCTCATTTCAGAGTGTCTGAGCCACATGCACACTCACACACATATATGGACACACAGCGCCATTGTGAATAGAGTAACACCTCACCCAGGGTGCCCTTGTTCTCACTTCAGATGCACTCCAATGATTTGTTTATTGACACCTCCACCCCTTTCCCATCTCTTTTTCAGTAGGGAGGACACTGGGATGGGGCTGCTGGAAAAGGTGGTACATACTGATTACCAGAGCACAGCTGGGAGCCTCTTGGACGTTGGCTCCTCCCAAGGGACACTCATCACACACCAGTTAGTGATCAGATCCTGGGGCAGGGGGAGCAAATGACAACAGAAGGGGGAGAGAGGAGCAGGCTTTTGACCACTGTCACCAGGAGGAAGCTGGGTGAGAGAGCCAGCACAACGTGGTAACATTGGCTTTTTGAGGACAAACAACTGTATGTATGTGCCACACCAGCCATGGTATCACCATGCTCTTTCCCTGTGGTTACTGCATGGTTTTGATCACCACTCTTGACCTGAAAAAGATAGCAGCCAGTAGACAGACAGATAGGTCAAAGGTACTTAGACAAATATCAGCAGCCTCCTACACTCATCTTCAGTGTCGTCATTGGCCACACCCAAACCCAACCTCTCCCATCTATCTAGCTATCTGAAGTCATAGAACAGATCTCCTCTAAAGCAAGGAGTTGGGTCCCTCTAGAAACACCTGCCATGTGAGGTAGAGGGGAAGGAGGTCTTGCCTGGGGGGGCAGGGGAGAGCAGATCACTGGGTCTGGGTTCCTGTGCTGGTTCTGCCATTAGCAAGCTGGGTGACCGAGGGCAAATCACTTAATGTTCCTGCCCTGCACCTTCCTGTAAAATCATATGCTTGGCCAGGAAGTCCACACCATTAGAGTTGTAAAATTTTAGAGATCACAGAGGAGAAAAATGAGACCCTAAGAGGTTAAATTAGGTATCCAAGACCACACAGCGAAGTGGTGGAGTGACTGAGAGGGCGTGTGTTCTGGAGCCAGAGTCAGAGCCTCTTTGTGACCTGAGAGGGGTTCTGGCCCCCCTAACAGCCCCCCCACCTCCCATTTCCCCTCCTCATCTGCAGAACGGGGGCAATAGGAGCCCCTGCCTCCGAGGGTTTGGGAAGAATAGGTGATGCCGGACACAAGGAAAGCCTTCAATAAATGTAAGCTAGCACCACTTTTGGTGAGAGGACGGAGGTTCAGACCCACCTATCTTGACTTCCAGTCTTTCCTTGAGGTCACAATTCCCTCATTATCTATAAGGTCCTTTTTAGCTCCAAAATTCTATGATTCTAAGTCAGGAAAATTAAAATGCAAGTTATTTCCAAAACCCTCCAGGCAGAGACACAAAAGACCATTTGGGGGATTCATTATTCACTCTCCATTGCCTCAGTCACTTTCAGTGGATGATGATTCATGGGGAATGATCACAGCAAAGAAAACCTGTCCAAAGGCAGGGAGGAGGGAGGCAGGAAAAACCCAAACGCCTTTGCATGTACAGCTCCTATTCTTCAACATGCATCTTCATTTGTTACATGGTGACAGTGTTTCTTGGCCTCACTGCCTTTCTGCTCTGGGAACTTGAGGTTGCCTCTTGAGGTTGCCACCCAGCCCCCTCCCCACAAAGCCCCAGGGAGAGAGTCCTGCCTCTTGGGTCAAGCAGCAGCCCTCTCAGAAGCAGTCATCATCCTCAGCACCAGCTCCCCTCAGGGTTTCCAGGCTGAGATCTCCACCAGGTCTCGGGGCTGACATCTGATCAGGGCTAGCACAGTTCTCTGGCTCCTGCAAAAGACCAGAAGTAGCTTAGGAGGCAGCCTTGTGGAAGCAAATATGCAGTAAACCTAACCTGAGATGTGGCCTCCTTTTTCCCTCACGCCATGATCTCAGGAGGAGAAGCAGGTAGCTGCCTTTCTCTCTTGCTAACAAGCCCCTGGCAGGCTGCCAACCCCTGGTCCTTGCTTACAGCTATCAGAGCCTGGTGGAGATGGCCAAGTAGTGTGTATAAGATGAGCTTTCATTCTGAGTTGCAGGCCATGATAAGGTTACAGGGAAGCCAGGACTGGGCCTCCGGGGAATTCAGTGTGGCAGAATGTCCCCAGGAGAGTGCTGGGAGCAAGTCATGTTCCTTCTCAGTGCAGTTCACATCTACCTGGTTAGTTTGCACAAATTCCGTATTTCACTTAGTGTGCCCTGACATTCTTCAGGTGTTCTTTACAATTGAAAAATATTTGATTTTCCAGCAAATGTTTGCAAAATGGAAATATTTGGTCCCCAAGTAGCAATGAAACTATTGCTTGGGTACAATAAGCACCAGGCCCACGGCTGCAAATAATTCCAAATAGGGCTCAGTAGCCGTCCATAGACTAACTGTTCACTATTTGAATTAGCCTAATTTTGCACTTAAAATTCCCTCTGACTTGTTCAGGTGAGACAGCCCATTCATACATGAAGCTTTCTTAAAATGCTATACTGCTTTTTCTTCCTCAGGTACCTTCCTTCTAACTCCCTCCAAAAAGTTTCAGTATCTGCATAACTGATAGCCTGGTCTTGCAGCCCAGTGACTCTGTAAGGATGTTAGGGCTACGAGCGTGGTGTCTAAGTTAGCACTATGTGTAAAAGTGAGGGCGATTTTGTGGATAGGCAACTACCAGGATTCACCCCCTCAATGGCTCTAGTCATCTTAGCAAGCCACCTTAGGGCACATCCCTCCTGCTCTTGCGGAGTAGGGGAGTAGAAAGAGGTCACCTTGGAAGCAGGGAGACCTTATTCATCACTATACACACCAATCTCTTTGAGCTTCAGTTGCTCAGTTTATAAGAGGTGAGAATGATACTCTATGTTTACAGACACTGAAAGCTAATGGAGCTTTTTATGACCAGCGTCTTTGAATCCTCTACCCGGTCAAAAGAATTTTCAATTAGAACCCAAACTGAATCTTTCTTTTGGAACTGAGAGGCCTCCTAACGTGTTGGCCACTTCGTCCCTCTGCTGTCTCCCCTGGTGTTGGGATTATAAGGGACAGAGGAGCTCAGTCTTCTGTCTAAGGTGGACCGAAGAAGATGTCATGAAAGCTAGGAGTTAGATTCTTTCAAGAACTGCTGAGCCTCAGTCCAGTACCTCCCGCGTCATCTCAATGTGTTCACACTCAGACGCGCAGTCTCTGCTCAGCACTTCTGGGCCTGCCTGCCAGGCAATGTCCTCTGTCTGGAGAGAAACAGTCCTGAAATGATATCTGAACACATTCCAATAGCATGTGATCTCTAGGGTCAGCCTTTCCTGTTGATGCTCAGGAGGCATGGGGGTGGGGGGAGGGGGGGGGAATTGGGATAATGGCTGTTGGCAGCCACAAGGGGTGGAGGCAAGAGGGCAATGGAGACATGGACCCCACCCTTGGGAGGGTGATGTTACGATGAGGTTTCCAGACTGTGTGTGGCCACGTATCTCTTTCCTCACATCAGGGTGAGCTCCCCAGCTCTTCTGTTGCCAGTGGCGATGAGATGGATACTGCCTCACCCAGGGATGCATCTTCCAGAGCTAGCTAGGACTTGGTGGGTGGGGACCTCCAGGTGGGGGCCATAGGATCTGGAGCCAGGAGAATGGCAGTGTTTCCATTGTTTAGTTTAGGATCTGAGCTCTGTTGGGACACAGCTGGTTCTGCCTCTCCCTTTGAGCTCAGCCATTGGTGCCAGGATCTTCAGGCTCTGGCAGTGGAACAGAGGGGGCCACCCTCCCTGACTAGGCTGGGCAAACCCCAAGAGTTTGACACCCTTAGACACCACTTCCAGGAGCTGCACCCTTTCCCCCAGGAAAAGTACCCACCATACACATCCCCACCAGCAAATGCCCTGTGCCTTCCGAGGGTTCCACCTCAGCTCTGCATGGCTTTGAGAAGGTATGTTCACCACCAATCTCAAGACCTTTGATTTATTCTTTATTTTTGAATGAGATAGTCTCATCCTCCCTCCAGGCTGAGTTTCGGGGGGCAGGAGGGAGGAGGCTGAACCATTTGATTCCTCTTCAGCAAAAATGAATCATGTTCGCCATCCCCCATCCTCAGCCCAGGAATATTTACCCATGTTTATATAACCTGGCAACAGGCTTTGTTCTCTACCACTTACACCCTTAAAAAAAGAAAAGAAAAGTGGAGCAAGGCAGCCCTTTTTCCTACTCCTGTCTCCTGCGCTGCCCAGTGGACACAGCTACCTCTTCAGAAACAAGGAGAGAGGGAGAGCCCCACACACCCCGGGGGTAATGTCAGCCTTCTCAGGAGCAAGGGAAAAGAAAGTCGCAATGGCCCAGCATCATGAAAGGACTTCAGAGCTGGAGAGTAATTACCCTCCAAAGTCCTGTGAGACCCTCACAGTAATAGCACCTCTGTCTTGTCTGGGACCTGTCTCGGGAGCACTGAACTGAGATTATGGTCATCAACTTTTTTCTCCCCAAGTCTTTGACCTTAAAAGTGGATGGAATGCGATCTGGCTTTGCTAACAATGTATTCTTCATCTCTAAGATGGATTCCTCTTGTCCTGACTACTTCACAGATCATTGTCAAAATAGAGTTTTGTAGGGAGTATAGAAGTGTTAGATTCACATGGGTTTAAACTATAAGTAGAGAAAACTGAGGCCACTAAAAGGAAAGCATTGGTGCAAGGTCCTACTAGTGTCCTCAACAGTCTGGAAGACCTAACCACCCAGTCCTAAGTTCTTACAGAGAGATCAGCCTGCATCTCTTGGACTTTTAACCACAGCCACCTTCCTGACATCCAAGGGGATTCCAGCCCATGAGCTCTCAGAGATGGAGAAAACCAGGGCTTAAACTTGCCTCTAAAGACTTTCAACCGTAGACCCACAAATGTTCACTCAGCGCCTCCTACAGCCGCCACTGAGCCGGCGCTGGAGATTAAACAGTGAGCAAAGCACGGCCCTCCGGGTTGAGGAACCCTTTCGTGGCTTTTCTCCCGGAGTAAGACTTCCTCGGTGGACTCTGTGTCAACGGTCTGGTCTCCCTTTCTATGCCTGTCGCAGAGGATTCAACTCCAGAACCGGTTCGGCTAGGCTGGACACCTGCAGCTCTCTCCTTGGGGGTGGCTCCTACTCTGAACACTGCTCGGGTCCCACGGAAGGAGGCCCCTTGGGGATCTCGGCTCACAACTGCAAGGAAGCGGGAGGGCCGGCGGCGACGCTGTGCGGACAGGCGGGGACTCGCCGCGGTGGCCGGCTGGCCGAGAGAGATGAAGGACATGTAATTTCAGGCTCTCCCAGCGGGCGTTCGAAACGCCTGAGCAGATTCTCAGCTCCGTCCGCAAAAGTTGGATTCTCGGACCCGCGCAGAATCCTGAGCAGCCACGGTGAAGAGAGCGCGGGCACCTGGGCTTGGTGAAAGGCCGCCGGGTCGCGGGCTTCGGACTGAGTTCTGACCCACCTACGCCGCTTCTTTCTTTACTCTATCCCTCGGCTCCCGCTGCCCCAGCTTCGTCCAAAGTGGGTACTCAGAGCTAGGCCGAAAGACGTGAGCAAGTCCACCATCATTGAGGACCCGGTGTTAAGTGGAAGCCACCTGACCCGACTCCCAAAGTTTTCTAAAGATGTTCGTTTTTATCCTTCCTCCCTCTCTCCCTCTCACCTTTGAACAGTAAGCGGAAGGGGCGCTCTTTGTGGACACGGATCGGAATGACCGCAGCGCCTGCATTCTCTCTTTCGCGCCTTCTCTCAGGTCTTCACGGTTCTGTCTCCCTCAGAGACCCCAAATTCTGCCTGGGGCAAACTTTCCTCTTCAATTACCTTGAAACAACACGTCGCTAATTACCCTAATTACTCTCGGGCCCTGCAACACCGCCCCCGGCGGGCCAAGCTGGGTGGCGCGCCGCCTGGGCACGGGGGAGGACCCGCCCCGGGGCGCGTGCGGAGGCGGGCGCGGCGGGTCCCGAGCTTCCCTGGGCGGAGCGCCCCGGCCCCCTGCTGCCCGTCTCGGGTCCATCTGCCACAACTCCACCGCCCAGGGCCTGCGGAAGCTCGCACACCTCAGGCGCTCGGGCCGTGCCTGTTGATAGAATCGGAGCATCGTTGAGTACCCCTCCTTCCCCACCTTACAGAGAGCTTCGCAAGAGCCCAGAGCAAGAGTTAGGATAACTGACGCCCGAGTACAGGGCAAGAGAAAGGCCTGCTCCTCCTCTCCCTGCCCACCCTATTGAAAGCAGCCCCCATCCCATTACCCTCTTTATGTTTTCATAAATAATCACTACCTGAAATGACCGCGTTTATTTATTTTTACCTGTTTGGCTCGTCCTTCCCCTCCTCCCGCCCCATGCACCTTTTTGAGAGCAGAGACCTTACCTGTCTTATTCAATATCCCCAGACCTACAACCTCGCCAGGAGTACAGTGACCCTTCCATTGATTTGTGTTAATTAAGTGAATGGACCGAGCGGTGGCTCCTCTGCTCTGCGGGTGAGCAGTGGAGTGGGAGGATGCTACACTAGGAGATGAAATAGAGCCACACGTCCGGAGTCCACTTTGGAGGGGAAAATATAAAGAGCAGCTGAGCTGCTTCTGGTGTGGAGGATGTTCCTTTCCTGAGCGGAGTTTGGGAAAGGGCGTTGACACTGTGGCACTCAGCTTCTTACTGAGACCGCTACCTAATGCCCACTCGGAAGGCTGTGCTCTCTCTTCACGACCAAACAGGAGTCACGTGCTTTGTTGGGGGGCGTGGGCACAGTCTGCCTTCACGATACCCCCGGCCGCGCCGGCCAGGACCAGGTGTCCCCCCGCCAGCCCCCCAGGAGCGGCGGCCCTCGCGCAGTGCAAACCCCTGCCGGGAGGGCCCGCCGCGGCCGCCCAGCCGCGCCCCCCGTCCGCTCTTCTCATTGGCCGAAGGCATCCCCCCTGAATTCTCATAGGCTGCCCCACTTTTCCCTCCGCCCCCAGCACGGACCGCGCGCAGCGAGCAGCCGGGGAAGCTGCTCCAAGTCCGGGCCTCGGAGCAGAGGCTCGCTCGGCGCTGCGAGAGGGCGGCGCGCGGGGCGCGGAGCGCAGTTTGCCCGCAGCGGGGCGGCTGTTCCCACCCCGGACTCTCCCGTGGAGCGGAGCCCGGCAGATGGGCGCCTGAGGAGCGAGAGCAGGGAAATGGACTGCTATTTGCGCCGCCTCAAACAGGAGCTGGTAAGAACGGAGCGGGCGCCGGGACCGGCGAGGGCTGCTCCGCCAGACGGGTACCTGGCCCCCGCCCGGGCCTGGGAGTCGGGGCGTGCCGGGCGGAGGAAGGCCCGAGGGGAGAGGAGGGCGCGCGGCCGGGCAGGCGGAGGCAGGGCCTGTTGTGAGGGAAAGGGCCACGAGGAAACTTGGAGCGAAGATCTGAGAGTGAGGCAGACGCGAACAAGTGACAGCGACAGAGCAAACCCGCCCCAGCCCGAAAGGTGCCGGGGAGCCCGAGGGAGAGAAGAGGGCGCACCCTGGCACGGACGGACGGGCAGACTGATGGGACCCCGGTGCTGGGGCCGCTCTGGGCGCCCTGGAGCGCGCGCGCCGGGCCCTACCGGGCCGGGAGCCTAACCCGGGACTGCTCGCTCGAGGGAAGCTGGCACCGCCCGGGCCCCCAGCGCTGCCGGGCTTGGCAGAGCTGGCGCGGCTGCGGGGGCAGGCTTAGCCGGCTGTCTGCCCGGGCTTGTCTGCCAGGAGGGAGGGGGCTGGCAGCTGTGATGGCGGGGGAGGGCCCTGCGGGAGGAGGGGCGCCGCCTGACAGATCTCGAGCGGGCGCTGCGGAGGCCGGGCCAGATGTCGGGTCTGGGCTGGGGGAGTGCGGAGGGAGCGTGCGGGGGCCGGGGGAGCAGGCGCTGGGAGAGGTAGCTCAGTCTGGGTGGGGGGATCACCCAAATGTGCCCGCTAAAGCTCTGTTAGGTTGAGCCTCACTGACTTCATTTATCCATCCCCCCACCCCCCGCCACCTTTCTTGTTCCTTCAGCCACCAGAATTCAGACAGATATTAGGCACGTCCCCCCCGCAGCCCCCGTGCCCAACTCTCTGTCAGCCAGGCTCTCTCTTGTGTCTTCGTCTCTGCCTCTTTTTGTCCTTTGAAGTTTGTTTCTCTGGGAGTCCACCTCTTCTCAGTCTCACTTGTCTCCCCTCCTCTTTCTTCTTACTTTTCAGAGCCAGGGGTACCCAGGCTCACAACAGCAGACCTGGATCCAGAAAGTGCCAGCCCATGGCTCTCCAGATTCCATGACAGCCTCTCCCACTCCTCCCAGAAAACTCTACACTCTCCTGCTGGGGAGGGGCCTTGGCAGCTGTGTGTGGGGTGGCTTCAGGGAAGGGGAGCTTGAAGTGCAGGTGTGCTCACTGAGGCTTCCTGGTCAGGCCCCAGACACTCTTCCTGTCTGTCCCACTCCAGGGCCTGCCTTCTCAGGTCAATGGTCGCTTCTCTGGTACTTCCTCCTGAAGCCCTTTTTGTGGTGACATGCAGATGGGAAAGTTACCCAGAGAAATGCTTCTTCGGTGAGGGACTTAAGAGTCTCCATCATGTCACTTCTCATACTAGTTTTTACACGCTTCCCATGTCAGTTTGGGATGGCTCATCCCAGCCCACACATACACAATTCTGACTTCTCCCATTCATTTGTCTCATACCTGAAAGAAAGGTCAAGCTCATCACAGATAATGTCTGAAGTCCAAGGCCCATGCCGAGAAAACAATCTAATAGAATCCTCCTTTTATGCTTGGAATCTAGGTCCATACTACCCACTTCAGGATCTGCCTTAATAGAAGGTTTGTGGGTGTTCCTGGCATGAGTTTGAATTTTAAAATCCTACTGATTTGCATTTTTTACAGCACCCTAGGTGGGAGGTGGTGAGGGGAGGAAGACAGTCTGTGGATGCCAGGAGAATAGAAAAGGCAACTAGGACTCTGCACTGAACTGAGCAGGTCCTGATTTGTACCCTCCCCTGCCAAGGACTTGAGCCCCCTTTCCCCGGGAGGAGGAAGGGGAGAGGCTGAAGTCACCCAGCTCCCCATTAGCTTTCATTTGGCCTTTTGTCTGAGCAGCCTCAGCCTTTGACTCTCTTGGAGAGGAAGCCAAATGCCTGGCCTGGGGCCCAGAATGACACTCAGATGGGAGAGCTCTGCACCCTCCCCACCACCCGCATAGTGCTCCGCCCCGGCCCCAGTGCCAGTCGGCCCAGAAAGGAGACGGAGCAGAGTGGCAGGCAGAGCTGCTAGAGTCTTGTTCACTCCCTGACACCTCAGCCCAGTGCTTAGGTAGCAGGCCCAAATCTCAGTGCCTCCGTTTTCCCAGAGGGACTGAAGGAGAAAGTAGGGCTGAGATAGCCCAGGCTCAGCCCTTTGGCTCCTTGCTCTAAGGACTGTGGGACTGAGTTTGGTGCAGCTTGGTTGTGGCTGGTTAGGAAGCTGTTGGCTTGTTCATACCCCATGTCTCCCATGGGGTGGGAAGGGCATACGGTTGGTATACGTCATGAGCTTGTGTGTGTGGGGGGGGGGGGGGGGGGCTGTTATCCCAGGCAGAATCTTCCCTGGCACCCGGAGGACTGTGTTCCCTGGCTTTGCCCTAAGTTTGTATGCGCCCAGGAATGGCACCTGTGTGATACTGGTCAAGCCCTACATGCATTTATTCCACTAAACTCCCTTCAAGAAGCATACGTCCCGTAGACATTGTGCATTCAACCTGCTGGGAAAAAACACCAATGGGTTTTGAAATTATCTTTCTCGAGGGTGTTCTGTGCTCCCCTCCTGAATCTTGGCCCTGTCCTGGCCCAAAATCTAGACAAGAAGAATCTCTTCCTGAAAACCAAAATAGCAGAATTTCCCGATTTCCTGAAGCAGATAATTGGCACTGTAACAAGTGAGCACTGCGGGGAGCCTGAGAGTTGGGGATCCTGGCTCAGTTAGGGTGATATCAGAGAAGAGGCCCTTTCTCCTGGCCTTGAAGGGGACCGGGATCAGCTTTCCGAGATGAAATGTGGCAGGAGAGTAGCGGCAGCTGACACACTTCTTCATTAGGGTGAGGGGGTCGGGGCTGCAGCTACCCAGCAGGGAACCTATCTCTCCCCCCTCCAGCCGTCAAAGAGGGGCCCTGGCGAACACAAGGCCTTGGGACCAGCTGTTCCTTACACACTGCTCCCTTGAGAGCTTCCAACAAATGCGGTCGACACAGGCACACAGAGGAAGCAGATGTAAGATGCTCACAGGGCATTCCTCATGAGTTCAGATCCGTGTAGAGCAAATAAAGTGCCTAACGGCTGAACGAGCAGGGCTCATGAAGTTCGGTTAGGCTGGGTAGGCTTCCTGGAGGAGGAGGAGGTTGATGGAGGCCAGCTCCTAGAATGTCCATCCTAGCTGAGGCAAGGTGAAGCAGCAGAGGGACTTCTCTCAGGCTGGGGAAGGTCCTTTTAAGCCACTTGGTGTTCCTAGAAGGCAATTATCTAGCTGCTAGTGGCCATGGGTTCAGGAGGTTCTAACATACGGAGAAGGACCAGGGCCTAAAGGCTAAATAAGGAGAAAAGAAGGCGATAGAGGAGATACAGCCGGAACAGCCTTCAGCTCTTGGGGCAAAAAAGCAAATTGTTCCTGAGGCAGAAAAAAGCTTTTGCAAAGATGTCATAATGCGGTCTCCCTAGATGTTTAGAGCTAGGGGGAAGAGGACTTTGGACCAGACAATGTGGTGTGGTCAGTGGGAGGAGCATGGAGCATAGGATTTGGGGTCAGGCCAACTGGAACTCAAATCCTGGTTCTGTGTAACCCTGGCAGATTGCTTAGCCTCTCTGTGGCTTGGTTTTCTCATCTGGAAAATGGGCTTTTTAAAATACCTACTTTATATAGCTTCTGTGAAGATTAAGTCACAGTGTATGTAAAGTGCCTCCCCAACTGTGTGTCCTTAGCACATAGCTCGGTGCCTGGCACGTTGTGGGCACGTGGTAAACTGCTGATGATGGGCTGATCAGACTGGTGTGCATGAGTCAGGCATTCACAGAACATTTTTACTGAGTTCATAATGTGTTTGAAACACTTTTCCAGGCACTAGTACTATGGTTAAAAATATAAACAGACACAGATCCTGCCCTCAGAGAACTCACAGTTTAATAGGAGAGAGAAAAATAATAACGTTTATTGATGTTCACATTTATTGATATGCCAGGCATATGATGTATTGTGTCATTTAACTGCCAAAGCAACGCTAAGAAGTTCTACTTTCATTAGTCCCATTTTATACATGAGACACAGGAGGTTAAGTGTGTCGGCCAAGGTCAGAGAGCTGGGAAGTGGCAGAGCTAGGATTCAAGCCCAGCCAGTCTGACGACAGAATCTACACTCCTAACCAGCACATGTATGCCAGCCTTGAGGACAGAAATAGGGATACATGTTATACGAGAGACACAAGTTCAGTGCTCTGAGAAGGGAGGAAGTACCTCTGGCTGAGGATCAGGGAAAGCTTCCTGGAAGAGGCAGCATTTGAGCTAGACCTTGAGGATAAATAGGGATGTGAACAGGAGAAAAACAGTATTCTAGGCAGATCATGACACAACATGAGCAAAGGTACAGAGATGGAAGTAATGGGGATGTTCTAAGACTGTCTAGCAGGGATGTTTGAAAACTCACTTGAGTTTGGCTAGAGTATAGCGTGTGTGCAGAGAAATTGTGGGCAAGAGAGCTGAAGGAGTTGTTGAGAACAGACTATTGGGGGCCTTGCATGCCATGCTAAAGAGTCTGACCTTTTCTATGTGCACTGCAGAACAGTATGATCAGAGACATGCCCTGGGATCTAGGGGGTGGCGTGCAGTGGAGGTGGGGTGGAGGGAGGAAATGGAGGCTGGAGGGTGAGTTAGAAGGTTATTACAAGAGTCCACGCAGGAGAGTCTGAAGGCCTGCTCCAGAAAGGAGAAAAGGAGGGTAACTTCTTGAGGTCCCTTGGATGCCCAAGGAATTTGATTGACCAACTGTAGTGGAGAGGAGCTAAAGCTGGTCAGGGGAGAAGGGCTTGGTGAGGCTGAGGCCAGTTCCCTGAAGGGGCCTCTCCTCTCCTTCTGTCTGTCTCTTGCCCAAGCACACGGCCCCCAGTAGATGGTTCATTTGGGAGAGTGGGCCCATCCATTTCACACTTCTTTCTTTACCCTCCTCCCTCCTCCAGCTCTTGGCTCTGTTTCTACTTTACCTTCCTGTTGAGAGTTCCAGCCAAGAGCAGGGGGCTGTGAAGGTCCCTATTCACTGAGCTGGAGAATGGGCCACTTGGCAAAAGCGGGGCTTTTCCCATTTCCGCCCCTGAACCTCCTTCTAGCTTCCAGAAGGGCTGAAAGGAACTGTGTGGGGATCTTGTGAGTAATGGGGGTGGGGGGAGTGAGGCAGGGCATGCTGCCAGATCCATGGGCAAAGCTGGAGGCTGTGTCAAAGGATTCTGGCTGAGCTGGGGGAGGGCGTGAGATGGACGGATGGAGGGCACAGCTGTGGGATCAGTCAGGGGCCTAGGAGAGGGCTTGGGAAGGTTGCCGAGGATGCTGGTGTCACACTTTCCCATCCCTACTCCTCCCACACCACAAAGAGCCCAGTGAGTGCCAAGGGGCAGGGTGCTGTCCATGGATAGCTGACCCCACACCACCCCCTTGAGGGCTCAGGTTTGAAGGTTCAGGACTGTGGGGTTTGGCTTCCCAGCAGCATCTTCCCCTTCAGCCCCAAACAAGCAGATCATCTTCCCTCTTCAGGGGATTCAGTGAAGAGACGCCTTCAGTAGAAATCAGTTGGATTGGGTCTTGGAGATGCTCCAAGACTTCCTGCTCTTCCTCCCCATATGATGATAACTGCATTTTGCTCTTCCTGCCGACTGTCCTGGTTTCTTCTCACAACAATCCCATGAGGCTGAGAACTCAGGGTTATGATGACCTGGGAAGCCCGCTGGCCTGGAGTAAGAGGGCCAGGCTTGGGGTCCCAGTCCTCCCACTAATATGCCTCAGAACCACAGGCAGTAGATGCCCATTTCCACTGGTGGTGCTCAAGATGACATTAGGTGATACTCAGATAAAAAACATACATATATATATATGTATACCATCTATGTATGGCCAGTGATATACATTCCATACAAGTTCCTGTATAAATGTGTTTATTTCTATAAACAGTTAGTAGGTTGAATAAGATATTAACTAGGAGGCTGGGTCATGTGTAGATACAGTGAGAGTCAGGAAGGCAGTCTAGGGAAGGAGGTTCGGGAAACCCTGAGGGAGAAAATGAAGTCTCAGATCTCCTGTTTCCTAAACCATAGAGTGGGGATCGTTCCCCCCACCCCCAGCCAGCCTCCCAGAGTAATTGTGGGGACCATAAGGCACTGTAGGGGAAAAGGCAAGTGTTAACCCACGTGGGAGGGGGTGTCACTTTACAGAGTCAGAATCTGAAGCTCAAAAGGTTGGAGAATCTGCCCACTGTTGGGTGGGTTAGTCACCTAGGACTCCAGGCCCAGTCTCCAGCCTACAGCCTGGGGCTCTTTGCAAACACCAGGAGGGCACCCGGCGGCCACGGGCTCTAGCACAGGGAGGAGGCCAGGGGCTGGTGTAAACTACAGGGGAAGACACTGAAGTTTGACATGAAGAACATTTTTAGAATGAAGCATTTTGAGGCCCAGGAGATGCTGGGGTGTGGGAGATGGACTGTGGGGTGGGGTGGAGTCAAGGGTGGTGGTGAGACCTTTCATGGCCTTTCTCAGAAAGGATTCCCACAGCTGTCTCTGAGATATGCTTATTAAGGGTAGTATATTTGAAGGTGGAGCAGGTTAGCTCTGTGTGTATGAGTGTGTGTGTGAGTGTGTGTGTGTGAGTGTGTGTGTAAGATTAGGGGTGGGGAGAGAGGGAGGTGGCTGTTAGATCCATTCTCACTCAAACTAATCAGAACCAATTAGACCCTCATGATTGTTCCAACAGACCCCTGAGGGCAAGTGGGTATGATTTGGTCTCTGTCCTCAGGAAGGCCCTGAGGTTCTGAGGCTCTGGGAGGCTGGAGAGGAACACAGCCCCTCTAGCCTGGAGACTGGGATTTAATGGTGAGAATTTTTAGCTCGGGATTCTCTCTGATTTGCCCCCTCCTCTGATCCCACCCCGCACTGCTCTCTCTTCTCCCTTTTCGGTTCCTGAGGCAAGAGAAACCCTGGGATCTGAGATGGTCCCACGCTCTGGACAGGACAGCAGCTTGCCCTTTGGCTCTTTCTCCTTGGGTGACATCATTCCTTCTCCTTGGGTAACATCTTTCCCCTTGGGGTTGGGAAAGGCTGTCCTGCTGGCTCCCCTCCCAGTCAAGCCCCCGTTGATGCTCCTACCTCCCCACTTCCCCTGGCCCTCCCCGTTTCCCACACCGGGGCTTCCTTCCTCCCCTGTCATCCCTCACACAGCTGCCTTCTCGCCCTTCACTGTCAGCAACGAGCTGACGGAGCCCAGTGTGAGAGTGGGCAAGAGGATGCTGAGGCTTCCCTTTCCTTCCTCTCTCCTTCCTCTGTTTGGGAGGTGGGGGTGGGAGGGAAGGGACAGGACAAGAGATGTGTTTCTCCTCCATCAGACCAGATAGATGAATGGGATCTTATCATTACTGTATGTTAAGGTACACTGAGGAAGAAATGTTCTAGAAGTTCTTAGGGAGTCTTAAATTAAGATAACAGCCAATATTCACCTCCAGCAGCCACGCATAAACACACGTCACCTCACCTAATCTGCACAATAGCTGTCCGAGGCAGGAACTCTTATTCCCGTTTAAAGAATGGAGGACTCGAAAATGGAATTTGTCACCTGCCCAGATCACACAGCTGTTACGTGGCAGAGCAGGGATTGAACCCTGTTCCATTTGCCTGCAGAACCCAAGATCTTAACCAATACAGAATATCATTTTCCATTTCATTTCAGCTCTTGTTTACTTAAATAGGGCCTCTGTTTTGTGGGCAGCCCTGAATTCATCCATACCCACACATTCATACTCGCTGGAAAGCGGTACAAAATGGCAGCATTATTTTTTAAGGATTTTTCCATACTGGAACAGATTGAATGGGGTCATTTCATTCCTCCACTGCCTCTGACCCGGACTATGTGCGCCTTCTGGAAGGAAGCCTTCAAGCTCAGACTCCTTGCCTCCTGGTGAAATGAAACCTTAGGAAATGTCCCTGACTCTTTCTCTTGTGTAGTGAGTTACAGCCTGAGGGCAGCCAGCGGGCTGGAGGCCTGGTTTGGGGGACTCAGGGTATGACGTTTTGTGGGTATGTAGCGAGTGCGAGGTGCTAGCTCGGTTCTGGGCAGACATACCGCTGTGTGGTCTCAGTCCCTGCCCTCAAGTAGTAGGTGGTCAGTAGGTGTCTCGGGAGTGACGGAGCATTTACATGCACAGAGGGGCTGGGGTGGGGACCTGAGCAGCAGGGCTGCAGCGAAGAGTGTTTTAAGTTTCACAGAAGCGGATCTGACAGGAGCGCGGGGAAGGGGTGAGAGACGAGAGATAGGCCTGGAGTGGGAAGTTGGAATTCTGTCCTGGTGGGTCTTGGCTGCAGGACCAAGGAGTTTGGATTTTATTCTCTGGGGAATAGAGAGCCACCAGAGGCTTCTGAGTGGTGAGTGACATGATCAGAGGTGTGTGCTGAGAAGACTGATCTGGTGGCTGGCAGGCCTTCGAGGAGGCTTCTGTAGCATTCCTGGGGGTGGGAAGGCAGATGTGAGAACCTGGAGACAGGAACAGGGCGGTGGTTAGAAAAGCCAAAAATGACTCCAAGGTTCCAGGCTGGGGTGACAAGGAAAGTGGTGTGAGAGAGGGGGCAGAAATAGGGACGTCAGAAGAGAAGTGGTTTGCTAGGAAGGGACCTGAGGATCTTGATTTGGGGCTTAGAGTCTCCTCTGACTCTTCTCTGGTCTTCCCAGCTGCAGCCGAGCTGCCTCCGAAAGGAAGGGGTCAGGAAGGTAGAAGGCAAAGGGGTCAGAACAAGGGGCCATCAGCAAGTGCAGCCACTCACAGGCGATGTCTCTTGCTGCTGCTGCTGCCACTCAGATGGACTGTGCTTGTGTGCAGGGCCCCAAAACACCACTTCTTCTTGCCCTGTTTGGGGAAAGTGCAGAATGTGGTCAATCCTACACTCAGCAAAGGCCTCTCTGTCTTCTGGGACAGTCAGTCCTCCCCTGTCCGTTAGTTCTGCTGGCTCAAGAGAGCCTGGCCTGGCTCCTCCCCTGCCGCCCAGGGCTGGGGCTGGCAGGGGAGGGTTTGACCCCGAGGCCTGAGAGGGTCAGCAGCAGAGCCTCTGTGCCTGCCCTCCCAGGCCTTCCCAGGCCCTCCACCCTGTGGGCTTAGCTCTGCAGTAGGACAAGGCTGGGAGGTAAGACGATGCCTGTGGGTCTCTGGGGGGCTTAAGAAACAGATGGTCCCTGCACACGAGGTTTGCTGTTGGTAACATGAGCAGATCCGGGAGGGAGCTGGCCGGGCTGAGGCAGCTTGGGCCCAGGAAGGGAACCTCGTGCATGTTATCAGACGAAGCATCCCCCGCCCAGCCTCCAAACTCGGCCCTCACCCAAGTCACTCTCTCAGCCCCTTCCAGCTGGCACCTGGGACTTGGGCCTTAGACACCCACAAAGGGATGGGGGAACTGGCCCCCAGTGTCCCCACTCTTGGCCAGGGCAGCAGAGCCAATTGGGCTTGGAAGGCAGGAAGAGCACTGGAGCCAAGTCTGAGAGCAGCTGAGGGGGGACAGGTGTTTGGAAGGGAGAGAAGGGCTGGGAAGAGCTGGGCGAGGGTTTCTGCGAATAGCAGCTTCCTAGCCTCCTTATCTCTCTCCTGAGCAGCCAGAGGTGAACAGCAGTGAAAGGAAATCCTGAACCTACCCTTCCTTGCAGGGACTCTGAGCTCCTTCTCTTCCCCTAACGTCCCTTCCAGCACTCCTCCAAGCCCTGTGGAGCACAGAGTAGCCTGGAAGCCCAGCTCCAGTGCCCAGCCGTGCTGAGGAGTGCTTGGTGGTCAGGACTGTAGTGCTTGGAGCGAGAGGTCCTGAGTTTGAGTCCCAGCAATATGAGCTGGTGACCTCAGGCAAGCTGCTTCACCCCCAGGATGGTTAACTCATTTGGTAAAATGAGAACAATAATCGCAAACGCATAGGGTTTATATAAAGATTAAATGGGATGATGTGCATAGAGTGCTTAGTCCAATTCCCGTGGCATCGTAAATGCTCACAAATTATTGTCCTTCTCCTCCCTCCACTCCCCCTCAGGGAGGCTCAGGGGAAGAAGAGGGCATAGACACAAAAGAGGACAGACATGACCGTCACAACTGTGTGCACTCTCAAGATGATCTCAGCTCCACCTCTTACTATCTATGTGATCTGGAGGCAGTTACTTATATGCCTCAGTTTCCTCATCCATAAAATGGGAACAGTAATAGTCACTACCTCATAGAGTAGTTGGGGAGATTAAATAGAGATTAATTTATGCGTATGCATATAGACAAACATATATGTAGCTTAGTACGGTGCCTGCCTTAGCAAGTTAGCTGCCATTAATATCAGTTCCTTTATTCAGCCATGTCAGTGATAAAATTGCTCCTCTCCCAGCTCTAATCTGCAGTGTACTAGGCTGTACAGGGGTGGGGTCACTGGTAGGCTGGCATGACCCTGGAGGTGTGTGTTTGGTTGGGCGGTGTCGAGGTTAAGGGCCAGTGACGGGCAGCCCTTCCCCTCACCCCCGGGGCTCACTGGCCCTGTGCCTTCTCTCTCCCCTGCAGATGTCCATGAAGGAAGTGGGTGATGGCTTGCAGGATCAGATGAACTGCATGATGGGGGCACTGCAGGAACTGAAGCTCCTACAGGTGCAGACAGCACTGGAACGGCTGGAGATCTCTGGAGGGGATCCTGCCCTGGGCTGCCCTGAAAGCCCCCGGACTCAGCCTGAGCCCCCTCGATGGGAGGGTGGCGGAGGTCCTGCCAGGCCTGTGGCCTGCTCCCCCTCCACCCAACCTTCTCTTGGCAGCAGCACCAAGTTTCCATCCCATCGGAATGTGTGCGGGAGGGATTGGGCCCCCCTTCCCAGGACACAGCTGCCGGAGCACCACAGCCGTGCCCAGCAGGGGCCAGAGCTGGTGGAACCCGATGACTGGACCTCCACGCTGATGTCCCGGGGCCGGAATCGACAGCCCCTGGTGTTAGGTGACAACGTGTTTGCGGACCTGGTGGGCAACTGGCTGGATTTGCCTGAACTGGAGAAGGGTGGGGAGAAGGGTGAGACTGGGGAAGCAGGTGGGCAGAAAAGAGAGAGGGGCCAGCCCCGGGAGCTGGGCCGCAGGTTTGCCCTAACAGCAAACATCTTTAGGAAGTTCTTGCGTAGTGTGCGGCCCGACAGGGACCGGCTGCTGAAGGAGAAACCGGGCTGGGTGACCCCCACGGCCTCGGAGCCCCGAGCCGGGCGCTCGCAGAAGGTCAAGAAGCGGAGCCATTCCAAGGGCTCTGGACATGGCCCCTTCCCAGGCACCGCGGAGCCCAGACGAGGGGAAAATCCTTCCACGAGTTGCCCCAAGGCCCTGGAACCCTCACCCTCTGGCTTTGACATTAACACAGCTGTTTGGGTCTGAATCCTAGAGACAGAAAGTTGACTGGACCCAAAAGGGCCAGGTCCCCGTGCTGGGCCCCTGGAAAGAAGGGTGGGCGGGCGGTCTGGCTTTCAACGCTAACTCCAAGTTCCTTTCCCCAGAAAGGAGGGAGAGGAAGCAGGAGTGTCCGCAGCAGGGCTGACGGCCACGGTTGGGAGGGGCCGTAGCAGGGGCTGTGGGGGAGGTGAGCGTTCCTGGACTGACTGTGTGTGTGTGTGTGTGTGTGTGTGTTGCTCACTTTGGGGCTGGAGGTGACAGCAGGAAAGCGATACAGGGAGGAGAGCAGGAAACCCTTCTGACATTCCTTCACTGTCCCCAAACACCTCAGTGGAACATGCTGTATGGGTTAGGGCACTGGGGCCTCAGACTCCCCAGACAGGCCCCCAGTAAGGACGTTGTCTCTGGTGTCCCCAGCCTTATAACTGTTTGCTTCCGGGCAAGGCGCTGCTCCAGGCCCAGGTATTAAACCCCGGCCTCCTGGGAGTCCGAGCCATTCCCACCCCCACCCCTTCCTGCTGCCTCTGCCTTCTCAGCCCATGCCTGGGTCTTGAGAAATGGGCTGAATGAGAGCCTGCCTGTAAGTGTGCTTGGGGAAGTCCCAGATGCTCCTCTTGTCTTTCCAAAAGCACAGGAGAGGAAAGAGACTGTTTGTACAGCACTTCACATGTTGGAAAGCCTTTTCACATCCATTATCTCATTAGTAAAGGGGCAAGTATTATCCCATTTTCCAGAAGAGGAAGTAAGCCTCCATGTGCTGCTACCTGTCCAAGATTGCACCCCAGGCAGGAGGCAGACCAGTGCAGGGCTGACGGAAGAGCAGAAGCTGGGCCCTGGAGCCACACACAGTCCCCCCCGCAACACCGTCTCCAGCCCGGAACGCCACACGGGACACAGGAACACCAGCGAGGCCAAGGCGAGCCCAGAAAAAATATGCACTCCTTTTAAAATTCCTAGCTCCATCCCGCGGTCTCCCCAAAGACTAGGCGCATGCAGCCTTTGGCCTCATCTTCCCGCCTCCCGCAGGACCAGCCTCCCGCAGGACCAGCCGAGGAGGAGGAGGAAGGGCCGGGGCAGCAGCTCAGCTCCGGCGGGGGCTGGCTGCACGGGCGGCACCTAAAGCTTCCTAAAGCCGCGCTGTGCACGTGGCCTGGAGCGAGACACCACGCAGCTCCCGGCGCCTCAGCGCCCCCCTTGAAACTGCCGTCCCTCCCACTCGGGCAGGGAACGCCCACTGGCCGGGAAAACACAATGTGGGTCCCTGTTTGGGCCGAGCCAGCCCGGGAAGGCACTCCCTCTCTCCTCCTCTCTCCACCTCCTGGCTGATCTCCCCTCTGCTTGATGGGGGGTGACAGCTGCAATTAGAGGCAAGACGCCTTCCTGCCCTCAAAGCATTAATAGCAAATTGGAGAAGAAAAATAACAAGAAGGCTCTTCCTGCATCCTGGACCCCCAGGGGGCGAGGATGGGGGGGTGCTTAGAGTGAGCAGCTCGCGACAGCTGGAGTTGGGGGTGGTTAGGGTCACTCAAATCCCCACACAATGAAATGGTAGATGTTTAGTTTGGGATGGTGGAAGCTACAAGAGGAAAGACACTAATTTTTTTTTTTTTTTTTTTGAGCATTTGCTCTTTCCAGGCAGTGTACACATGTCTGTCAAACTTCCAAATGACCCTACAAGGTACTGTCCTCCCAGGAAATCAGTAAAGGCTCTTAGGGGTCCTGTAAATTGCCCAGATCAGGCTATCAGTAAAAGAAAGAACCAGGATTACAAACGGGGGGGTTGTGTGGCTGCTGAATCCTGAGAGGAGGGAGCCATGGGGCGCTGGGTGGTGGCAAATCCGTCCAGCAGTTATTCAAGAAGGCACCAGCTTCGAGTAGGGAATGATTCTACAGGAAACCAAGTTGCCTCTTGGCCATTCACCTGCATCTCATCTGTTTTGTGGACTGGTCACAGCAATTCAGGCCAATCGAACAAAACTTTATGAACACCTGCCAGTGCCAGGCATTGCAATAGGAACTAAGCACAGAGCAATGGGAAGGACCCAGTTTCTGACTCAAAGGGTCCAGTGGGAAGAAAGAAGCAACTCTTAACCCATCACTTAACCAAAAGGGATTCAAGGGAATGAAAACTCATTTTAACCTGGGCCAGACAAACAATTAGGAAGTGACATTTGCTGCCAGGATAGTTCACAGGTGTCACCTTTGTGTTCTTATTTCCTCCTCACCACACTCTGGGAGTAGCTGCTGTTACTCTTGTATTACATGGAGAGGCTCAGAGAGGTTAAGTAACTTGCCCAGGGTCCTAGTGACAGAGCTGGGATTGAAGCAGTTCCAATTGACTTCCAGTCTTGTGCTTTTCACACTAGCCCGCAAATTGTCCATCTCTGCCCCAAAGCCAAGTCAAGAGGAACAACAACAAACCTGTCCTCCCATGTTATCTGAGCCCCTGTGTGGCTAATACACGGAAGGCTGCCTGTCCGGTGGCAGAATTCTGCCTGGGTCTGGACGGAGCTGATGTAATGCCCCATCCACTACGTCATGCTTTGTTAGTGAAAGATGATGGTCAATTCATTTCCCCCCCATAATTTTTCCTTTTCCCTCCTGGGCTCCTGCCACGACAATGACAGAAGCTGTATTTTACTGAAGCTGAGGGGAGAGGTGAATGGGAAGGCCTGGGGCCTAAGTGAAGCAGGAAAGTGTGGGGTGGGGAGCAATGTGATGAGGGGGAGGCAGTGGAAGCAAGCGGAGGGAAATCGACAGCTTAATTCCGCCCCTGGGGCTCATTTTATGGTTAATTAGGACATGCAAATAAGCTGGAAGCTCATTTAATACCCTCCCTGGCATGGGGCCCTGCCTCACACCTGGCCCACTTCCCTAGCAGGTACAAGGGCCCCCGATTGGCTCAGGCATCTTCCTAGGGCTCCACCTGCTTCTTTGTGGCCCTGTGGCCAGAGTGTGTCTATAGATGTCCCTGGGACCGTAAGCAGGAGCTAGAAGAGTCCCTGCTGGGTGTGGCCAGCCGCCTGCCTGGTCTCCTTCCTTTCTCTTTCCAACCCTGAGACCTGGGACCCCTCTTTCCCAGAGGGCACAGGGCCCCTCTCCCTCCAGTGCTCCCCTTGCACTTCACCACACAGGTTGAGCTCTGAACCCAAGCCTGAGGCGTAGAGACCTGGTTCAGCTCTGTTCCCACCACAGCCCCCTGCTCCTCAGAGCCCTGCTGGGGAGGGGGCTCCTCCATCTTTCCCAACACACACTAACCTTTCCCACAGCGCCTCCCTAAAAGCAAAAGCACAGCCTGTCTCTGGGGAGCAGGGGCCTGCCTCCAGCTTTCAAGCCACCCCCGGTGACCTCCCACCCAGGGCATTAGACACTTCTGCCAGCACCATGGCATGAGCACTGGATTTGGAGTCGAGATTGGAGACCCATTTCTGTCACTGTGTAAGTGTGAGCATGTTGCTTGGCCTCTCTGAGCCTCGTCTTTCTCGTCTGTGAAATGGGAATAAAGCAGAGCTGCTGCGAGGTTTAATGGACATAATGCACCTAAGGGTCAAGCACTCAACCTAGAACAGCAGAAGCTCAATTTATATTGGACTGCCTGCCCCTTGGTTCAGGTGCTAACCATGTGACCCGGGGCAAAAATGCTAAAAAATAAAAAGCTTTCTCTGTGCCTTGGTCTCTTTTTCTGTTAAAAAATGTACACTGGCCTTATTACCTCACACAATTGTAGCCAGGATCAGAGAAGACAATAGGTGTGAACATGTTCTTGTACATTGTGAAAATATTACCCAGAAGGGCTGTTATTTGCAAAATGGGAAACAACTGACACTTTTCCATGGAAGGAAGATAGGTGTATGTGTGTGTCTCAAGGGGTGAGGTATGGACAGGGCAGTGGCAAGGGCTGAGCTTGGAAATGGTGCTTGAGGACCCACAGCCTGAGAACAGGCTCCAGGGACCACACCCACTGCCCCTGCACCCCAGGTCTCCCGCACATTCAACCCCCAGGGCCCACACATTCCTGGCAAGGACTACAGAGTTGAATGAGCCAAGTCCTGATGGTTTTGAGGAGTCAGATCCCTAGTGGCTCTCTTTGTTCTTTAAGGCCTTAGCCCCTAGAGTCCCTGTCAGGCCCCACATCTCGCCCTTCCTCCCTTCCTCCAGCCACCCTGGGGGCTAATTGCCCAACATTGCTTGCGCCTGTCTTCCTAGACTCCCTTCCCTCGGGATGGGGTGGAAGGTGTGAGGCTGGTGCTGCCAGAGGAAGGGTGATGGGCTGGAAGGGCCTAGCAGACCCTGGGGGTACAGGGCAGGGGTGTAAAGACCTCAGACTGCGGTTGCCCGCTCAGTACAATTATTAGGATGTCCCCTGCTCCCCTTTTGTCTCCTCTACCCAAGCCTTAAATAGGATGATGAAACCTCTCTCCCCGATTCCCTCTGAATTTGACAGAGGACTTCCTTCCTGCCCCCTCTCCATACTCTTCAATCAGTCCTGACATAGCCCTCTACCCACCACCTCCAAGCCTCAGATATACCCCCCAAATTCTGACACACACACACATGCACACACGCACAGGCACCAAAATTAAGTCAGCCTTGCCAGTGTCCCCGAAACAAAGTCCACATTCTTGTCCCCCACTGGAGCCCTCCTCTTTCTTCCTCCCGCCGAAGTCTCTCCCTGCCTCAGTGCTCTCTGAAAGCATCTTTGTGTCCCTGGTCAGAGAGAGGTCCCCAAGGAGCACTGAGGGAGGGAGCCTTTCTTGGGACACCTATCCTGGTCATAGTGCTGGGACAGTAATAATCTGACCTGGGGCCATGACATTGACCTTACACTTAGCCTTGTTCCTGCATCTTCGCCGGGCCTTGAGGGGAGTAGGGAGCAGGATCCCTTACTCTGTACAGGGTCTCAGGCCACAGTGGCCGCACCCCCTGGTTTCCACTCCACAGAATCCACCCTGGCTGGGCCCCTCTGGGCATATCCCCCAACATGACCACACTGTTCCAGAGATACAGGAATCACTGCCCACATGCTGGGCACTTCTGCCCTCCCCAACCATGACTGAGCTCTGGGCTGCCCGCCCTGCCCCTCTTTCTGCTCTCTCCACTCTGAGAGGCACCCCCTAGTTTCATTCAAGAGGCCAGGGAGGAGCGGGGTGCAGCACAGCAGATGCCACCTGACACCCAGTCTGAGGCTGCTCCATGCTCCCTCGAGGGGCAGGTGTTGGTTTGGGGGGCCAGGCAGGTGTCCTCATCCCCGGAAAGAATCAGGTTTTGTTTTCTTGTTTTCCCCGCTCTGCACGTGTTACTTCCCCCAGCTGCTCTCCCTTTCCTCCTGTGCCCCTCCCTCAGCCGCCTTCCTCACCTCCTCCTTCTGATGGAGGCTGGACCTGCAGCTCCAAGGAAATGCTGCCAGGCTCCGGAGGACCAGGGAGGAGGCGAAGGAAATGTCGAGACCCAGTGACTTCATCCTCACTCTCATCCTGTCTTCCCTGGGTGTCTGGGGGCCCAGCCCTGCCCGATTAGATCCCAATGGCCTGGCTCAGTCTTGTTTCTGAGCACTTCTCATCCCACACTGTACCCTCCAGGGAGATGAGCTACTTCAACTGTTCTAAGATTGGGGTTTGTTTTTTTTTAATGCCCCTAGGTCTTTGCATCTGCTGTTTCCTGAGAACCCCAGTTTCCCCACTGCCTCAGACTGGCTGACTTTTACTCATCCTTCACTCTGCAGTTTAAAGGGCATCTTCCGCATGAGGCCTTACCTGCACACACCCAACCACAGGACTTGTTTTGTAATTATTTTGAGCACCTCTAGAGTGGCAACTCCTCACTATTCATTTCTGCACCTCCAGCACTGAGCACGGGCTCTCAGTGTGACCTCCACTCCCAGAGCGAGCCCTCAGCTGACCTGGCCCCTGCGTCTCCCACTATAGGTGAGATCAGTGGTCAAGGCCTCCTCAGCTGCCTCCCAAGGCCCCCTTTTCACTCCACTCTTCAGCCCACTCCCCAGGAGAGGGAAGCTGCAGCCAAAGTCACTTTCCAAAGAGGGAACTCTCCATCCCCTGCCCCCATCCAAGTGTTGTGCAGCCCCGTCCCTGGCCTGCTGCCTTGGCTTCTCCAGCCCAGCTCCCAGGCTGATTCTATTCCCATGCAGGCTGTCTGACCCCTCCCACCCAGCTCCCTGTCCCCAGCAGGCTGTCACACAACTGCCTAGAGCTCAGGCTCTTCAGATGATCACAGCCATTTCTCTCCTACGCCTGCTTAATCCCAAGTGGATCTCAATTTCCGTCCGGAAGACATCACCTTCACCCTAGCCTCCAAGTTTTCTCTTTTTCTGCTTGCTCCCTCACCACTGGTTTTCCTGACCTGGAGCATCTTCTCCTTTTTGGCAACAACTGGCCCCAGATTTAGCCTACCCTAGGACTTTTTCCATCCCTGTTTGCCAGGGATCCACACCCCTATTGGGGACATTGAGTCTGCTAGATTCTCCTTCCCCCATTGTGATTATGGAGGGTCAGGGCGGCGTACTGGGGAAGGAAGCTGAGAGCTGGGTGTTCAGCACCTCCCCTCCCGCCAGGCCCACTACTGGCCACATTCCAGGCATTGTCTCCCCGGGACTGAGCTGCCAGCAAGGCACCATGTGTATAGCCATCCGTGTACAAGTGGTGGGAAAGGGGAGGGTATCAGGCACTAAATTTTTTTTAAAAAAGCAACAGAGGTTCCTCCAAATGGGTAAGTGCAGTAGCTGAAATCCCTGCCTAAACTCAGCTCCCAGAGCAGAGGTGCCAAGGCTGGTGACTTTGCCCCAGCCAGCCTCCGAGGACTCACTTGAAGCCTCAGCTTGCTGCCACACTGCATGACTGGCCCACGGAGCTTGCTCACAATCACAGGGAACACTGGGGTAGATTGACTGAAACAGCTGCCAGAATCCCTGATCAGAGGTTCCAAGCATCTGTTCAGTTAAGTCAATTTATATCCCAGATAATAAGGGGTTAGGCTCTGCATCAGTGATTTCAAGAGCGCAAAGAATTCCAAAGCTTCTGGCCTGGGCTTCGGGACCCTGCTGGGAGTGTGGGGATCAAACTTCTTTAAACTTCTCCAGCAAATGTATCCCTCCGAGGGAAGGCAGGCAGGGCCCAGTGCCCAGTGCCCAGTTCCAAGTCCTACCTTCCAAACTGGGAAGATGCATGCTTGGCGTCCCCTTCACCCTGGTGGCTCCTTTAAACTCCCCAACTCTCCCACCTGGAGAGACACTAGTGATGTGCAAGGCAGGTGGTTGGGATGCTACCAAAGTGTGGCTTGTGCCTTTCCTCTCACCCACAAGGGAAGGCCAGATGGGTGGGATCTTGGTGGGAAAGTTGGCATCTCCCGAGTAGGGATGGATTAAGGAAAAGAACCCTCTTACTAGTCTTCTCGGGAAGGGCCGGAGGGGCCAAAGGGGCTGCTGTCTCATGCTATGAAGTCCCAGTACACAGAAAAACTGGAGAGGGTGTGAGGGGGAAACTCCTGTTTACTGCATGCCTAGTAGGGGCCAAAAGGTCTGAGAGGAGCAGAATCCTGTCAGGCGAAGCAGAGGAACAGAAAGCAAAAAAGCTTTTTCTCTTCAATCGTCTCTAGCATCTTTGAGTGCCACAGTATTAATGCTGGCTCCCTTCTAACCTGAGCTTTGGTTTGGGAATGATCACAACCACGTGCCTCAGAGATCACCTTCATTAGGGGAAGGGGAAAGCGAAGTGTGAAGTGAAGGCTGGGAAGAGCACTAGCGTCCAGGGGGGTAACCCTGGCAACACTGTCCTCTTCAGCCTGGTCGCTTCTGAAACTCCCCCATCCCTGGCCGCTCCGAGTCTCACCTAGATGGTTGCTCCGCCCTAGTTCCTTACCTAGTTCAGCCTTCCAGGTTGTCAACTTCCTGCTGCAAGGCCCGCGATGATATGTACTCCTCCAGCCTATTCCTTCCACATTAACACCAACAGAAACCAGATCACTTCTTGCTCCTGTTTTCTGCACTTTTTTTTTCCTGAAACCTGCCTGTAATACTCTTTCCCACTCCCACCTGTTGAAAATTCCACCCTTTAAGGCCTAGTTCAAACTCCCCTCTCTGAAGCACTTCCGATCTCCCAAACAGAGGGCATCTGTCCCTCTATCTCACACCACTTTGCTTAGAACTTCTTTATGGTACTATTAGTTCTTGGGGACCTACCAATTTCTATACCCACATACTGTGTCTTCCTTCCTGCCACTGTGCCTGCCATGCTCCTATCCGGGTCAGCTGCATTACTTGTATACTAGATTCCATCCATTTAGCCTACTCAGTTTTCCTCCTCAGTGGATCATTCTCATTAGCACACAAACACGTGCTGTTTCACTCATCTTAAGAGAGTAGTCGATGCTTGATGTCTCCAATGTCTTTCTTCCCATTTGCTCCTATGCCCACTCCAGACAGTCCTCCACCATTCCACTGACAGCCCGTGGAGGTCACCAGTGACCTCCATGTTCTCCTTTGCTAATTCCTCTTCATCTCCCAACCTCAAGATGGAGTCCCTGGATCTATTCTCTATCTATATTCAATGCTAGTGATCCTATTTAGCTCCACGCTTTTAAATATTAAATGTAAATCTCCTGTCCAGATCTCTTCCTCTGAACTCTAGACTCATATCAAACTGCCTATTGTACATCTCTAGAATCTAACACACTTCTCACACTTAGTATGTTCCAATTTGAACTCCTCATTCACCCCCTATTCCCCATCCAAACCTGCTTCTGCCATAATCTTCACTATCTTGATTATTGGCCAAAAATCTTGGCGTCATCCTTGACTCCTCTCTGTCTCTCACATACACTCTACATGTATCAGTAAATCCTGTTGGCTCCACTTTCACACTCGACTATTCCGTCTCCTGACTGTTCTCTCTGCTTCCATTCTTGTCTCTCTACAGGCCATTCTCACTCAACTCAGCAGCCAGAGTATTTCTGATGGTAGCGGAGTCAGATCATGTTATATTCTGTGCTGAAATCCATGGATCCCACTCCGAGTAAATGCAAAAGGAAATTTTCCCCCTACCCAATCCTACAATCTTTCTGTTATCTCCATCACTCTCCCCCTTGCTCACTCTGCTCCTGCCATACTGGCCTCCCTGCTAGTCCTCCAACATGCCAGGTACAAGGCTACCTTATGGCTTTTGCACAGACCCTTCCCACTGCATAGAAGGCCCTTCTTTCCCCCAGGCAGGTCTATGGGCTGCGCTTTTCAAATATTTATTCAAATATCAACTTCAACCTAAACCGTCAACCCACTACCACCACATTCCCTCTGCCCAACACTCGTGCCCCTTCAGTGCTTAACTCGTCTCCATTGCACTCATCATTACAGACACTTGTTTTTGGCACCTGCTAAAAACTCCACAAGGGAAGGGATTTTGATTTGTGTTATTCACTGCTGTATCCCCAACATGAAGATCAGCACCTGGCATACAGTAGAAGCACAATATTTGCTGACAGGCCCATAAGGATCATGTCTTGTTCTGTTTTGTATGCCCTACAAGAATTCTCACATGGTTCAAAGTAAGGACAAGAACTTGCACAGGGTTAAGCTTAAAAAAATGCATTGAAAACAACAGCTCCAAATAAGAGTCACATCACTGCTTAAAATGGGAAGATTTATTAAGGTTTTTCCTTAAGAGGAACAGCCAAGCCCATGCTTCTTAAGAGAAGCAATTAGCAGGAAATGTATGTCACACCTTGGGCCCAGAACGACAGGGGGTTTCTTCTTAACAAGCCAAAGAACTTGCATCCCTCAATTCCCTTTAAAACTCTCGTTAATGTCTGCAAAACAGAATCCATGTCGCCTTTCCAGGAAACAGAACCAGGCACGCAGTTCAAAGTCTCCAGCTGTTCTCAGCAAGAATATTTAAGCAAGACATGGCAACACATGTTCTGCACATTCAACAAACCCAAGGTGAAACTGTGGTAAGAAAAATACAGGTTCAATGCAATGTCTGTACTACATTTTCAAGAATAACTTGCATTTTTTACATTTCTGGGGAATAGAAATGCTAAAAGCTGGGTGGTTAGACTGCCTCAAAGCTCACATTCATTTCCCTCCCTGCAAGATGGGCTCTTTCCAGATCCTGGACAAGCACCCAAACCACTCTGCCCTTTTAAGTTTGGAGCAGAGTCAAGAGAGGCCACTTTAACACACATTTCAGTAGCACCTTAAAGAAGTTCAAGACTCAAATAAAACAAAAGGTTATTTTACAAGTTATTTTCCTCCTCCAAATACCTGACAATTTCTTCACACTTTGGTTTCACCAAACATATACAGTTTATAAGAGCATATTTTATGCCTTCTAATATTATACTATGATTGCTTGCAAAGGAAAATACTCAGGTAATCTTTATTTCTCCTTCTGTCCCCCAGTCCTGAAAACAAAAATCAGACACATGAACTGACAAATATACACGTATCTACAAGGATAAAGAGGCAAAATATTTGAAATTGGTCAGGTCCAGAAAATGCAGAATGTTCCTATGTGGAGAAAAATAGCTTCAGACCAAGTAACCTGTTTTAAGAAAGTTAGTAATAAAATAAAGATCAGTATCCTCCCAAGGATTAACTTTTCCCAAGTATATTCTAACTTCAAAGAAGCAGGTAGTTTCACTGAAGAGTAAAAGCTGGCCAGTTCTGATGGCAGATCAAGGCCAAACAGTGATTAGTTCACAGTTGTAGGGGAGAGTAACACACCAACATCCATGTTTCTCCCAACGTTCCTAAGAGCATTAACCTGGGGGCCACGGTTCAATAAAGCACAGGATTACTCATACTGTGGATGAATTTCTCATCTGTCTTCCCTGCCCAGTTAGACTGCAGACTCTCGAGGGAAGGCCTGTCCGCCTCTCTGTGAGGCATGGAGTGTTTATACAAGAGATGCCTTGAGTACATACTTTTAATTCAATACTTGTAGAACTGTTAACTGATACTGAAGCTCCCCCTGGTGGAGGGCAAAGTTACAGTTAGATTATGGATTTACTGTTAATTTCTAAAACTAGATTGGGGGCACCACAAAGCCATTACAGTTGTGTTTTAGTGGAAAAAAGAAAACTATCAACTTTGACATCAAGTCTCCTTTAAGTTATATATTACTCATATAACTAAAGCCATCCGCTACTTTAAATACCCACAAATACTAATATGGTGTCAGTTCTCGGATATTTATGATGTAAGTCATATAATATCCTTGAGGATTTTTTTATTTTCCAGCTATGAGAAAACATCTTATTTTCAGGCACCCTCTCTTCTGGAACCAAGGCTAAGAAGTTCACCTAGGGACAATATAAAAGTGCATCTATCTCACTGTCTAACAGGATACCTTTCCATCTTGCTCAGCGACAGCAGATCCCTTTGAGAGGCAATGTGTATCTCTGATTTCAGCTGGCCCTGCTCTGCATACTGCCGTATGCCACATGGCATTTTTCTTCACAGTTTCACCTTTATCTCAAGTGGACTGTAAAAGACATGACAAAGGAATCCATACCTGTCATCTTTCTCTACCATGTTCTAAAACAGAGGACACTGAGTCTATGCTACTAGTCAAGCAGACTGTAACTGGGAGTTATTCTTGTTAAATGATTTCTACTTAATCTGGCAAGTGATTACACAACACAATCTAAGTAACAGGTAATATTTAGAGAGTTTTACTCATTTGTGAGACATCTGTCTATGATTTTTAAGTCCAAAGAAATGTTTGAGAGGTGAATTTTAAAGAATGACCAGAGGACCTTAAAATATGCCACCTTAATGCTTCACTTATTTTTTAAAATTTATTGCATTTCTTATTATATTTTTGGCCCCTCAATCCCAGACATACGTATAACTGGATCAGTAGAAGGTAAGTATTAGGTAACTAAGTTTATTAGAAACTCAAAAGAATACAATTTCCAAATATTTTTTACAATATTTTAACATTTTCTCAGGTTGGTCAGAGCTTCTATTTGAAATCTGAGTTTCAAATTTCAATTTAGTAACTGACGGGCTGACCACACTCCTAGAAAGTCTCGGCAAGGCATGAACACTACTTCACACCCACTTGCGACGAGACAGTATCTAGATCCCTGAGCAATGGTTCAGACTTTCTGGAACTGGTCTCCTTACAAGTCAGGGACAAGGCACAGGGTTTCCTAAGCTTGTTTCTTCCCTTTTCTTTCTTCTTAACTGGCTAACAAGCTGTTTTGCTCTATCACTATGGAGAATACATAAGTCACATCACCCTAGGTCCATGTCCTACTTAAGCCCCATCTTCTGTAAAAATGGAAAAAACAGGGAAGGAAAAGAAAAGCACCACTATATAGCCAGCTAAAATTTTACCTTAGCAATATTTTCCATACTGCTACACTATACTACTTCACATGTGGCTGAAGCGAAAGCAACAGTCACATCCTTTACATGCTTCTCCACCTGCATCCACTTCTCTCAAATTCTTCAATCTATCATAAAGCAAATTCGAAAATTTTTACATAACATTTCATTGGTGGACTTATACTCAACAAATTAACAATGACAAAAGGATTCCCTTGATGAAATTACAAGCTGTGGAAGATCTGAAATAGTAAAAGTTAAACCCTGATACAGTATTAAACTTATCTTTTTACATATAAAAATAATACACAGTGGGATATTTTATTCGATAAGATACAATCTTTAAGATCAAGAGAGAATATACAAAACTATTCTATGTAGTCTGACGTATTTCACTGTAGATTAGGAATAAACCTGTCTAGAACAGAAAGTATGAGGTCTGTTCTTCGAGAAATCGCCAGTTACTCAGGGGCTTAAAGCCAAGTGTCCTGCAGGCACCAGGCAGAAAGGAGCTACTGCTGCATTCAAAACAATGTGGTCACTATAAAATAAAGGCTTTAAATCTATAAACAATAACAAAACACACAAACCAAATGAAAATGTACTAAAATTTAATCATCCATAAAAGCTGTAATTTAATCTGACAGTAAAACACAAGAAGCAATATTAGAGTTGGTTTAGTATATTATATATTTTAGCTTTGAAAGCCATAGAAATCAGTTATCCCAGTTTTTTTCCTATAAAAGACCCATTTTTCCAAAGCATTATGCACAAACAATTTTAATTAGAATATAATGACAGAATGATATTTCATAATTTTTTAAATATAAAATGAAGTCAATGACTCAAAAAAGTTATCTGCTGCAATGAGTTTGAGGGGAAATTTCATAATCTATATCATTACAGATATAAAGTATAATGGTTCCACTTTTTAGTGCTTGACAGGGAGGAATCATGATAAAAAGGTCAATATGAAATCATTTGATTATAGTAGCAATATCTAACATTTGAAATGCATCCATGCTCTTTTGTATAATCATATTAGAGTCAAGTATATTTATTTTCACATCTGTTATAACTGCTATTGCAAAGGAGAAATACTATTGTCTTATTTTCCAAGAGATATACACAGAGTAATTTTTTTCTCCAGGGAAATTGTGCAAACCAATATAAGATCTAAATTCTTCACATACATAATATATAAAACAGGAGAAGCCTCTTCAGATTTATTTTTTGAAGTCTGGAATGCTGGCACTTCCCAATTAGGCAACAGTTCTTCATTCCTGTAATCTAGAACATTGAATAAATACAGATATAAATATATGGTTAATTTCTTGATGTCAGAAGATGGTAGTAAAAAGCCGATAATACACAAAGAAACAATGACTTTGGTTGATCATTTCTCGAGAACTAAAGTATACTAAATAGCTACAGTAATAGGGCTATTTTAAATTCCATTTAAAAATGTTTAAAAAATAGTTTTATTATACTTAGTGTTTCACATTATATCTGACAGTACTGCCTATAAAGAGGAAAACAGTGATTATTTCATTTCTATCCCATTATTATCCTTTTTTTCCTATCTTATTTTAAAAGTTCCTTTTCCACTATAGAAATGATACTCGCCTGCATAAGCTTTCCACAGGACATTCCTTATTCGACCATTTTATGATTTTATATATTAGGGTTACCACTTCTAAGACAGGTTAAGAGAAGAAGAGGATACAGAAACAGCTGATGCCCGTATGCAAGGGCAGAAGAATCAGTTAGTCCTACTGCTCACCAGAAAAGACTCAGGTTAAAGGAAGGATTTCCTGAAGATGAATTCTCTCCTAGGTCTAAAAAAGTGAGACATTTTAGAAAGAGATTAACACGTTCGAATACGATTGTGTCTAAAGGCACAGGCTAGATAAGCTGCCTTTGCTCAAGGTTCACATACTCATACTAAAAATGTTGTAAGTGCTATTTAAATCAACCCTGCATCTCAGAGCTTTTAAAATGGGATCAACATGGCACTTCAAGTCTATAATCACAATAAAATGCTCTACAAAGTATTCTGATTGCTAACTGACCTATTATTTTATCTTATTAAACATCCATAGAGATCTCAGGTGAGTTATTAAATATATTTTAAGTTGAATTAACCAGAGCCTAAGAATTCATGCAACCAGGATGAGAGTCTTCTTTCTAGAGCTATGCCAAGATTTCTCTCCTCTAAGGTAAAACTCACAATATACTATAGGATGTGTATAAATGAATTTTCACAGTGGGCCAGGAGATGGCACCTCTTCCTTTAAACATAAGCTAAAAGGACATTTTCTGAGAATTGGAAACTAAACCAGGGTCAGCTAAGGTAATGGTATCATGAGCCAGTCAACTATAAGACAGTTAAATAATGTATTTCAGAATAGGAACTGGAGTCCTCATTTCCCTACCTTTGCACCCTTACCTAAACAACCACAAACACCAGTAATTTTAACAATAATCACTTTCAGGGAGCCAATGGTTTATAGTTACTGAATCAAGACTTCACTAAAAGCCTAAAACCCAAACCTTCAGCCAGAAGCTGTCTTTCCTAGAGCTGACTACCAGAGGCAAGCTCTATGCCCCTTTCTCCTTTCTGCCCATTTTCTCTCTACCTTCATTTAAAAAGTGGGTACAATTACTCAGTTGTTTCCTTTTAGAGAGAGACACATTCACATCTCTAAGGAAGCATGTATGGGTTAAACTGGTGCTCTGGAACAGGTAATCCACTAAATGGACCCAAGAGATTTACAAGAGTTAGCACAACCAACTCTCAAGTGGGGACAGCTGATTTTCCTCTAACCGGACTGAGTTTACTAATATTCACATAATTAGCACCAATTACATCATAAATCCACCCCATAAAAATATTCTTTTATGGTGTTGTTTACAGAGTTGATGAAGATAAGTAGAAACTGTTCAGGGGATTTAAATATATAATTAAAGAAAAACAAACAAATGGTCCCACAGGGCCTGGGTTTCACTTGACAGGCAGTTTCAATGCCACTAATTTCTCTCAGAAGGGCTCACTTAATGAAAGCTTAAGTGGCACTTAAAGTCAACTCCTACTTAGAAGCCTAGAGATGAAACACCTGAAAGAAGTCAACCCAGACCTCAGAGGAAATGACTACCAAAACTATACCAACATACCGCCGCACATGCAACAGAATGGCTCAAGGTAAAAAGACTCACAATACCAAATTTGAGGAGGATGTGGAACTCATAAACTGCTAGTAGGTGGGTAAATTGGAACAGCTACTTTGAAAAACTTCTAGCAGTATCTACTAAAGCTGTCCATATATACAGTGTACAATCTGGCCATTCCATTCCTAAATATATGCTGAACAGGAAGCATGCACATGGACATAAAGACTTATACAAGAATGTGCACAGCAAAATTACCCATACTAGTTCCCAAAAAGAACTGAAATGTCCATTAATAGCAGAATATATAAATACATTGCTAGTATAGTCATACAATAAAAATGAACTACTACATTATGCAACAAGGATAATTCTCAAAAACACATTTTTGAGAGAAAGAAGCCATACATAAAAGTAATACATTACATGTTTTTATTTATAAGTTCAAAGAGAGGCAAAATTAATCCATGGCGCTGGGAATCAGAGTAGGGGTTACATCTGGGGAGGAATGACTACTGTTGATATACATGGGTGTGTTCACTTTGAAACAATTAATCAAATGTGCACTTAAGCCTTTCTGTTTCAAGTGAACCACTGTATCACTTCAATTCAGCATGAGTGTGGGAGTGACCTTGGAAGGCACTCTCTGCATTTAACCACTATTTCTGGAACACCCACTGTGTACCAGGCACTAGGTACACAGTGGTGAGCAAAGTGGATGTGGTCCTTGCCCTCAGAGAGCTCAGAATCTCATGGGAAGAGAGAGAAATTGTCCAACAGATGAACGTATCTACAAGTTATATATCACATCTGTAGTTGCAGAAGCCTGGAAATACCCTAACAGGTGAAATGGGAAGTGGTTAAGGTTGGGGAAAGCCCAAAATAAGAGGATGACAACAGCATTTCTTCTGCTTTTAGCGTCTTACCTGGCTCAGAGCTGCTGCTTACTGTGGGTCTAAAGCAGCAGACATGTTTTCTTTCTAGGCTTCTTCTTTTCCACTGGTGTTTTTCTATTTATCTGTCTGACCAGGTCATAAAATATCTAAATAAAAACAAGAAAAAAGTACTTATTCAACCAACATTTGAGACCTTGTTCCACAGAACAGTCATGGTTCTGTCAAATATTACTCTGCTCTTGGATCTGTATTTGGCTGCTTTGCTTTCATAGCAGGTTTCTTAGAAGTCCCAGCTGACTCTCAGTCAGGATAGAGCAGGGCTTACCTATTTACAATGAGGGAAATACACTCGCTCTTAGATATTCAATACTAAACTGAGAAAAAGAATTAGTAGTGAAAAACAGGGAGTGAAGTTATATTCTTCATGGAATCTTCTTATTAAGAGAATATTTAATGCTCAACTTGACTCTTTGCATTTATTTTTAAAAACTCCAAACTTACAGAAAAGTTGCAAGAATAGTACCAAGAACTTGTGAATATTTTTTACCCAGATTCACCAATTAGTAACATTTTGCCACGTGTACTTTCACATTTCTCTCTCCACACACACACTATTATTTTTTAAACCATTTTGAGAGGAGTCTTCATACCACAGGTCCCTTAGTAGTTGAATGTGTATTTCCTAAGAACAAGGTTATTCCCTTACATAACCACGTTATAGTTGTCACATTCAAGACATTTAAGCATTGATACATTACCCTGTGTCATCTACAGTGCAAATTCCAATTTTGTCAGTTACCCCATAATGTCCTTTATAGTAACCCGCCTCCCCCCAGAGAGAATCCATCCAGGATCACATACTGCATTTAATTTCCTGTCATTTTAATCTTTTTAAAATCTGCAACAGTTCCTTGCCCTTTGCCTTTCATGACATTGCCATTTCTGAAAAATAATGACTAGTATAACTTCATAGAATTTCCCTCAATTTGGGTTTGTCTGGTGTTTCCTCATGATTAGATTCATCTTATACATGTTTTGCTAGAACAGGACAAAAGAGATATCGTGTTCTTCTCAACTTATTACATGTAAAAGCACATGATTTTTATTTGTTCCCTATGATTTGAAGTAACAAATAATATGTTAATAAATCTTTTGGATTCATTTTGAGTGAAAAATGCAAGGTATCAAAGACAAAAATACAATACTACTTATTTCACAGAAGCAAATTATTTTAATTCTGATATGTTTATATGTATCATAGTGCTAAATATGCCAGTGTGGAACATAAACAGTTCAGCTAAACTTGATTCTTTGCTAGAAATGCAAACACTCATTTACTAATGACCTGGAATAGAAATGAGTATCATAGAAGCTTCTTACTATTACTCATCTGTAATAAACAGTACTTTGTAGAAGCCTATCAAAATGTCCTAGCTTTTAGAGGCACTATAAGGACAACTGACAAAATCTGAATATGCACTGAACAGACTGTGTCAATGTCTATTTTCTTGATGTTAATAACTATGTCGTGGTTGTGTAAAAGAACGTCTTTGATCTAAGGTACATACACTAACATACTTAGGAGTAAAGGAGTGTGATATACAAACGTGACAAAATGTTAACAACGTGAATCTGGATGAAGGGTAAACAAATTCTTTTTATTGTTATTATATCTTTTCAAAAAATTTTTTTTTAAGATGGTATTCAGATAAAACAACTATTTACTTTTTTAAATGATCCAAAGATTATAAGGCTAAATTACTGGTTAAAAAGAAGGAAAAAAAAAAAACACTACTGAGTGATTTATCTCCCCAAAGCATTCATTTATATTCTTTTCTTTCTGCTCCACCCTGCCCACTCCCATCTTCTTCAAAACATTTAACTCTCTGTTACTTTATTTCTAACAAAGTTTGCAAATGCAGAATTGACAAACAAAATGGTAGTTTTTGTTTCACAACTCCCAAGTCCAAGTTGCTTCACAGCCCTGAAGCCTGTTAAGAACTGAAGGCGCACCAGCCATGAACAAGATCCCATTAGTTTTCTAGCCTCAATGCATAAGCTATAAAATGAAAAAGAATAAAAGAACAAACTAAACAGTAAATTAATCAAAATCACATTTTCTCATGCTAGCCAGTTTCGGGTTTCTGGTACTACACAGCAAGGTAACTGATTTTGCAGTATTATCCTCAGAGACTTCTTGGGCAAACACTGCCTACCTCACAACAGCAGCTGCTTCAGAGATGAGGGCAAGTTTGATCTATAGTATTTGGTTAGATATGCTGAAAGTCCCCAGCCTAGGTTCTTCCTCTCTCTGAACTACAGCATAGTTTCTCAATCCCTCTGCCATTCCTCAATTGGGATGTCCTGATTCCAACTATTATTCCAGCCTCAGCAAAGAACAATTCTTGATTAAGACTGATGTCATTCTGGTATAGCTGTACACCACTTTCAAAACACGGCAAAAAGGGTACAGATAAGAAAGTTAGAGGGCTGTTTAGCCAAGCAGTACATTCCTGTATGATTTCAAACTCGAGTCCCAGAATGGAATCCTGTGAAAGCATGATCCCTCTATCTCCAGGCATTCGGAAAGCACACATACACAAGGCATTAGCTGTCTGAGGAACTATGAACTATCAAACGGACTCTGTAGCTGGATTATCAGGCTATAAAGAGAGAAATATTCAAAGAAACTCAAATTATTACACCTTCAAGAATTTCTAGCATAAAGTTTGTACATTTTCCAAAAGAGTAAAGATTTTTAACTAGCTAACGTATTTCATTTTGTTTCGTTGTTTTTCTATTTTTTTAATAAACCCTCATGTCAAGGGTTGACCTTCAAGACTGCTGTGAAAAAGTAGCTCTGCTGCATTTGAAACCGCAGCCCAGAGCGCAGTTCAGTAGCACCTGAGTTTCCACAAACATGTCATGCTTAAGAAATGAGGAACACCTCCGTTCCACTGTGCTCACTGGACCCTGGCCCAACCCAGCCTCAGCCGAGCGCGTGAACTTGGTGGTAGGTGTCAGTGAGGGCGAGGACAGGTACAGCAAGGAAGCAGACTCCTAAGGCCAACCACTTAGCAATGGTGACCTTGCATTACTGCTCCCCCAGCCAAGCTCATTCATCAATCTTGATGTGTTTTATCTCAAAGTTACCTTTTCTTGGAAAAGCCAGACTGTACTAAAAATTAAAATTTTATGATTAGCCTTGTTTTTCAAAATAACATCTAAGAAACTAATTCTACAACAGAGGAAGTTGACGCTGGAAGCATATCTTACTTCCTTTCATTTACTTAGCAGTAAATAAGAAATAACTGTTGTTACGGATCTCAGCAGGATAGTTCCCCACTAGGATGTAAGCTTCTTTAGGGCAGGGATAGTGTCTGTCTGGATGACTGTTACCCTGGTGTCTAACACAGTGCCAGACACACAGGCACACAATAAATATTTGCTGAATAAATGAAATTTGTGAATTTCTTATTTTTATGTACTTGTTAAAATTGGTTTTACCTAAAAAAGCTTTGACATTCTTGATTATTTGTAAAACAAAGGATTTGCAGCAAACTTAAATTTTTATCCTTTTAGATGTTTAAAATAATTTGGTCATTTTAACAGTCAGACAATAGTCCACAACCATAATATTAGTCAAGGAAAAGTGACCTAGAGAACAAAGCCCAGAGAGGAACAGCAAACACACAAATAGGACCCTGATAACCTAACCCACTCTTAGCTCTCATCTATGTTGTAAGTGAGCTGGATTCTGACTGATTACCTGTGATGTTACAAATGGCAAGCACACCATCAGGTGAAGACCTTTGCACTACCAGGAAAGGAAAGAAGCCTACCCCGGTTTAAAGAAAAGAAAAGGCTTCTGTTAAAATTAACAAAAGCAGTGGTAACCTCTTAAGGTTTTGCTTGGTTGGTGGTGGCAGTTGGGGACTGCACTGATCTTTTAGAGGTTCAGTAAACTACTGGCCCTCTACACCCAAGCAGGCAGCTCACTTGTTAATGATTCCTGTCCACAACTATGTTCTCAAGATAGTGGAGTGCTTACGCTGGGAACAAAAAAAGCCTTGTGCATTTGCAGCCTGGGGCCTAAAAGATGAGTGAATTACAGTTCCATGGCCACACTCACAGACTCCTCCCTTTGAGTTGTGCACCAAAGGAACACAGGACTCACACACCAAATTCTGTGATATCCATGAGGTAATAACATCTCTCTGTATAACATAAGTTTATTATAATAACTACTTTGATTTTCGCATTTTCCTACTTGACTTTACAACCTCTTTACACACATCTATATAAGTACTTATTACAGTACAAGGGGGATGTGATAATTTTCACACACACCACTTTCCGACATATCATTTAGAGGCTCAGCAGGACTTTAAAGTTAAACTTCCTCTTTGACAATAAGGTAACGTGAGTGTCCTCATTATAGCCATAAAAGTGATTTTATGCAAGTGAAAGAATACAGCTTCTAAGAATTACTGTTTTCCATAAATTGACAGAAAAAAGACCGCTTAAAAGAACAGGTTACCTCATTAACGTTGATCTTTGACTTTGCAGAAGATTCTAAAAAGGCACAGTTACACCACTGTCGTGCTAAATTCTGACCCTGTTCTTTGCCAACTACTCGCTCATCTTCCAGGTCACATTTATTGCCAACCAAAATCATTGGAACCTGTGAGAAGGCAACAACATAAAATGAGCATGAATATACTCATTACTTAGCCTCTTCTTATAAGTAAGCAACTGCCTGCCACCAACTGAAATATATTAGTTAGGAAGAGAAGCTTCACCAATGCTTAAAAAAAGGTATATCTATGTGTGTTGGGGGGAAGAGGGTAGATGGAGGGGGAAGAGATAGCAAAAAATATGGAAGAGACTCTACTATGTTAATCTGCGAAATTATTTTAAGAATATAATCCCAAAATTCTCATGTGGACTACTATTAATAGCTGAACTTTCAAGTAGGAAAATCTGAAGGAAAAAGGAACCTCCTGCAATGCAGAGAAAAAGGTATTCACTGGGCCGACCTGTGGTTTAAGTGCTTCATCTCACACGTCCAACAAATGCCAAAAGTAGTGGCAAGACCAATACAGTAATAGGCTCTACTTCTACATTTGACACGTAGATCTGAAGACCAGTTTAGGTGAGATGCTGAGGAGGATTAACAATAAAAATAAAGCCATAAAGCAGGTACGTCTTCCCTTTTTCTCTAAACCAGAAATGCTTGGCTATGTCCATCCACAACTCCCTACTTCCAACAAAACAGGTCACTGACAAATGGTATAATGTCCTTAGTTAAAAGGTGTCCAGACAACAGTCACTTGTTTGTGAGGTGATGGACACTATACAAAAGAAAGAATTTAAGGGACGTGGTAAATCTTGTACCTAAAATAAGCAATTATCACGAGTTAGATAAAGAACACTAGGTATCTATAACGCCATCTTTTTTTAGTTTATTACTTGGGATAAATGGATTAATATTGCCAGCGTTCAGTAATTTGCATGTAATTGCCTATGAAAACAGAACTCTCTTAGATAAATTAGTCATGGGAAGGAAGAGAACTATTCATTAGGTTATGGTTGGTCATGAGTCACAAAGTTATAAATCCCTCTCGCCTACAATACTACCCAAGGTTAAGGTCCTGAGCAGGTACGTATGTTCCCATTAATAATGAGAAAGAACACACAAAAACAGAAAAAAAGGTACAAACGAAACTTTATATACTAATTTATACTACTGAAAAGGAACTCTCTGTAGCTCTAAGCTGGGATGAGCATGAAAAGCATACACTTCATCTTTGCAAAAAGAAAAACACACAACAATGACGCTATTCATTAAATAAAGAGTTCTAAAATAAAAATAAAAACTAAAAATATAAAAACCCAGTTAATCAAAATCTTTAACATAATTCAAAGGAAAAAACTGTATTGAGTAAAAACTATACCGAGGGAATTTTATAAATAGGAACATACCATTATGGTTCTTTATGACGTTCTTTGAACACTGTTTCTGACATAACTACCACCTTCCAAAGCTCAACTTCAGTCTGACTCCGTCTACCAAGTATCCTTCAACTCCTCTTCTTTCTCCACTGCACTTATTACCCACACAGCACAATGAGCACTTTATCATACGTGTCCTCCTTTTCTAACCATCTCAGCACATAATTTGTAGGTTTAGAAAGCTGTAACATTTTTTTGGTCACATAGGCTCTTTTAGGCATGTGGGAGATACCTTCCAAATCCCCTACTGACAGAGAGAAAACACGTTTTATTTGGTCACAGAGAGATGGCAGTATGTCTTATAGAGAGAAAAGTACTTACATCTTCTGTATCCTTAACCCGTAAAATCTGTTCCCTCAGGTCTTGTAAGTCATTAAATGTGGACTGAGCTGTAATAGAATATACTAGTGCAAACCCTTGGCCATTCTTCATATACAAATCCCTCATTGCTGTAAATTGCTCCTATAATAAAAAACAGGCAATTATAAATATGATTTCCTGAACGCATATTGGAACAATTTAAATCAGAATAATCACAAGTGAGCTACTAAATTTTTTATTGCATGCTAGCATAACAGAAAACATAAGACATAACACATAGCTTCTAGAAACTCTGAGGTGAATGTTCCTGTTCCCTACTTAGGTGACTAAAAACAGCGACAATGAACTGTAGACTTAGAAGTGAAATCTTAACCACTTGAATTTGCTTTTGTGAGATTTAGAAAAACTATATAATTCCTTTTTATATATAGATCTTAATTAAGTTATTTTGATGATACTAAAGATATCTCCAAGATAAAGCTGTTGGAGAAGAAAAGTCCAGGGCCCAGACCCATGGCCAAGTGGCTGGGTTCACATGCTCCGCTCTGGCGGCCCTGGGTAAACTGGTTTGGATCCTGGGCACAGACCTACACACCACTCATCATGCCATGCTGTAGCTGTGTCCCTCATGAAGAACCAGAATGACCTACAACTAGGATATACAACTAGGTACTGGGGAAGGAAAAAAAAGAGGAAGATTGGCAACAGATGTTAGCTCAGGGCCAATCTTCCTCACCAAAAAGAAAAGAAGTTTTTTCAAGTCAAAGATGAGAATTCTGTAAAAAAAAAAAAACAAAGAAAAAAGAAAACAAAAGAAATGTCCAAGCACTGAACCCTTAGGCCCTCCAACATTAAGAGGTTGGGAGATGAAGAAGAATCAGGACAGGAGATTTAGAAATAACCAATGACACAGAGAGACAACCAAGCAAGTGCTGTTTCTTGGAAGCCAAATGAGTAAAATTTTTACAGAAAAGGATAGTGATCAACTGAGTCAGAGGCTGCTGAAAGTAAAGGGAGCTGAGTATCAATGCTCAGCTTGATTATGAATGACAGACTATGAACATGAAACAATGTGAAGAAGGGGGTGAGGATATGAAAGAGAATCAAAAATGTTAGGATAAACAGACTGTAGGTTCCAGTGAAGTTGCAGGGTATGAAAGGAAGTGAGATGGAAAAACAAGAGGTGGTGACTGGAGAGTGGGATGCTTGAAAATGAGATTAGGGGTGGTATTATAGTTACACTGGTAATCACATAGTCTAGAGGCCTGGAATAGTCTAGGGTAAGACCATGGGTGCAAACAGCTGAAGCAGGATGGAGGTCAAGGAACTGAAAGGTCAAGGTGCTGGATCATCTATAATATCCATATAGATTCTATTTGGATACCAAAATCACCAAGAATTCCGACTGAAGCAGTGTTGGAGGGTTAGTAAAAATCTTCACAGAGTAAGGAGTGATCTGGGACAAGACTGATGAGCATAAACTACTTTCCAAGCTTTATGCAAGGCACTGTGGACACAGACAAGCTAACAGGCAATTATAACACAGAGCTGAGCACCAGGATGGGAGAAGTACAAGACGTCTGAGAGCACAAAGGAAAGATTTCTGCAGTAAGGAAAAATTTCCTTTGCATAAGAGGAAGAAAAAAGAATGCCCTCGCATGTGTAGAGGTGGTGAAAGAGGAAGTGGAAAATATTCTTTTTAACTGCTGGGGTCTCTTGGAACACAGGGGAATTACTCTTGATTCAAAACCTAAGAAAACTTGCTGGGGAGGGGGGGACGGTGGTGGCAAGAGGGGCAGATCTCTTGATTCAGCTGGTATAAGAAAGATATAGTTTCAGTGCTCCAAATCTCCCTGTTGGAATCAAGATCCATTTTCCCACAAAAGCCTGGAAAAATATAGTGTAATTAGTACTGTATTTGCTCCAGTCTGCTTATAAGCTTTTTTGAACTGTCTGAAACTTTCTCATCATTTATAAAATTATAGTGGGAAAATTTGTGCTGAATTTTACACAACTCATAACATTTAACAATACCATCTATTTTAAATCTGTGAATTGCCTAACAGGAAAGTCTATGCATATGGAGGAAAAAAAGAAAAGAAACATTGCTTAATGTGGCATTTTTTTATGGCAGTATAACTGGAAATCATCAGTAATTAATAAGAAAATTATAAAGGTGATGACAAATGAAGACAAAAATAAAAGCAAATACACAGAGCTATACTATATAACAAGTATTGTGCCAAGTGATTTATAATCATGATCTCATTTGATCATTACAAGCACCCTATGATGTACTAAGGTCTTTATATTCAATTAAAGATGAGAAAAATGAGGCTCAAAATAATCCTAAAGATTGTTGCCTTCATCAGAAAACATGTACCTGTCACCAGCCCCTTGAGATCTTAAAATGCTAATAAAAAGCAAAAATAATTGTTATAAAACGAATGACTATGGTGCCAAGAGACAGTCTTATTTAAACCCAGGGAAATACCTATCTTACAGAAAATTTGAGATTTAAAATACATTTTTTTAACCACTAATGGCATAATCCTTACCTCAATATGGGGAGAAGAAACTTAACACATAGATTCTCTAAGTGAACTCAACATACAATTTAATAGTGATATGTAGGCATTAAGTACATCATAGATGGTTTCAGGCACGTAAGAAAACTTAAGAAGCACTATATTTAGAGAATTTGTTCTTAATCAGAATGATTACTTTTACTCAGAGAAACTATTCAGATGACATAACTAGTTCACAAATTAAAATCTATTAAAAAAAAAAGAGAGAAAACATCCTTACTGTTCCTGCTGTATCCAGGATTTCGAGCATACACTGTTGGCAATCTACTTCAACTTGCTGTTGGGAGTGGGGTGGGGAGGGGAATTAAAAAGTAACATCAAAATGTTAGTCTGTTTTCCTCCCAGCTCTTCACTCAAAGTACCTATTAACAACCACAAAGCTTTTCTCCAGGAGTCTGCTGTGCTGGTTGAGACTGAACTTGGTATTACTATGAAGAACAGGTCTCAAGCACGTTCTATTAATATTATAGAAGCCAGGACTGTTAATGCCAAGTTTAGTTATTTTCTGACCACTGTAAACTCTGAGTAATGATTTTTATGTTATTATTAGAATGCAAATGGTTCTATTCCGCAATTTAAGAAAAACTGCAACAAACAGGTATAGTTCTAACAGAAAAAAATGTATAAAATATGCATATTTATATTATCTTCAAAGAAAACAAAGCACAAAAGTATTAAATAGCTCAAAATACAGACAAGATTTTGGGATAAAGAAAATTTTGCCAACCTACCACGTTCAATTTGTTAAAGTTTTACTAAAATGTGCCCCCAATTTAATACAGAGAAAAATTTTAATTTAAAGAGATAAAAGGAACACAAAAGTGCTAAAATGAATAACACTGAACTCATAGTCTTCAAGACTAAGAAAAAGGTACTTCTTTGGGAAAAGTGAAATTTTACACACTGAATTTTGTTTACCCAGTGTTTTATGAAAGAAGAGAAGTTTGGCCTAAAGAAAGTGTCAACTATCAACTGTGTGGAAAAACTTCAACATAGACGGGATTAAGAAAAGTGTTAAATCTCCAGCATTCTAAGTACAGATCTGCGTTTGTAGTTGAAGCTTTAACCAGCAACTTATTTTTGGGAAATTTCAGTAAAGCAACACTGTCTTCTAAAAATAAATGTATTAACCTAAGGACTATTTTCAACCCTGCTTCCCTGTCAGATCAGGGACTGATGAGGAGCACCACTGGTGGTGCCACAAACTCACTGTCCCAACACGTATGGGACCACAGTGGTAACCTGCACAATCTGTAAATGCACATGTTTAATGAATAATGAACTAGATCTGTAGTTTCTCAATGTATCTAGAGCACAATTTTGTTTCCAATTTGCAGATAACGAAACTGCTCTGCCAGTACGGACTGAGCAACTTAATTTAATAAAAGCTATAGCACTAGTAAAGGTAAATGCTAAAACATCAAACAAAGAATCCTTTCCTATTTGTTGAAAAGTAGGTTTAATCTTTTTAATTGTTTTATATATCCTTGGGCTACTAGTCTTTCTCATAACACTGTCTTTCTCCCCCCTCTAACATACTTGGGAAATAAAATCATGAAAATTCTCCATAATGCTACCTAGTCTTATAATTAAATAAAACATTTTTGTCAAGACCAACTGTTCAATTTTTTTTCTTTTAAATAAGCTTTACTGTTTGGAGCAGCTTCAGATTCACAGCAAAATTGAGCAGAAAGTACAGAGTTCCCAAATACCCTCTCCTGTTCCCAGCAAGTTTCCCCTACTATCAGCATCCTGAACCAGAGTGGTACATTTATTACAACTGATGGACCAACATCAACACATCATTATCATGCAAAGTCCATAGTTTGCACGACACTTTGCTCTTGGTGTTGTACATTCTATGGGTTGGGACGAAGGTGTGATGACATGTGTCCACCATTACAGTATCACACAGAAGCCAATCATCTAATTTTTTATAATCTAAAGATGAAATTCTTTAAAGTTTTTATATAACTAAACAAAAATGAAAACTTTCGGTCACCGGATAACTTCAAGCATAAAAAGTGATAAAAGTGATCTTAGTTTTACAAAAAGAGTCATCAAAAATATACCTACTATTTATATGTAATTTTTCCACATTAAAAGAATTCGCCACAAGGCAAATGTGTACATTAAAGAACAGACTACTAATAAGTAACAGAGCACTGTTAACGGAGCACAGTACCAGAGCTCTCTACAGCTAAGCAGTATTCTATGAGAAATATTTTGTATTGGTGAAACTTTTAAAAACAGACACAGAACATCTGTATCGTTTCTCAAAACTATTTTTAAAAAAGTAATTCTATGGATCAAGTTTCAAAGTCATAAGGAACTACTTGTAAGCAAGCGTACACAAGTTTCACATTTTACCTTTCTGTAGGAATCTTCTATCGTTGGGTCATATTTTTCAACAAAAATTCCCTGAACAAACTGAACCGTCTAGAAAAAAAAAGCAGAGGAAAGTTAAGGACTTAAAAGAAAACTCAACCCCTCTTGAATGTTACTTAACCTCACAAAGCCATAAAGATTAAATGAAATTATGTGAAATTCTGGGTAAACATGCAAATATAAAGTACCACTATTTTTCACGTAAGGTTACATCCATAACTAAGAGTACAATTATTATGAAAGGAGCTGCTCACATTAAAAACTGTCAGCAGTTCTGCTGCTGACATTACACTGTTAGATAATTACTTTATTAGGGTTTAAAATACAACAAAGATACAAATAACAGCATAGCTTCAAATTCATTACAAAATGAAAATTTATCAATATTTAAACTTCTATTACCCTTTTATGTATCTACAGTAACTTTTATCTCATGCCTTCAAAGGAGAGAGACAAAAGCTTCTAAATTTGAAAATCTCTTGGAACAGTCTTTCTAATTTTGAGGGAAAAGAAAAACAGAGATTAAAACCTACTGAATATTAAATTTATAATCATATTAAAATTTCACATTCACCCCAGAAGTAGTTATTTGTCTCATTTGCCAGCTGAGATTCAAACATACACCTGCCTGATTCCAAAACCTTACTCTTTTCATTGGAAAACAATGCCTACACAGCTTTTTCAGATTATCTAATTTTATTTCAAAGATTTCTATATGCACAGACTAGAAACGAGGTATTTTATCATTCAGTAAATAAAAAGCAGTACAGAGATGATTGTGAAATATCTCCCGGACAGCTTTAAAACAGGGTCTGGCACACTGTTGCCTAAAAGCGAAGGTAAGAATGTGGACTGAGGTCAAGTACTGAGGTTAAATTACCCAGAGGAGTATTTTAGACACTATTTTACCTTGAGCTCAATAGATTAACCTGAATACAGTAAACTTCAAACTTCTTTCTCCTACTAAGCTCCTATTCTTTAAAGGAAACTCAGGATACAGTCACACCAAAAACTTTAATCATCATTTTCATCAAGGATTTAATCACCTCCTCTTCCTGGTACTATATATAGTTTAAATATGAAAAAGTCTAATATAGCTTCCTAATAGGCTTTAGACTAGATCAGAGATTCTCAAAATATGGTCCAGGGCAGAGATTTAGAAAAAACCTATTTCCCTATTAATACTATGATGTACTCCCTTTCTCTCACAAATTTAGAGTGGAGTTTTCCAAAGGTTATATAAGATAAACTATCACAAGAGATTGGATGCAGAAGTCAAGCCAAGACGAGAACCCAAGTGCCTTCTATAAGCCAGATGTGAAAGTGACTTACAAAAGTGAGACAGAATCCCACGCCTCTCAGTCCATTCTTACTAAAGCCGCCTTTCATCACTTCTCTGAATCTCAGCCTCTCAGTTCCCAGAGACATCTCATTCATTCATATAGATTTTTATTTTATTCTTTTAGTTTTCCTACTGGATCCTCTCCTTCCTTCCTCACCTACTATTGTCTTTTCTGTATTTTCCTTTTCATTGGATTATTGCCTCCAGCATACAAACATGCTCTACTCTCTCTCACCCTAAAACAAAGACCTCCCTTAACTCCATGATCCCTCCAGCTTCTCCTCCTTTCTCTGTTCCCTCTCATAATCGAACTTCTTCAACTGTCTACAACAGTGGTTCCATTTCCTCAGCTCTCACCCAGGGTGGTTAGGGCACCATCACCTCACTGAAGCTGCTTTTATCAAGCCCGGCTACCTCCATGTTCCCAGATCATCTCTTTCCTCTTCTTTACTTGACTTCTAACTTCTGAGCAGTACAAGATATATTCTTCTACACGGTATCCTTCAATTCTACGTACTCTTGGAAGGCTGAGAGGTACTGAGAGATCAATCCTGAGTTCTTCTCTTCTCTCTCTAGTCTCTCCCTAGACAACCCATTCATTTCTATGGATTTTTATTTTTAAAAAGGTAAAATTCATGGACATAGGACAAAATGCAAAAGTCATTAAAGAGTATGCAGAAGTAAACAATTCTATCTACGACCTTCGTTCCCAGCTACCCAATTCTACTCCCAAAGTAACCGATACGTTACCTGTAGCTTGTTTAACCTTGCAGAGATAGTCTACGCATTTTATAATATCTCCCCCCTCGCTCTCCCTTTTTAAAAAAACATAAATGGCAGTCTACAGTGTTGGGTACTTTTTTCCTCTCCAAATAATGTATTTTGGATATCAGTACATATCAGTATATGTTGAGCCACCGTATTCTTTTTAATGGTTAAGTAGTATTCTACTCAAAATTTCTATTAAAAACTTAACTAGCCCCACTGGTAGGCATTTAGGTTGTTTCCAGACTCTTGACACTGTAAAGAATGCTGCAATGGATATCCTTGACCATGTCATTTTGTACACGCAAACTTACGTGTGAGATAAACTTCCATGAAGGGACTTGCTGAATTGAAATTACGTGCATTTAAAATGACAGATATTCTCAAACATTCACTGCAGAGGTACTAATTGACATTCCTCACAGTAACGTAATTCCCATGAAATCAAATACCACTGATATATTCATGGCACCCCAAATCATATCCAAGTCTCTCTTTTAAGCTATTATCCTGAAGACCCAATTGTTTATTTGATGTATTTATTTGAACATCTCAAATTGGCTTTATTTTTTATCTTTTTGCGGAAGATTGGCCCTGAGCTAACATCTGTTGTCAATCTTCCTCTATTTTATGTGGGATGCTGTGACAGCATGGCTTGACAAGTGGTGCTAGTGCCACGCCCAGGATCTGAACCTGCGAACCCTGGGCCACCGAAGCAGAGCGCATAAACTTAACCACTACGCCACTGGGCCAACTCCACAAACATATCAAATTTGACATGACTCTTCATTTTCACTCCCAAATCTGCTCATTCTCCAGTGTTTGCTTTTACTTAAATAGTTTATCCATGAAACTAGCAGCTCAACTAGAGAGTTTGGAGTCATCCTTGACAGTTCCTTCTCTCCTAGTCCCCACACCAATCCAACATTAAATTATGTCACTTGTACCTCCTATTTAATTATTGAAACATCTACTTTTCTCTTTTTCACTGCCATGGCTCTAATCTAAGCTTCCAGAAACTATAATCTGGGGTACTACATTAACTCCGTACTTGTCTTCCACACCCACTCTGTCTCTCTTCTAAATTATTCTACACAGAGCAGTCAACGTGCTCGCTTTAAAACAAATATCTAATTCTGTCACGTAATAACTCCCAACTTGTCTCCCACATCCAGTCTGTCTCTCTTCTAAATTACTCTACATAGAGCAGTCAATGTGATCTCTTTAAAACACTTATCTAATTCTGTCACCCCCCTCCCTTCAATGGCTTCTTCTTGTCATTAGGACTAAGTTCCAAGTTCTCACATGGCCTTCCAGTCATGATCTGGCTCTGCCTACTTCTCACCTCATTTCCCTCCACTTTGCTCCCTATTCACTCCTGCCCCAGCAATTGTGACCTTTTTCTCAGTTCAAATGCTAATTCAGGTTTAGGACGCTTTCTTAACAATCTGTACTTTTCTTTCAAAGTCTCTCTCTCACAATAATAATCAAGTAGGTCTTTGTTTAATTATGTCTTCATTACATCTCCTGCACTATAACGCAAGCTCCACTGGGGACTGTGCCTATTTCTGTTCACTGCTGTAACCCTAGAGTCTCAAGCTGTAGAAGCTCAATACATATTTACTACATGAGCACAACGTGTCCACAAAAAACTACCTTCATTCCACCTAAGTCCGGGGTGGGGGTAGGGGAGGATTTGCTTCACTTGTAGCTGTAATAATCAGTCTTCCCCAGTGGAATGTAAGTTTCTTAAAAAGGACAACAATCTGGGGGCCGGCGCAATGGCGCAGTGGTTAAGTGTGTGCGTTCCGCTTTGGCGGCCCAGGGTTTGCCAGTTCGGATCCCAGGTGCAGACATGGCACCGCTTGGCACACCATGCTGTGGTAGGCGTCCCACATATAAAGTAGAGGAAGATGGGCACAGATGTTAGCTCAGGGCCAGTCTTCCTCAGCAAAAAGAGGAGGATTGGCAGCAGTTAGCTCAGGGTTAATCTTCCTCAAAAAAAAAAAAGAGAACAATCTTATTCCTTTTTGAATCATGAACACCAGAGTTTGACATATTGAGGTAGCCAAAAAATATTTGGTAAAGGAAAGAATGAATGAGCCACTATTATAAAACTGCACATCCATGGTCACTGAATGAATCCCCGTTCCCTGTGGGCTAAACACTAGGCATATAAAAAATACTGCCACCTGTAGAGGTTAAGTTCGCATATTCTGCTTTGGTGGCCTGGGGTTTATAGGTTCGGATCCCAGGTGTGGACGTACACACTGTTTGTCAAGCCATGCTGTGGCAGGCGCCCCACATACAAAGTAGAGAAAGATGGGCACAGATGTTAGCTCAAAGCCAGTCTTCTTCAGCAAAAAGAGGAGGATTGGCAGTGATGTTAGCTCAGGGCCAATCTTCCCTCGAAATAAAATACTGCCACCTTTTCTCTTTAGTGACTAGAAGTTTTCAAGCAAGCAAATATCAATGTTCTTCTTGTACTGTAGTAGTTAGTTATAATTAGGTGGCTAACTTACCAGAGCAGACTTCCCCACGCCTCCTGAACCAAGGACCACTAGCTTGTACTCACGCATGATGTAGTCTGTTTAAATACTGACAATCTGAAAATAAATAAATAAAAATCAAAGATCAATAAACATATTAAGAATAGCTTAAGAGTATACAACTGTTACATGAAATAATACAAGATTTTGGTTTTTTGTTTGCCTTTTCCCTTAAGGCTATCAAGAAGAAGACAAAGGCTACAAAGCAAAACCATGCAGATTTGAAAATAAGTTTATACAACTATTGCCAGGCATTTTAATTCATTAAAGATCATCTTTGACCAGGCAACAATCATTAGCCCGTTCGTGTCACTTCTAAGAGTGTTTGATCAGAAAATAAGATGATTACAACTAGGAGTTGTCTTATAACTACAATCATGAACCCAATTCTTTACGAAGCTATTATTTAAACAACTTACATACTTTTTTGTAAAGTTCACTCATGAGCTTTAATATAATGTACATGTTATTTTGTTTAAAATATCATACAGTAATTCTACACTGTTTTGTTCATTACTGTATTATAGCTGAACCATGTAAAATGTTACCTCGAAAATTATTAGGATAGGAATGGGAGATTATGGATGAAGTTGTTAAAACTCTATCGGTAGATGTTAGTGATACATTTCACGAGGCCCAAATTACTAGAGAGAGGACAAAAAGGACTAAAAACTTTATTTTTTATCTCCATGGTTATCTTAAAAGGTAAAAACAGGAAAGAATTTTCAATGGCCATGATGGATTAAGTAGGAATGAACTTTCCATCCCACAGTAAACAGCTAAAACATAAAACAAAATATATGACACAACTGTTTTCCGACATTGGACAACAAACAGTATAGGACTGTCATCTCTGAGAGGTGAGAAGGAAATGAAGTGAGACCTACAATTGCCCTGGCTTTCGGCCTGGAGGCACTTTCCAGACCGAGGTGCAAGGAGGAAGAACTCAAGCAGAGAACGGAAGTATACCAGAGAAGAGGGAGTTATGCACAGAAAATTCCAGAAATCTGCACAGGGGTCCACTTGAGTCTGTAGCCAAAAACCAAGCTGGTGTGCAGAATGAGGCACGGTGAGCAATAAACAGAGATTTATAGCTGAACTATTCCCAGAGTGCTCGGAAATACTGGGGTTCTGACCAGAGAAGTCCTCCTTGCTAAAAAACAGGCAATTCACCTGGAAGGCCAGAAGATGCATACTTTAGCAGCAGAGGCAAACAAGCCCTAGAGTAAAAGATACTCTAGATGCTTCCTAACAAAGCTCAAAAACAATCCTCAAAAGGACCGAGCGGATCCACAGGTATCTCAACTGCCTGTGAGAACAAAGTCAAAAACTCTTTAAAAGAATCAAAATAATAATAATAATAATAATAATTAAAATTTAAAAAATTCCACCATTCAACAACATAACATTTACAATGTCCATAGCATCCAAGCAAAAGTAACAGACATATGACAAAGAAAGAAAATGGGACCTGAAACCAGGGTGAAATGAGTCAGGTGAAAGAGTCCCAGAAATGAGACAATGGAATTAGATAATAAGGACTCTAAAACCATTATTATAAATGTGCTCAAGATTTAAAGGAAAACACAATGAAAAGAGAAATAGTAGACATAAAAAAGAACCAAAACAAACTTCTAATGTTCAAAAACAATCACTGGATGGGAATAACAATATATTAAAAACGGCAGAAGGAAATTCCAGAGGAACTGAGATGCAGATAGAAAAAAGGTGATAAGGAAGAGGAGAAAGAGGGGGGAAAACAGAAGGGGGAGGGAGAAAAGAAGAAAGAAGAAAAAAGAAGAGAACCACAGGACAATATCAAGCTATCAAGCAGGCTAACGTATGTGTAAGTGGAAGGGGGCACAGGGAGGGGTATTTGAATAAATAATAAAATATTTCCAAATTTGATAAAAACGGTAAATCCATAGATTCAAAAGACTCAATGAGTCCTCTCCTCAGTATAAACACAAAGAAAAGTACAAGGTACAATAACCAAATTCCTGAAAAGTTGTCAAAAAGAGAAAATCTTACAAGAAGCCAAAGGGAAAAGTTTAGATACAGAGGAACAAAGTTAAGAAAACGTACAGACTTCTTGAGAAGCTATGCAAGACAAAAGAAAATGAAACATCTTTAAAACGCTTAAGGAAAAAAATGACCAACCTAGAATGCTAAATACAATGAATATATCCTTCAAAAATGAAACTGAAATAAAGATTTTTTTTCAGATCAAAAAAAAAAAAAAAGGAAACTTGGGGGGAAAAGTTCACCAGCACACACTTAAAAAAAGCAAAGGAAGTTCTTCAGGTGGAAGAAAATGATAACAGATGGAAACTTGATCTACACAAAGGAATGAAGATTACTAAAGGAATAAAAAGACCCAGAAATGGGGGGTGAGAGTAAATCTACGAGACTTTTTTGACCACTTAAAGCAAAAATAATAACAATGTACTACAGAGTTTACAATACATGTAAAAGTAAAATATACTAAAATAACAGCACAAGAAAAGAAGGGAACTGGAAGTATTATTGTTCAAGGTTCTTACATTATCTCTGGAGTACTATAATAGTATTTGAAGGTAAACTGTCAGATGTTAAAGATCCATATTGTAAATCCTAGAGCAACCACTGAAAAAAAATAAGAGACAAAGCTAATAAGCCAACAGCTGAGATAAAATGGAATACTTAAAAAATTCAATTCATCCAGAAGACAATAGGAAAAATACAAACAAGCAAAAAAGAAGAAAAGATGGGAGAAATACAAAACAAATAACAGGATGGTAGAATTAAAAGGCAACCACATCATTACATTAAATGTAAATCATCAATTCCAATGTTCCAGCATTCCAATTCAAAGGCAAGATAAAAAAGCAAGACCTAACCATATGTTGTCTTTAAGAAACAAACTTTAACTAAAGATACAAAAGGCAAAAGTAACCATTTACTGGTGACAAAGTCACAGTAGCTGCTAATATCACTACTGTAGTCTGTTACCTAGATTCAAATAGACACAAATACTAAATTTCATTTAGAGCTTAGTGAAAAATAAAGATGTATATATTTTTTTCTACACAAGCGTTGGAGACCCTAGATTACGAATCCCTACCTATTCTAAGCAGTTAGCATTTTAGGTTACTCTAGTGAGATTGTTCTCAAACGTTTTTTTGATTTCAGGTCTTCTTTATGCCCTTTTACATTCCTATGAGCTTCTGTTTACATGAGCTCTCAGGAATGGATGTTGGATTTCTTTCAAATATTTTTTCTGCATCTATTGGTATCATATGGTTTTTCTTTTTCGTCTACCAATATGTCCACTCTTACCACTTCTATTCAACATTGTACTAAGCTAGGTATAGTAAGTTCTAACCTATGCAAAAGGAAGAAGTAAAACTGTCTATTCACATATGACTTGATCTTGTACACAAAAGATCCTAAGGAATATGCAGAAAAGCTACGAGACTAATAAGTGAATTTAGCAAGGTTTCAGGATAAAAGGTTGATTAAAAAGAGCAACTGTATTTCTACATACCAGCAAAGAACTGAAAAATGAAATTTAAACAATACCATTTACACTAGCATTCAACAAGAAATAAATGACTTAAGAGATGAATTTAACAAAATTTGTGCAAAACTGGTATAATGAAACTACAAAACACGGCTGAGAGAAATTAAGGACTTAGAGAGATAGGCCGTACTATATTAAGATATGTACATATTATTGTTAAGCTGTCAATTCTCTCCAAATTGATCTACAGACTCAATGTAATCCCAATCAGCAGGTCTCTTCTTTGTAGAAAACGACAAGATGTTTTAACATTTATACGAAAACTCAAATAGAACAGCTAACAGTTTTGCAAAAGAAAAAGTTTTACACTACTGGATTTCAAGACATACAGTAATAAAGACAGTGTCAAATTGGTGTAAGAACAAACACAGATCAGCGGAACCAAGTTAAATCTAGAAGTAAAACTACACATATATGTTCACTTCATTTTTGACAAAAAGGTCTGTGGTCCTCCATCCTCTAAGATGGCCCCCAATGATACTGGCGTCCTGGTATTCGTAACTTGTGTTGTCCGCTCTTACTATTCATATCCTGTGTAGTTTCCTCCCATGCTGAATCAAGACTGGTTGTGTGACCAACAGAATATGGGAGAAGTGACAATATGTGACTTCCAAGATTAGCTCCTAAAAGGCAGTGCAGCTTGTACCATGATCTCTGGGACCATTCCCTCCAAGAGAAGTCACTGATCATGTCATGAGGACACTTAACCAGTCTTTCAGAGAGGCCCATCTGAAGAGGAACTGAGGCCTCCTACCAATGTAGCACCAACTTGCCAACCATGTAAGAGAGCCAGCTTTGAAGCATTTCTTGTAGTTTTAGTCAAGTCTTAATTCAGATGATTGTAGCCTCATGAGACCATGAACCAGAACCTTTGAGCCAAGCCACTCCCAAATCCCTGATCCACAGAAACTGACAGATGCTAAGTGATTATTGTTGTTTTAAGCCAGTAAGATTGGGTTCATCTGTTACACAGGAATAGATCATTAACACAGGGACAAAAGTAATTCAGTGTGTAAAAGTAGTCTTTTCAACAAGTCAAGTTGGAAAAAAATGAACTTCAACTCTTATCTTTGTTCACTTTGTTCATAATAGCCAAAACCTAGAAACTACCCAAGTATCCATCAAGAGGTGAATGGACAAATAAATGGTGATATATCCAATCAACAGAATACTATTCAGTAATAAATAGCAATGAACTCTTGATAGAAGCAACAACGTGAATGAATCTCAAAAACATGCTCAGCAAAATAAGCCAGACACAAAACAGTAAATACTGTATGATTTCACTTACATAAAATTTTAGAAAACACAGAAGTAAGTTAAAGTGCCAGAAAGCTGCTGGGGACCAGTGGTGGCAGGGCATGATGACTATGAAGGAGTATAAGGGAACTTCTCTGGGTGATGGAAATCATCTGGAAATTACCTTAATTGTGGTAGTGGTTACATGGGTGTATAATTTATTAAAATTTATTGACCTGTAAATTTAAAGTAGGTGTACTTTATTACATGTAAATTATAGCTCAATAGATTTAATTTCAGAAAATTCAATAGGGGGAAGAAAGGGAAATTTCTCAGAATACCAGTTACCTACACAGTATTATGAAACAAATGTATCCCCCATAAATTCTTATGTTGAAATCCTTCCTCCAATGTGATGGTATTAAGAGGTGGGCCTTTGAGAGGTGATCAGAATTAGATGAAGTCATAAGGGCAGAGCCCTCATGAATGGGATTAGTGCCCTTATGAGTCCCAAGAGATTGCTATTCTCTGCTCTCTGCCATGTGAGGATACAAGATAATAACCATCTACAAGCCAGGAAGCAGGCCCTCACCAGACCTCTGATGTGCCAGAGCCTTCATCTTGAACTTCTCAGCCTCCAGAACTGTAAACAATAAATCTGTTGTTTAAACCACCCAGTCTATGGTAATTTGTTATAGAAGCCTGAACTAAGAAACACAGTGAGGATAAACTAGTAGACTATGCGATAGATATGATAGCAAGTATTGTTCTGAACCAAACATTTACAATGTCTCAGGTACCAGTTCTACACTAGGTACCAGGGACACAAAAATGAAAAGCGTATGTTTCCCATCCTCAAGGAGCTCACAGAGGAAGGAAAAATAACTACAATATGATGTGAACAAAGCCATTACAGAGACAAGATTAAAGGGCTGGGGAGGGATGGAGGAAGAGAAGGGAGTCCAGGATAGTTTTTCAACGGAGGGTACATAAGAGCTAAGTGAAAAACTGAACAGAAATGTTCCAGGTACATAAGGCAGGGGATTCTAAGAAGAAACTGCTTGAGCAGATACTCTAAACCATGAAGCACAGAAGATTCAGGGAATACCACATAGTTCGGTATGGCTAGAACACTGGGTTTAAAAAGAAGGTATAGAAAATGAAGCTGGGTAAGGAGACTGGGTTATGCCTGGAAAGGCATTAGCCATGTTAAAGAGTTTATGTTTCATCTAGTAAACAATGGGGCGAAAAGTCTTCTTTTTTTTTCGTTTAAGAAAAAAGTAACAGATAAGTATTCTGGAAAGATAACTGATAACAGTATACAAAACAGACTTAAGGAAGAGAGACTAGAAGCAGAGAGTAGAGGAAGCTACTGTAACAGCTCAGGTGGGAAATAATACAGATCCGTACAGTAGCACTAGGGCTGAAAAGGGGACAGTGGTTTTCTGAAGGTAAATTTCTGAAGGACTCTGTAGGTGATTAGAGGTTATTAAGGGAAATGAAGAAGAGTCAAGGGTAACTCCTAGATATCTAGCTTGGGCAAATTAGGTGGCTGGTAGTATAACTCCAATTAAGACAGGAAATACAAAAGGAGGTTTAAAAAGCAAGTTAATACTTTCTGCAAAAATTAAGTTTGAGATTCCTATGGGAAAAGCACGTAGAGACACCTCATAGATATTTAAAAATCCACGTCTGGAAGTTAGAGGTATAGACTTAAAAGATGGTAGCTGAAGCCACAGCAGATGAGAGCAAGCAAGGAGAATTTATTCAGCAAACATAGAAGAAAGCTAAGAACTGAGCCCGAGAAACAACCACATTTTACTATGTAGATGGACAGAAAAAGTGAGGTGCGAAAGGTTTGTGCTGGACACTAGTCATCCTATACCTCTATCTGTATCAGGTGGTTGTCTCGTTTCTATGAAAAGTACTAACTGTTAAACATAGGAGCATATATTTCATCTAGACAGATCTCCATACCTGTATCCCCCTTTCCAGACCCAAAGTGATTGTTAGTCTGGGACTGTTGTCATTTTAACAAGATGCGAATTCATCATCTCTCTAATCCAAAAATGTATATCTTTCAAGAGGGAATCCTAATATAGCAAGGCTCATTTATACTACCCAAACTGCCTCGTAGGGCAATAGAATTTGGGGAAGGCACTCAGACAGGGCCAAATTATTTTGAGTATTCTGCAACAACAAAATATTTGGCCCCTGTTCCTCAACTCAAGTGGTAAGATATTGAAGTCCCAAAGTTATTTTTCAATACACTGTATGTGTAGAAAATTATTTTCTTTACACCTAACAAATACCATGGGTTATGAATGCACGCACATATACACACATGCAAAAACAAGAATAATATAGCTCAGATAAGAAAACACACCCACACAAATACCCAATATGGAATAATGTGGATTAATATTTTATTTTTAAAGGGGGTTAGTTCTAACTCATCACTGCCAAGTTAGAAAACCACTATGTTCTTCCAAAGCAAATCCCATGCCTTTTTATGGAAATCTCTTGTGCCCTGTACTCCCAACACAGCACCAGAAAATTTCTCACTCTGGTTAAGATTCCCTGACAAATAAGGAGGACAAGAATAAACATTACACTATGTTTACATTTTAAGTCAATCTTGAGTCCCTAACATTATAGTCTAAGTTATAACAATTTTTTCATTCTTCCTTCAGCAGAACTGCTTCTAAATTTCACAAAATAACATAACGTGATTGTCTTTGTGATGTAAATCAATCCCAACTTTGTTGTTTCTGTTTTTAAATACGTAAACTAATTATAAGATGAAATAGTTTCTCCTGCACAACCAGACCATGGAAATCATGGTAAGATTTAACTCTCTAAAATAAAGAACAATGTTCTTCATAGGACATCATAACAGAAATTCAATTTTTTGTAACATGAAATCACATTATCTCATTGAGAGAATCTCTTCCTTAATACTTTCTCTCCTTGTTCTCCTCAGGCTAGTACCTTAGCGGGAGGAGGTATATAGAGACAAAGTGATCAGACATAACGTACTTGTAAATGAAGTTTATAAATTAGTTTTCACCCTCTAAAACCAGGCACACCCAGCCCAACAGCACTTCCTACCCCTTCCCACATTGAAAGGAGATAAGCTCCTGCAGATAGGAGAGGCCAACAGGGATTCTCAAAAAGAGCAGACAACTCATCACAGATTTGAGGGAAGCAATTTGACAGAGGCAATAAATTCAAAAAGCAGAACAAAAACCAAAGAAAATAGAGTTAAGACGGCCCATAAAAGACCATAAAATAAATGTAATATCCTTAAAGAAACTTGAACTTGAAAGAAACTTGAAACTTGAAGTTAGCAAGTCTATGTAAAAGACACATTGGAGTCTCAGGGAATAAAAATATGACCATCAAAACAAAAGTTCAGTAGATGGGCTGAGGAGGAAAATGGATATAATGAAAAGCAAGCTAGTGAACCTATAATATACTGAACCCACCCAAAGAGTGCAGAACAAGAGGAGAGAGAGATGGAATGTATGAAAGAAACAGGTCAAAGGATAAATCCCAAAGTTCTACCAGCTATCTGACAGGAAGTCTGGAAACAGAACAGAAGAACCAAAGAAATAATAGGACACTCCCAGAGGTAAATAAGAACCAAAGAAATAATCAAAGGACACTTCCAGAGGTAAATTAGGAATCTTCAGACTTACAGCAGCCAATGAATGCCAATCATCATCATCATCATCATCATCATCATCATCATCATCATCAGAGATTCACAACTGAACATATTGTAATCGAAATTTCAAACCACTACAGGTGAAGATAAATTCAAAAAAGCTTCTAGAGAGGAAAAACACATTCTCCTCTCCTTGAATAAGGGTGGGATTAGTAAATAAAACATAGCAGAAGTGATATCTGACTTCTGAAGCTAGGAAGGGTGCCAGAGCTTCCTCCCGGGTCTTTCTTTTGGGAGCCATGCCTTTGGGCCCAGAGCTGTCAGGCTGCCCTGAAGCTGCCACTCTGGAGAGATCACAGAGAAGACAGAGTCGCCTGAGGAGCCCTAGCTGTTTAAGCCATCCAAGACCTGTAAATAAAGAAGCATTCAAGATGACCCCAGAGAGCCACCAACTGACTGCAACACCCTGAGAGACCTTAGGCCAGATCCACCCAGCTGAGCCGCTCCCTAATTCCATACTCAGGAAACTAAGAGTGATAACACACAGTTATTGTTTTAAGCCCCTAAATTTTGGACCGGTTTGATAACTAAAAACAGAAAGAAGGAAAAATAAAGGAACAAAGAACAGATGGACAAATTAAATGGAAAGATGTAAGACAATCCAAATACATCAGTAATTACATTAATAAATATTCAATAGGAAAAAATAAATTAAAATACAAGGCAAAATATATACAGCAATAGTTGACAGAACTAAAGGGAAAACTAGGCAATTACAAAATCATGATTATATTTTAACATAACTCTCTCAGTAACTGATAGAAAAGGAAGACAAAATCAGTAAGGATATACAGAAGACCGCCAAGTAATGAATCAACTTAACCCAAAAGACATACATAGAACACCACACCCAACAACTGCAGATTACACAGTTTTTTCAAGTACACATGGATCATTTACTAGAACAGACCATGCTGGGCCATAAATCAGGTCTCAACAAATTGCAAAGGACTGAAATCATACAGTGTATATTCTAACCATAAAGCAATTAAACTAGAAATCAAAACAAAAATAAAACTATATAATCTCAAAATGTCTGTAAGCTAAACAATACAGTTCTAAATAACACGGGTCAAAGAAGAAATCAAGATGGGAAGTAAACAATTAGAACTAAACGATAATAAAAATACATATCAAAAATTACTGGAGTTAGTACTCCAATAGTTAAAGGAAAATGACTGAAGAAGCAGAAAGGCTTAAAAACAAGAAGTCATGGCAAGCAAATAAATCAGTGAAAATTATAGCTAAAAATCTAATTATCACTGCAAAATATGTTCAAAAATCTGAAAACTCCATGATTATCTTAACATTTTGGTTTGGGAGGAGTTAGGAAGGAAAGTAAAGGCATGTTAAAGTTTTTCTCTTACTTGCAAAAGGATAAAGATACTGAATCTCTCTTTCTCTCCACAATGAAAAAAAATATAATCTAAACATGTGAAAAATGTAATGTCAACAACTAGATTATATGTAATTTAAAAATCACTAAAGGAAAATGGGCAAAGAAAACTTATCAATTCAACCAGAGCTAGAAAATCAAAAATAAACAACAGGAAAGAAAGGTAACAAAAATAATAGGAATAAGAGAAAACAGATCAGTAGTCTCAATACAATAAAAAGAAATTCTCCTAAATCCTAGTCATGCAAACCACAAATGATAAAAGTTTATTTTTGGGGCCGGCCCCATGGCCGAGTGGTTAAGTACGCGCGCTCTCCTTTGGTGGACCAGGGTTTCGCCAGTTTGGATCCCGGGCACGGACATGGCATCACTCATCAGGCCATGCTGAGGTGGTGTCCCACAGGCCACAACTAGAAGGACCCACAACTAAAATATACAACTATGTACTGGGGGGATTTGGGGAGAAAAAGCAGGAAAAAAAGCAATAAAGAAGCTTATTTTATGAAGTCTATGATGACAAATATATGACTTAGAAAATAACATACTTAACTTACAAGTAGCAAATCTTATAATATGTTATATGAATAGATGGTTTTGTCTTTTCTTGTTTTAAATACTAAGTCAGTACTGAACAGCAGAATACCCCAAGCACAGTAAGTGTTTCCTTGGTAGCAAATCACTTTTTAAAAATGCCTCTAGATATGGTCACCTACCCCTTTGAACTATACCCTCACAAAACAGTCCATTTCTGGGTAACCTAATTGTTAGAACATTCTGTACACTGCTTTGCTTCTCTGTAGTGGCCACTTGTTGGGCCTCTGCCCTTTGAAGCTAAACAGAATAGAGAATTCCTCTTCCAGTCTATACCCCTTCAAATATTTGAAGACAGTTATTCCCCCTGCTCCAAATATCCTCTTTTTAAATAAGCACTAGTATTTCCTTTTTCAAACGATAAAATTTCAAATTGTGTAACCATTCTGGTCTCCTTTGCAAAAGCTTTATTCTTACTTAAATGTCTCTCTTAAAATGAAAGTAATATATGCTAATTAGCACTATTAGCAGGCATTTCTAAAAGGCTTATAACAAAAAAGAGCAGTCACTACATCCTCTTAACCTACAACAGCTACTTCAAACTTCTAGCTGTTTTTTTGAATGTCTTCCTCCATATTTATAGATATGATATTTATACTACTATCTCTTGGCTTTTAGTTTTAGATATTATTATTATGGTAGATTAGTATTTTAGCTCTCTTAAACAATACATAGCAAAGTAGTATATTAAGATTGTCTTTCCTTTTTCATATAACTTAAGTTTATTTCAGAATTATCTATCAACATAATTTTCCACCCAAACTTGCCAAATAATCTACCAATTTCATTCCCTTCTCACACCCTAATCCTGCCTGGAGCTTGCTGTAGACGGTACCAGCTGCTTTCTATGCTTGCAGACATCTGTATACCGAGGACTTTCTTTTCCTATGCAGGCACTGGTCTAGAACAGTGTGCTTCAAAGTGCCCATCCACAAAGTGCTACACTACTATTTGCTACTGATCCTCCAGAAAATAAGGAACCCGCCCCAGGAAATCAGTGACTTCTCTAAGCACACAGTTTAATTCAGTCAAACGGTGTGAAACGTACTCTAAGGCGGGTGACAATATTTTTTTAAAAAGACAAAACATTAAATTATAGATCATTCTCAGTATTGTGCCATCACTTTTCGGTACAGCATAAAAAGCTTATTAGTAACATTGTTTTAAAAAACCACGTTTAAAAGCACAAGGTTTCCACAAGTTCTCAGGTTCTTGTATTTCCTTACTAAATAAAACTTCCTCGCTTCTTCTTTATATATTAAAAAGGAACACAAATTCTACTTTTCTACTTCATCTATCAATTATCCCCAAATAAATCTTTATCAAAATCTTTAGTAAAGTATGACTGACACAGTTATCCCATTCACTGCACCCTTTAAATTCTCCTAACATTCAAGTAAAGGATTAAAACATTTAATCCAACCCACTTATTATTCAAGAGTAAAATTTTTGGTAAGTTTGACAAGTGGTCTTGAAAAGCTTAATACACTATTATGACAACACATGCAATAATCTATCATTTGAAATTATTCCTTAAACAAAAATGTTAGAGTACACTCTTCTCTCTCTTATAATCTGTAGCATCTATAGTTTTAGCATCGTTTTCATTCTTATTGTTTGTTCATGCCTGCTCTCTCTTTCGATCAATCTTACCAGGTTTGTTAATTTTATTAGTCTTTTTCTAAGAGTCAACTTTGGCTTTGTTGATGCTCCATTGTAGGTTTGGTCTATATTTCCTTAATTTCTGCTTTTATGTCTATTATTTCCTTGCTTTTTTATGTTCTTTTTCTAATTTAGATTGAATGTTTGGCTCTTTAATTTTCAGCCTTTCTTCTTTTCTAATTAATATCTCACACTCTTCATCAGGGATCACTTTCCTTCTACCTAAAGCATATCTTTTCAAATTTGTCTTAGTGATGTTCTATTGGTGGTAAAATCTCTCAGTTTTCATCTATCTGAAAACTTTATGTTACCTACACTCCTGAAAGATATTCTAGCTTTAATAGTTATTTACTCTCGGAACACTGTCATTATTCTCTTGTCTTTTGGTTTCAATTTTTCCTTCAATAAGTCAGCCTAATTGCAGGTCTTTAGAAAGTAATCTTTCTTATCCCTTTGGCTATTTTTATTATCTCTGTGTGCAAATTTTAACATGCAAACTTTAACTATGAAGTAATTGTTTAGGTTTAGATTTTTTCCTGCTTAGGATTTATTTGACTTCTTGAATTTGTCTTTTTGCAGTTTTAGAAATTCTCAATCAATAAATCTCCTCAAATATTATCTCTACTTGATTTTTCTTCACATCTAGATTCTGCTTAGATAACTATTTGATCTTTTCATGCTCTTCTTGCATTAGTTAGGATGTAGACTAGACTGCTGTCATAAAAGACCTTACAGTGACTTAAATAAAATTCAAGTTTTTTTCCTCTCTCACACAACAGTCGGAAGGGATAGTCCAGGGCTGGTGTGGCAGTTTAGCAGTCTGAGAGAGCTAAGCTCTTACACCTCACTGCTCTGTCATCCTTAGAGTACTGCCCTCTTCCACATAGCCTAAAATAGTTCACCGCCATGTCCACATTCCAGTCCATGGAAAGGAAGAAAGAGGAAGGAAAGGACACATCCCTCTCCTCTTAAAGGCATAACCTATAAGGTTATAACCTATTCACACATAACTTCCACTTGCAGCCAAATTGCCAAAACTTTGTCACACAAACTTCACTATCAGAAAGGCAACTAAATGGAAGCTGTAGCTGGGCAGCAAAGCATCCAACTAAAACATTCATTACTTAGAGGGAGGAAGGAATCAAGAAAAACTAGCAATTTCTGCCAGAATTTTCCAATTCTCTTTTCTTCTCTAACATATTTTCCATCCCTTATTTTGGTTAATTTATTTCTCAGGTCATCTTTCGGTTCACTAATTCTGTAGTCTAATCTATTTTTAAACCTATTAAGTTTTTTTATTTATATTGTTCATTTCTAGAAGTGCCTTTTTTTTTTTTTTGGTCAAAGCTACTGGTAATTGTATATAGTCTCATTCTCTTTCTTATAAGCAGCATAGTGAAATGTTTAAAAGCTGAACTTAAGGATCGATCGATACTGCCTGGCTAGAATCCTGCTCTACCACTAACCTCTAACTACAACTTTTCCTCCTAAATGTTGAATACTGGGAATGCATCTAATTAACAGAAGAAGAGAGAATATGACAGTATCCAAAAATATCCCTTACTCTATGCCTTTGGGTATGACATGTGCTCTTGGATCCATGAGCTATGAAAAAAGAGTGAATGCTTATCCTGTTTTAGCAATGTAGCACATCATCAAAAAGTGCATAAAAGGGGACCGCTTTTTGCATGTATTACCAGATCCTTAGTAAAATGAATATTCTTCAGCAACTATTATCATCATAGGCAAATAAGACATTTATAAACCATGAAGAAAATTTTAGGGGCAGTGACTAATAATTTCTAGGTTGACAAAAAAATTTTGTTTTCCTTAAAAGATAAGGTTTACTAAATTAGGTTTACTAGTTATGCCAAGTATAGCTAAATATATCAGTATTAGAATCTTGATAGGTATACTCCCATAAATAGAAGTATTTACTTTAACATTGTTCCCTTAATGGCACTGCCACATAAATTATATTTTCATAATTTTCATTTAAGACTAACATAAAAGCAAGCCATAGCTAATGAAAAAGTATGAATTTGGAATAATTTCTAAAGAAAAACGGCATAACTGTCACTAAATCTCTGAAATCTTTATTCTTTAAAGACTATTTCACTTCTTATAACTAGCTGAAATGGTGTGACCATTCCTGCAAGGGAAAATAAAATGATGTGACCGATAGCAATTAAACTAAATGGTATTTTGTCATTTACAAAGCTCTTTCCTTTATATTTTTTAATTCATCAAAATCAAAACTATAGGGGCCAGCCAGTGGCGTACTGGTTAAGTTCGCGCACTCAGCTTCGGCAGCCTGGGGTTCACAGGTTCAGATCCTGGGCATGGACCTACACATGACTCATCAGGCCATGCTGTGGTGGTGTCCCACATGTAGAGCAGAAGAAGACTGGCAACGGATGTTAACTCAGGGCCAATCTTCCTCACCAAAAAACATAACAAAACAAAACAAAACAAAAAGCAAAAAAAGAAAACTATATCTTATCCCTATTATAAGGATGAGGAAACCATACCAAGTTTAACTGGATTAAATGACTTAGGCACAAAGTAACTAGGAGACTCTATTTAAACCTATCATCTCTTGATTTTAAAAGCCATTCTCTCAATGTATTATGCTTTGCTATATAACAACAACGCAGCAATAATAATAACCTACATTTACTGAGGGCTTACTACGTGCCAGGCACCATTGTAAGAAATCCTCACAAAAAGCTTATGAGGTAGGTACCAGTAATTTGCCCAAGCCATACATCAAGGAAGAGAAGCCACAATTCAAATTCACGCAGCCTGATTCCAGAGTTCACACTCTTTACCCAACATGCTAACTTGCCTCTACTCATATATGTACACAGAAACAGGATAAACACAGAATACTTTTGGAAGGAAACTGAGGAATGAGGGAACATGGAAAGAAGAGAGATTTTTCTCTTATACATATTTCCTGAAGGTCAGGCAGAGGAAGGGGTGGGAGTGGATGGAATATTACATAGACATGTAATTTCATGAAAAAAGGCACAGATTCAAGAGAATGAAGAGTCTACTGAAAAAACCATTTTTAAAAAGTCTAGGCAGCTTAGCATTTACAGAAAGGAATGAGTACAGATATGGTTTAAACAGGAGGCTAGCAAGCTGCCAAAGTCCCTGCATGATATACTAAGAACTTGAAACTTTCCTATCAGAGGCAAAAGCTACCTAAGGTTTTTGAGCAGAGAATTGCAGGGGGGGGGGGGGGGGGGGGGGGGGGATGTGGTGGGCAGAAAAAAAAGCTCAAAGAGAATTGTGTAGGTTAGAAAAAAGGAATGAGAAACTGGAGCAAGACCAGTTAGGAGGGCAAGGAATGGGGCTGGGATTTGAGATAGAAGGAAGGTTAATTAGCGGCTGGCCCCATGGCCCAGTGGTTTAAGTTCGCGTGCTCTGCTTTGGTGGCCCAGGGTTTTGCCAGTTCAGATCCTGGGTGTGGACATAGCACCACTCATCAAGCTATGCTGGGGTAGCATCCCACACAGCACAACCAGAGGGACCTACAACTAGAATACACAGCTACGGACTGGGGGACTTTGGGGAGAAGAAGAAGAAAACAAAAGATTGGCAAGAGATGTTAGCTCAGGTGCCAATCTTAAAAAAAAAGAAAAGAGTTAATTAAAGCAAGGGACATAGTTCAGCAACACTGATGAGATAATGCATGTATGTGCAGCACTTAGCACAGTGCCTGGCAAATATTATCCACTGAAAGGTTACCACTATTATCATTGCTTTACTACTGTAACAAGTGTGTTACTGGTATTTTGAGAAGAAATGTGGAAAGGTAACGTAAGACAAGAGTGGATAGCACTGTCAAATTAGGAATCCCAAATCAGGAGGCAGTATAATAAAATTTGATTCTGAACCTTACTGAATTGAAGGATCTGCAGTTCTCTGAAAACTATAAACACACAGGGAAATGGATACCAAGGAACCCAAATTAACAACACCTGATTGAAAGGAACGCTCTTTCTGCCGCCACATTTGGATCCAAAACCAAGCTCTATTAACTGTGTGAACCTGGACAAGTTATCTGCCCTAATTACTATTTAATTTCCTTATTAACAAAACAAAGCTGGATTAAGATACCTCACTGGTTTCTGATAATTAAACAATATAACATTTTAGGTAATATAAAATGCCTAAAACCTGGGAGAAGTTAAATGTTTTTTCCTTCCTAAAGTGAAAACATATAGAGGATCAATTTTTTGATTTGACGAAAACATTGCCACATCAGAAAACTGTTAGGGTCCTAGCTTTTTAGTCTGTTTGCTTTAAGAACTTCATATCTATCTTAGCATGGCCAGAGCGTCATGAGTTTCCAATTCTCATAAACTCTGAAGTTCCACACAGGTTCCTGTTGCCAGAGGTTATTGGCTTTGTGACAAGAAATAACATAGGCACAGACACCTTTGTCTTTAAAAAATCCTGTTGAGGACAATCTTAGCCCTAATCAACTTCTTACTGTTTGAGATGAGAGGAAGTAGGAAAAAAACACAGCATGAAAATTATTTAAAGCCTTGCTTTCATGAGAGATGAATTAATTTGATCGGGTCTAGAAATTGGCCACTAAATAAGAACAATTAACTTAACTAGGGATCTTTGATTTTGTGCCTAATGCTAAGAAAAACACAAAAAAGATACGTGGCTATTGATTTGTAGAATTTCTAAGACTTATTTTGAAGAATTACATTGGGTGAGAGATTCTATTTTCTCATAATAGAACCAAACGGAGATTCTGTAAATGCGAGATCTTAATCTGGCCATTAGGAGTTATGAATTGCTGACCACATACGTTTTATAAATGGTTTTCTTCATAACAATCTAACAGTCTAAACATTCTTTTTTTTATGGCCATCAACCCTAGTAGACTAAGCTATCATCAGCTTATACCTGGATCACTGCAGCAGCCTCTCATCTGGTCTCCCTACATCTAATTTTCCCCCCTCCAATATTTTTTCCACAATGAAGCCAGAATGATCTTTATAAAAATACAAATTTAAGCATGTTAGTGACACTCCTCCCAAATCCCTCCAGTTAAGACACTTCATTGGTTTTCCACTACCTTTAAGGATCAAGACCAAAAATGTTAACATGGCCTACAAGGGTCGGCACAGTTTGGTCCTTAACTCCCACTCCAGCTTCATCTTACAATGTGCTCCCTCTCATTCTCCATGCTCCAGCCAAACTGGCTTTTTTTTCATTTTCTCTAATATGTCACGCTCTCTCCTGCCAAAGACACAGGTCAGCTGGTAAAGTGTTTTGGTAAAGCAGGAAAGGGGGATAGGGAGTTCACAGGGCATGGAGATTTGTAGTTTGAAAAAACAGATATTTAAGCAAAGACCTAAAGGCAATGAGAAGTTAGAGAACAGAATTATGTAGACATCTGAGGGAAACGGAAAAGACTTGAGATGCCCAGTGACTTCTTTAAAGAGAAAGGAGGGCACCCTAACTGGATGACAATGAGGAGGTGATTAGAAGGAGATAAGGTAAGAGATGAAACACACAGCTAAATACAAGCTTAAAGGCCATGGTAAGACCTTTGGCTTTTACTTAGCATGAGATGGAAAGTCACTGGATGGTGTTGAGCAAAGGATGACAAGTTGCCACTAAAATTTTAAACAGATCTCTTTAGCTGTTATGTGGTGAAAGGAAGGAGGAAATCAAGGGCAGAGGTAGGGAGAACTATTTGAAGGCAAATAAAACAACCCAAGAAATGGTAACATGGACCAAAGTAGTAGCAGTGGAAGTGGTAAGAGTTAGTTATCTTCCAGATATATTTAGTAGACAGAGCTAAAAGGAGTGAGGAGTTGGGAGAAAAGGAGACTGCTAAATAATGAACAGACGATAGATACCAAACCACAGATCCCAGAATGTTCAGAGAACATCAAGCAGGAAAAATACCAAAACATCTACACCTAGGCATATATCTAAACTGCAGAAAATCAAAGACAAAGAGAATGTGGTGAAAAAAGTCAGAAAGAGAAAATACCTTCCTTATATAGGAGCAAAGACGAAAATTACATTAGACTTCTCTTCAGAAATTACAGCAGCATAAAGAGAGCCAAGTGAAATATTTAAAGTGTTGGAGCAAAAAAGTCCATCAAGCTACAATTACGTATCCAGTGAAATTACCCTTCAAAATGAAGAAGAAAATAGACGTCCTCACGCAAACAAAAATTCAGGGAATCTTTTGCCAGTAGACCTGCCCTGCAAGAAATGTTAAAAGAAACTTGAACCTAAAGATAAATATATGAAGGTAAAATAAAATCTTTTGTTTTTCTTATCCTTAATTGACCTAACAGATAACAGTTTGTTCAAAACAACAGCAACAATATACTATTGGATAAGTGAAATGAATGAGAGCAATGTTATAATGAATTGGTGGGAGGAATTGGGTACTCTAGGTACTTATATTACCTTTGAAGTGATATACTGTTATAACAAAGTGGACTTGGATTAATTAAAAATGCATATTTCAAATTTAAAGGTTAATTATTAAAAAAAAAAACCCAGAAGTATAGAGCTGGCCCCATAGTGTAGTGGTTAAGGTTCAGTGCACTCTGCTTTGACAGCCTCAGTTTGTGGGTTTGGATCCCAGGTGCTGACCTACATCACTTGTCAGCCATGCTGTGGCAGCAACCCACATATAAAGTGGAGGAAGACTGGCAACAGACATTAGCTCAGGGGTAATCCTCCTCACCAAAGAAAAAAAAGAAAGTAAGTAGTAGTATAGTTAATATGGTAAGAGAGGAGAAAAATGAAGTCATATAAAATGCTCAATTAAAACCAGAAGGAAGCAGGAAAAAAGTAAAAGACAAAAGAAACACAGAACACGGGCAATGAATAGAAAATAACACATACGGTAGTAGATATTAATCCAACTATATAAAAAAATCACTTTAAACATCAATGGTCTAAATACATCAATTAAAAGACAGAGGCTGTCAGAGTGGATCGAAAAAAAGATTCAATGATATCTTGTCTACAAGAAACCCACTTTGAATATAAACACAAAGATAGATTAAAAGTAAAGGGATGGAGAAAGATATACTATGCTAACACTAATCAAAAGAAAGCTGTAGCAGCTCAATCAATTTCAGACAAAGCAGACTTCAGAGGAAGGAAAAATTATCAGGGATAAAGCAGGCCATTACATAATGATAAAGGGGTCAATTCTCTAAGAAGACATAACAACCCTTAACATGTATGTGCCTAACAACAGACCATCAAAATACATGAGGCAAAAACTGATAGAACAGGAAGGAGAAATAGATGAATCCACCAGTATAGCTGGGGACTGCAACCCCCTTTATCAGTAATTGACAGATCCAGCAGGCAGAAAATCAGTAAGGACATGGTTGAACTCAACAATACCATCAATCAATTGGATCTAGTCAATATCTACAGAATACTTCATCCAGCAACCACAAAATAAACATTATTTTCAGGCACATATAGAGCATTCACCAAGACAGACCATAATCTAGACTATAAAATAAGTCTCAATAAATTGAAATGAATTCAAATCATACAAAGTATGTTTTCTGACCACAATGGAATTAAATTAGAAATTGATAATAGACATCAAGAAAACCTCCAGAGGCAGCCCTGGTGGCCTAGTAGTTAAGATAGATGCGCTCCACTTCAGCAGCCCAGGTTTGGTTCCCAGGCTCGGACCTACACCACTTGTCTGTCAGTGGCCATGCTGTGGCAGTGGCTCACATACAAAAAGAAGAAGATTCGGAACAACATTAGTTCAGGACAAATCTTTCTCAGTAAAAAAAAAAAAAAGAAAGAAAAAGAAAAAAGAAAATCTCCAAATATCTGGAAATTAAATAACATAGCTTAAATAAAGCATGATTCAAATAAGAAATCAAAAGGAAAATCAGTATTTTGAACAGGATAAAAATGAAAACACAATATACCAAAATTTGCAGAATATAGAGCCCAAAAATAAACCCTTATATAAATGGTCAAATAATTTTCGACAAGGGTGCCAAGACCATTCAATGAGGAAAGGACAGTCTTTTCAACAAATGGTGCTGGGAAAACTGGATACTCACACGCAAAAGAAGTAAGTCGGATCCTTACCTAACACCATACAAAAAAATTAAATCAAAATGGATCAAAGACCTAAATACACGAGCTAAAATACAAAACTCTCAGAAGAAAACATAGCGGAAAGCTTCGTGACATTGGATTTGGCAATGATTTCTTGTATATGACATCAAAAACACAGGCAACAAAAGAAAAAGATAGATAAATTGGACTACATCAAAATTTTAAACTTCTGTGCATCAAAGGACAAAACCAATAGTGTAAAATGTCAACTGAAGGAATGGGAGAAAATATTTTCAAATCATATATCTGATAAAGTGTTAATATCCAAAATATATAAAGAACTCCTACAACTCAACAACAAAAAAACCAAGCAACCCAATTAAAAAATGGGGAAAGGGGTTGGCCCTATGGCCTAGTGGTTAAGTTCAGCATGCTCTGCTTTGGTAGCCTGGGTTTGGTTCCCAATAGCAGACCTACATCATTCATTGGTAGCCATGCTCCAGTGGCAACCCAAACACAAAATAGAGGAAGACTGGCACAGATGTTAGCTCAGGGTGAATCTTCCTCAGCCAAAAAAAAAAAAAAAAAAAGGGCACAGGACTTGGACTTGAATAGATATTTCTCCAAAGATATACAAATGACCAATAAGCATATGAAAAGATGCTCCACATTACTAATCATTAGGAAAATACAAATAAAAACTACAATGAGATACCACTTCATATCCATTAGGATGGCTACAAACAAAAAGCAAGAAAATAACAAATGTTGGCAAGGATGAGAAACTGGAAGCCTGGTGCACCGCAGGTGGGAATGTAAAATGGTGCAGCCACTATGAAAAACAGTATGATGGCTTCTCAAAAAATTATTAAAAATAAAATTACCGTATGATCCACCAATTCCACTTCTGCATACGTATCCAAGAGAACTGAAAGCAGGGACTCAAACAGATATTTATAGTACATCCATGTTCACAGCAGCATTATTCACAATAGGCCAAAAGTGAAGGCAACCCAAGTGTCCATCAACAGGTGAATGGATAAACAAAATGTGGTATATTCACACAATGAAATATTATTCAGCTTCAAAAAGGGAGGAAATTCTGACACATGCTACAACACGAACAAACCCTGAGAACATTACATCTGGTGAAATATGCCAGTCACAAAAGGACAAAAACTGTATGATTCCACATATATGAAGTAACCTAGAGTACTCAATAGTCAAATTCATAGACAGAAAGTAGAATGGTGATTGCCAGGACCTGGGGGGAGGGAGGAATGGTGAGTTAGTATTTAATAGGCACAGAGTTTCAATTTGGAAAGATGAAAAAATTCTGGAGATGGATAGTGGTAACAGTTTCACAAAGATGTGAATGTACTTAATGCCACTGAACTGTACAATTATAAACGGTCACAAGAGTAAATTTTAAGTTATGTCTATGTTACTAGAACTTTAAAAAAAATTAATATAATTTACCATATTAACTTAAAAAAAATCATAGCTAGTAGAGAAGCCAGCAAAGAAGGAAAAGTAGCAGCAGCCAGGGAGGTGGAGAAAACCACATGTGCAGTTTCTTAGAAGGAAGAGAAGAAAATATTTCAGAGAATAGGAAGTGATCAAGTGTTAAATGCTACTGGCAAGTCAAGTGAGATGAGGCCTGAGAAATGACCACTGGAGGTCACTGGAGACTTGAGCTATTTCAGTTGGATAACGTAGGGACAAAAGCCTGATCAGGTTCAGGAAAGACTAGAAGGTTAGAAAATTGGAAATAGCATTATAGAAAATCTTTCTGAGGACTTTGCTTAAAGAATAGAGAAATGGGGTGCTCAGCACTACAAGGAAAAGAGGATTTGGGTTCAAGAGGGGTTTTGTTTATTTTATTTTTACAGTCGAGTTTAGTACATACATCAAACATTAAGAGATACTGGTCCAATAGAATGAACTATTCTCAAGACTAGCTTTACCACTTGACCCTAGAGGTTATAGTGTTGCAATTCTGAATCTTGCTTTTTTCCCCCCTCCAAACATTATCTCATCATCTTTTCCCCAGGTCATTAAAATTTTTAATGAAACTCTTTAACAAGTATTTCAATAAATGTACAATATCTATCCTTTTTGCTAGATATGTTCAAATGTTCTCTATTATTATAGATAATGCTATAATGAATCTTTGTACATAAATTTTTATAGTCATCTTTTTCTTTGGGTTACAGTCTCAGATGAATCATTACTAGATCAAAGGTTAAGAACATTTTTAAGTTTCTTCGTGGAGAATGATAGTTTTATCAACTGACATTTCCATCAGGAGTATGTGAATCTCATTTCACCATATCCCTAGGAGCACAGTTTCAACTTAAATTTTCTTATTTCAACTTAAATGTTCTTATTTTGCCAACTGTTATCACCAAAACTGTATTATCCTTTCATTTAAATTTCTGATTAACTGGTGAGGTTAAACTGTTTTTCAAATATTTATCAGTCACATCTTTTTTCTTCTGTAAACTGCCTAATTCTTTTGTCATTTGCCTTTGAAATAAATTGTTTTTCCTGTCAATCAATCTGTTCTTATTGTTTATTAAGGACAACTACTCTTTTCATTATTCCAGGTTTTCCCCCCAGGTGTTATCTGCTTTTAATTGTTTACCATAAATTAATTTTTGTTAATTATGTTAAATCTATGTTCTCCTTTGTCATTTTTCCCTTCATAGTTGATAATTCGGTTTGTAAACTGCTAAGGATTGGGTATCGGTGGATTAAAGGAAAAGAGTGGGTTTAGGAATAAAAGTTCTGTTGTAAGGAAGTTAGAAGGTCTCTTATTCTGTTAATATCTGATTTATTGTCTGGTCTCCACTTAAATGAAATTTTATAAAGGTATACCCACTAAATAAATAAATAAGCATATAATAAAATCTGGTAAAAGCAAAAGAAAACAGGACTTGGCTTCAGAACACCTGTAACTGAGTGCTGGCTCTACCAAATATCAGCTAGAAGACTGAACTTTTTAACCTTACTCAATTCTCATGATCTAACAACACAGCACTTATTGAGGGCTTACTATGTGCCCAGCATGATTCTAAGAATTTTACCTTTGTGAACTAATTTAAATACAATTCTATGATATCATAATCATCACTTTACACACATATAACCTAGAGAGGTTAAAAAACTCACACACAATTAGTAAATGGAAAAACCAGGATTTGAACCCAGGCCTCCCACCTCCAGGGCTCCGACCCTGGCTCCAAGTCACTCTATTATATGGCCTCTTTCATCTTTAAAATGAGAACGATACCAACTATTTCACAGGTATGGAAAGAGGATTAAATGAGGCAATACACATGAAAGAACTATATACAGTGGCAAGTATAAAACAGTATTATTAAGCATTTTTGTTCTAAATGAAAACAAAAAAAATCAGATACTTTGTATGAGTTAAAATTGGTTAAAAAGAAAACAAAATAAAAAATATGGTAAGAAATTCCTCAAAACATATACTACTGAGAACTAGAATCCTTATAGTAACTGTTAAAAGTACTGTGGCAGACAGCCCTTAAGGCTTCTGCTTCCTGGCTGGAATAAAAAATTCCTGCCTTAGGCTAGAAGAATATACAACATATTTCATGAAAATGATAGTGCAAAACATGATCCTTCGCAGGCCAAATCAGTTAAATATGCCAGTTTAGAAGCCCCATGAAAAAAAGAGACTCAGCTCGTCTTTCTTCCTCTTATGTCTTCCCACTTCTTCCTCTTCTGTCAAACACCACTATCTTGGTTTATACGCCTTCCTAAGATCTGCAATGCCATACCCACTTCCTTTTCTATCCAAATCCTTCATGTCCTTCGGTGGTACATTTCAAGTCCCAACTTCAAAGCTACATTCATGCCTCTGGTCTCTTCTTTACCTGACCTCTCATTACTTCTTTCATAAAAACGACTTAGTCTCTGGTTATATTTTCTTCTGTTGAGACATAATTCAAATACCATAAAATTCATCATTTTAAAGTGTACAGTTCAATGGTTTAAATTATATTCACAAGGCTGTACAACCATCACCACTATCTAATTCCCAGAACATTTTCATTCCCCTAAAAAGAAACTCCATACCATCAGCAGTCATTCCCCAATTCGCCCTTCCCTGTCCTCTGGCAAACACTAATCTATTTTCTATCTCTATGGATTTGACTATTCTAGACATTTCTATAAATGGAATAATAGAGTATGTGACCTTTTGTGTCTGGCTTCTTTTCACTTACAATAATGTTTTTCAAGGTACATCCATGTTGTACCACGTATCAGTTCTTCATTTCTTTTTATGGCTGAATAATATTCCGTTGTATGGCTACACCACATTTTGTTTATCCATTCATCATTGATGGACATTGTTATGAACATAATGTACAAGTTTTTATGTGAAAATATGTTTTCCCTTGGGTATATACGTAGGAGTGGAATTACTGGGTCACATGGCAACTCTATGTTTAACTTTTTGAGGAACTGCCAAAATATTTTCTACAGCAGCTACACCATTTTACATTCCCACCAGCAATGTATGAGAGTTCCAATCTCTCCACATCCTTGCCAACACTTCTTATTGTCCATTTTTGAATACAGTTATCCTCATGGGTGTGAAAGAGTATCTCATTTTGGTTTCAATCTGCCTTCCCTAATGTCTCTGGTACGTGTTATGTGATACATATTTCTATAATTCCTCCTCTCAAACTTTTTCTACAAAGAGCCAGAGAGTAAATATTTTATGCTTTGTGGGGCACACATGGCCTGTTACATATCTTCCTCTATTTTTTGTTTGTTTGTTTTTTAAACAACAAAAGCAAAAGCCACTGTTAGCTTGAGACCAGTACAAAAACAGACCTTAGACTGTAGTTTGGCAACCTCTAGTGTGATTGTCTCATAACTAGCTTTGCCGTCTCTATCAATGTCAACTTTATTGAAAGCAAGGTAAGGACTATTTTGTATTCCTTCACAGCGACTAGCACAGAGCTCATGAATACAAGAGTAGAGATTTTAAAAATACTTGAACTGAACTTTTTGCACAAAAAAAGTCCCAAATTAAAAAAAATATATGTAACTTCCCACAGGTATTTACACAATGCAAATAAAGCATACTAGTTTTTTAAATGACTGCTAAATGTCAAGTCATTTTTCTTTTGAAATGGGGCAGTTTGACTATGAATATCGTAAGAATCAGAGGAAAAATTTTTCCATAATGGCCTTTAAATCAAAATTATATTTAGAGTCAATTAACTTATTAAAATAACTTTTTAGCACCAAACGAATTTTAAGGACATACTTCTGAATCAAGTATTTCTAAAGCTACAAATAAGATTAAAATTAAGAGTAATATACCATAGCAGACCTTGATTATCTGTTCCTCTAACTTGAAAAAAAAATCAAACAAAAGGTACTTACTTCTGACAAATATGAAAAGCCTGTAATTTCAAAAATTTGCGTTTTGCATCCTGGAAATTATAGGTTGATCAGATAGGGGGAATTGATTCTACATAGAAGCTCTTTGATACAGTAGAATGAAAAGTAACATAAGAGATAGCAGGCCTAACTAGCTATTTATCTCTGGGCAAGTCACTGAACTTCTTCAAAGCCCAGATTTCTCATCTTTAAAAGTAGGAATGATTCCATCTGTCCTACCTTTTTCACAGAATTGTGAAGATCAAATGAGACAAAGTTTATAGAAGTTTTCAAAAAGCATTCTACAAATAATATTACTCATATACTGTTAGAAGAATTCTAAACCAAAACCAAGTTTTCACTGTTAAAATAAGCATAAACAAGAGTTCTCTGGTTCTTCATAGTTACAACAAATATTTTTCCTAATAGTCCTAATGACATCAACGAACACTCCAGTGATTCTTTTTTGAGGCTTTCTAACAGAGGAATGGCCACCAGCACAAACTGGTCTCATATTCTGAATGGCATAAAGGTTAATCAAGTGCGTAAAAGCATTCAGACAGGTTCCTCAAGTCTTAAGAATCTAAGACAACATTCATTCTTTTGCATATTCTTTAGCTTATTCTAGCTAACAGGAATAATGTACTAAATATTCTTTTAAACACTAAACTGCCTGCTAAAAATTCAATGGAAACCAAACCGTAACTTCAAAAATAAAGTCAGAATCAGCAGCAAAGTTCTGACGTACAGAAAAGAAGGGATAATAAAGCAACGATAATATCTAATATTCTGTGCTAGGCATTTTATATGGACCATACCATTTGGTTTTCATGACCATAAGGCAGGAGTATTATTATCATTCATATTTTATAGCTAAAGAAAGTGAGCCTAAGAAAACTATTTAACCACAGGTCACAGATAGTAATTTGCATAGCTGGATCAGAATATAGGCACGTTGCCTATATTGACTGCAGTGCCCACATTCTTAACCTATTCTTAAACTCTATTCTGTCTTCCTAAATTGTGTTTATCAGACTTCATTTTCTATAGTCAAAGCAAAACAAAAACAAAATCCAAGAAAAGGGCAGATTTTCCAGATGTGTGTTTCATCTCATTTTCTTTCCATATTCAACTACTAGGAAACTGATAAAAAGTAGTTAATGACCAGAAGACCACATAAACAAAATAGGGTAACAGATGAAGGGCTGAGATAACATATCCTACATATACTCATTCTAATACTGGCTTCTAATTTTTTTAAGTTCAAAATTAAGCCTTGTTTCAGTAGGTTTCTTTGTTCACAGTGGATGAATTATTTTAAGGAAAGCCCATTCCAATGACTTTAAGTCTACAGTCACTGTGGTTGAAAATGTGCTAGAGTACTTGCTGCAGAGTAGGAGTACATTAAACACTTGAAATACTGTTTGTTGGCAGAAATAATAACCAGGAAATATTTGTAATCATCCAGGTCCACCCACTTTCATCAACATAAACAACTAATCCCACTTCCACCTTTCTTTTCTTTTCCTTTTTTAAAGTATGATTTTTTTGGTGAGGAAGATTGGTCCTGAGCTAACATCTGTTGCCGATCTTCCTCTTTTTTTTCCCCTCCCTAAAGCCCCAGTACATAGTTGTATATCCTAGTTGTAAGTCGTTCTAGTTCTTCTATGTGGGATGTCACCACAGCAAGGCCTGATGAGCAGTGTGTAGGTCTGTGCCCAGGATCAGAACCAGGGAACCCTGGGCCACTGAAGCGGAGTGCACAAACTTAACTGCTTGGCCACAGGACCTGACCCCACCAATTCCACTTTTCCTACTCCCACTTTTACTTATGTATATACATCAGTACAAGGCCTATACATAATGAGGTTGCATATGTGCAGAAACCAACATATTATAAGAGTCTCTTTGAAAATGCAATTCTGATCAAAGCTTTAAAATACTTTTAACTATGAGAATTACTTTTGAGTACAGCATTTCTGCTGGAAAAATTCTGACTAGAAAGAATATTAATTCTGGAAAATAGTTTTTTAATAACAGTATCTAACTCTATTTTTTTTAAAGTTATGTCTGAATGAATTGTATCTTTCTTTTATCTAAACAATATGGTATGAGAGGAAAACCTCAAAATCTTGAATTTGACATCAATATGTTGAAGGGAAGTGACCAAGGGTCACAAACATGAAAACATTTACAGATACTAAAAGGGCTACAAAGAAATAACATTTAATAAAATAATTAAAATTACAAAAATAAAATGGGGGAATATGAGAACAATCTTTAAACTGTCATGAAAGAAATATTCCCAGGATGTATGATAAAACTTCTAAGCAACCATACACACAAAAGACAAATAAATGGAAACTATATCACAGTTGAGCAGTGACTGTGTTATAAAACATTTGAAAATAAAATGATTACAGAGGGCTTTCCATGTAGAATTAGTTCTAGACACCAAGTATACCAGTTATTTTCACTGAAGAGTAGAATTCGCAATACAGTGCAGACTAAAAGACTGATACTGTTATCTACAACATTCACACACATTCACACTGATAAGGAGAAATTTCTCAGTAAGATGGGTTTACCCATCTTAATCCTTTGGCGTGTATGAAGTAACACAGCAATAGCATAAACAAATTGTGAAATTTGAAAATGCTACATACAAACAAATGACGAAATTATCACTCTTAACACTGTACTTGAGTCTAACACTTTTGGACTCACATAATTCTCAAGGTTCTTCAAAAATTAATTGCCACAATCTTTTGCTGTTATAGTATAACAAACGATTTACCAATTTAAATAACACCACATTAGTTAAAAGACATCAATCAATAAGAAATAAGTATTAAAATTCTCTACAACCATACCAACAGCTTACTTTGAGGCCTAGATTTGGACTAAGCTTGTTAACTCAGAAAAAGTATTTACAGTCAAATCAAAAACCACCTGAATACAACAGATACCTTAAGTATTACTAAAGCCCTAAGAGTCAAAGTGAGATACTACAATTAAACAGCTATGATTATATTTTCTAGAAGCTATAATCTTAACATGTATTCGGTCTACAGCCCCGTTTCTAGCAATGCCGTTAAGTGGACAGGACCAAATAATTGAAATATTAGCCCAAATCAATCCATAAGGCATACTGAGCACAGCAAACTCAAACCGACCTTGATATCTAGATTAATACAGAAAAAGAATATTATACTGGTCCCTAATATCACAAATACCTATTATGTTTATCTACCAAGGATATGAGGCAACAGTAGCTAAAGGAAAATAAAACCAGTTACCCAAATTTAACATGAAAAAAAAAATACTATAACTCCTTTTCTCAAAGTGTTAGTTTGATTAATTTATCAATCGTATAGCCACTGGGTAACAAAAACTGTTGGAAAAAGCCAAACATTTTCTGAAAAGCAAGCTAATTCTGTGTTGAGAAGGTGGCTCCACTCTGAGAGATGCACTCATTTTTTATTCTCTTAGTCTGCATTTGCTGAAATTTATCTACAAATTGGGCACCAAGTTTAAAAAAAAAGGAAAGAAAGGGAAATCTGATGGAGAACTAAAGATAGAGACACATGCTGTCTCTCCAAATTACATAACATCTCTAGCTCTAACCAGCAAGGACCCCTGACTACATGGGCAGAAGGCTACTAGTGGATACAAACACACTAAAATGAAACAGCTTGCCAAATTAATATGTTATGAGAGAAAAGAGAAAGAGTAGGAAAAATCTGGTCGTTTACTAGGGGTTCCGTCACAACTAGGATGGTGGAACATACAAAAGGAAACAGAAAGGTTCACTTTTACAGGAATACTTTAGGATCAACACACGAAAATGGAGCAAAAGAATTGTACAGTCCTAATAGGACTCATGAAAAAAGTTCCTGATCATTAAGAACTATTAGTAATAGTCTAAATTAATTTCCTTTTTTTCAATACCTGGCCGTGTTTGTGTGTGTAATTTGAGGAAAATCCCACAGCACAGGTTTCCCACTTCATTGAAACTTCACATACTTTGATCCCTTCATCGCCTCCCAGCTTATCATTTCCTCTCTTTCCCTCCTAAACTCCGGCTCCAACGGTAATCGTCAGTGTAGCTTAGTAGCTAAACAGAGACTTTGAAACCTAACTTCCTGGGTTTGAAGTCCAGCTCTGCCACTTACTTACTCAGTAATGATAGGCAATCTCTTAACCCCTCTGTGCCTCAGTTTCATCATGGGGATAATAGTGCCTACTTCACAGGGTTGAGTAAATGAGTCAGTATTTTTAAAGAACACTTGTAAATATGTCTAGGACAGAATAAGGACTCTATAAATTTTGCTCTTTATCATTACCATCTTTGAGTTATTCTTTGCTAGCCCCCTCTACTCCACGTATTCCTGTGTTTCCCTCTAAATCAGCCAGAATACATCAACCATGAATGAATCTTAAAACCTTTCTCCATTGCTGGAGAAAATACCACTAAGCAACTAACGTCACGACTACAAATTCCTAGTCTGAAACTTCACGTGGGCCCTCAGTACTACACATCAATCCTTTTACCAATCTTTGCTCCACTTCTTCCCTCCTTCCTTCCCCTCTTTGAAAAATTTATCAAATCCAGTCACCAACATCTTTTTTCCTCAAGTCCTACTCAGAGGATGAAGTTGTCCCTCCTCACATTTAAGGGCAACCCTTCCATTTTCCCTCTACTAATTCCCTCTGTAATTCTGTCATGCAATACAAACCATACCTGACTCTGTTCCCTATATACAATCAACAGCCAAGCTAGTTTTGTGAATTTTCTCTCCTAAATATTTCTTAAAATTGTTTATCCTTTTCATCCCTACTACCACTGTGTTAATGAAGGCTCTCATCATCTTTTACCCAAATCCTTCTAAGAGAAATCAGAGATTAAGGAGAATCAAGAAAATGCAAATATCAGAAGCCAAGAAAGGAGATAGAATATTGCGATTGTTTTTCAGTCTCCAGACTTACAACCCTCGAATCCACCCTCCAATACAACTTAATGACTTAGTTAAGATGAAACTCTACTGTGGTTCCCCTGTCTAAAATCCTTAAGTAGCATATACCACCCTCTTCCTATGAGTTCTTAACCTTTTAGGTTAAGAGACTAGCCCTTCTTCCCACCAACCATGGATGTACTTTAGAAGGTACAAGAATCTCTTGAAACAAATTGTTTGCTATGCAAAATAAAAACAAACCTCTTTTAAAGTATAATTTTCTGGAGAGAAGAGGAGGGCCCAAAATTTGGTCCAAAAATCTCAAATTCTCAGCAGGGTCTATGACCCCAAAAAGGTTTATTATTCTAGAAGATAAGGCCCAAGCTCATTATTAGGGTGTGTAAAGTTCTCCATGATCTGGCCCTGGTCCATGTCAGCCTCACCAGCTGTCCCTCTATGTGGGCAGTTACCAGGAGTTGGTGAAGTGGACATCTGTTACTTTTGCATGTCTAGCATCCCTCCCTCCTTCTTTTGGTAAAAGCATCCTGACTCTCTATTGGGAAATAAGCCTTGTCTCCCTTAATGAAGTTTTGGTGGGAATGTCAATCAAGATGTCCCACCCTCCACGGGCAGGGGAGAAATCTCACCCAAATTCAAGCTAGGTCAATCAGGCTGAATGTCCTAAGAAGCTGAATCTTGAGCATAATGATGTGAAGAGAGAAAATGGTTAGAGCTGATTCATTCTGACTCTGGTATACTAAAGACTGTGTATTTCTGCTACCTAGGTCCTGATCCCTGCAAACTGCCCTGGTGCTTCTTGGGGCTTCCTGAGGCTTGCATGCTCATTTGTTAAATTCTGTTATTCAACATCCTTCAAATAAACATCTTTTTTCTTCTTAACCATTTCAGCCATTTGTTCATCCTTTCATTGGAAAAATATTTACTAAACTATGTGATGGTTAGTTGTATGTGTCAACTTGGCTAGGCTTTAGTACCCAGTTATTCAAACAAACACTAATCTAGGTGCTGCTGTGAAGGTATTTTGTAAATGTGGTTAACATCTACAATCAGTTGACTTTAAGTTAAGGAAATTATCAATAACGTGGGAGGGCTCATCCAATCAGCTGAAAGCCCTTAGGGAAAAAAACTGAGGTTTCACTGAAGAAATTCTGCACCCCTCTCTCTCTCTCTCTATATATATATATAAATGTACACACATACATATATCTATATATAAAATGTAAATGTATAATGTGTGTGTGTGCATGTGCGTGTGCATCCTACTGGTCTGTTTCTTTGGAGAACCCTGACTAATACAAACACCTACTATATACTCGTGCTGAGAACAAGACAAAGTCTGTTTCTGTTGCTTGCAACCAAACAACCCTAAATACAGTTATATATGTCACTGTTTGAGGAGAGGTCACTGTTTCACACATGTGCTAACAGTTTAAGATGAAAGCTGTGAGCAGAATTTTTGAATTCTAAACCTGATGGCAACAAAACTAATTTTACAGATTCCTCCAAAGTACAGGGAAATAAAATGAAGGCATGCTTCAGAAAGAAAGGTGTCTAAAACAGCTGTCAGAATGTGCCGGTTCCCTTACTCTAGAGTTAAGGGATCAGCAAACTATGACCTGCAGGCCAAATCTGGTCCACTGCCTATTTTTGTGTGACCTGTAAACTAAGAATGGTTTTTACATTCCCAAATGATTTTTTAAATCAAAAGGAAAAAAGTGCACAACCAGAAGGACCTTACAACTAGAAAATACAACTATGTACTGAAGGGATTCCAGGAGAAGAAGGGAAAAAAAAAGAAGATTGGCAAGAGATGTTAGCTCAGGTGCCAATCTTTAAAAAAAATGCAAAGAAAAAATACCTTGTGACACATGAAAATTATATGAAATTCAAATTTCAGTGTCCATAAATAAAGGGGACACAGACAATGCTCATTTGTTTACATATGGCCTATGGCTGCTTTTACCCTACAAAAGCAGAATTGAGTATTGCAACAGAGACCATATGGCCATAAACACCTAAAACATTTATTATCTGGCCCATTACAGCAAAACGTTTGCTGACCCCTACTCTAGTTTATCAGAGAAAGCACTAACTTATCTTCAGGAGGAATGGGCAAGAAAAGGGTAGGAAATTTTAGAAAAGAGGGTACAAGAAAAGGAATAAATTAATTGTAACTATTATTTATTGAGTACTTACCATGTATAAAATACTGTTTTGAGCACTTTACATGTATTAATATTTTTAAGCCTCACAACATTCCTATGAGGTGGAGACTATTATCCCCATTTTATAGATGAGGCAGAGAGGCTAAAACAAACTTGCCTAAGCTTAATAGACATAAATTAACAGAACCAGGATTACAACCCAGGCAGTTTGGCTTTAGCATCTGTGTGGTTAACCACAACACCATACTGCTTTATCACTTTATCTCCTTGTCTATCTAATCTGCATTGCATAAATGATGTTGATTTTCCTTAGAAATAAAGTATTACAAACTCTGCAGGTGAACCAATACTGGAATAAATGAGGAAGTTGGTGGCTATGCATTCCTTGGAGAACTTGAGGTATTATGAAGACCTATGCTTATCTCCCTTCTTAAAGGCAGGAAACTGAGGAATATGCCCCCTTGGGTTCACTCATTGACTTCCCCCAAACCAGAGGTGAACTCAGAAGCTCAGGCAAGCTTCTATACGCAGGCTAAGATAAAGCATGTTCTCCTCCCACATGTCTTGCCTCATCAAGACCAATTAAATAAGAATCCCTGGATGGTGAAGCCAGGTTGTGGATATTTCTCAAAGCTCCTCAGTTAATTCTAATGTATGACCAAGCCAGGGTTGAGACCCATCACACTACTCTCCTTTCAAGAAGAGTAGTGATTAAAAGAAAAGAGTACAGGTGAGGGGAGGAGAAAGGGTAGAGATGGGGGAACTTGACAAAACTTGTCTTTTTCTTTTAGTACCACATTTTTAAATAAATATTTTAAATAAATTTTAAATTTTAAATAAATTTTTATTTAGTACCACAGCATGCTAGTAAAGAACATTTCTAGTCTTCATGTCTCACCTCTACATCTGAAAACTTAAAAAAAAAAAAAGGTATGAAAACAAAACTAAGTATTTCTATATATGCATGTTTGTATGTTCACACAGGAAATTTCTGTAGGGATACATAGCAAACTGATAACTACTATTTTTACTTCATCTGTATTTTTTCCTTGATCTGTAGTTGTTATTACTTGTATTTCTTTTTATAATGTATTTCTTTGTATAATGTATTAAAAATTAATGAATTTTTAAAAAACAGTGTGACTAAAAGGATGTTCAAGGATTACTTTAATTATACTTTGAATAGGAAAATAATTATATAAAGACCTAGTAAAAATTACTCAAGGTTTTCCTGAAAAGCAGTTTACTTTTCGTCAGAGCACAAAATATAAAATCTCCCACCTTCTGTGCGCAATGGAGAGGTACACTCTAACACACCTATTAAAGAATCTTTGCCACCAGATGGCTATTACTAATTAAAGCCTTACTAGTTCTAATTTATCATTTATGTGAGGGGAAAATATTTTAAACAATGAGAAATAATGAAATGGAAATATTTTGAAGTTTTACAAATACAATGTCTATCACATATTCTAATTTTTATAATCATTTATAATCTCACATAATATTTAGTTAAAATCAAAAATCTTCCTTATATGGACTATTCATTTAAATGAATCTGAAGTTTCTGATATGGCTTCAGGCTTCAGAAAACAAAGAAGTGGGCAACGGGAGTGGCAGGGCAGTCTCCAAGCCATCACACAAGCTTGGCCAGAGGTCTGAAGTGATAATGAGTTAAGGCTCAAGCATGGGGTTGTCATCTGCTTGCTGCTGTGATTCTGAGTAAAGGACCCAGCCTCATGTGCATTCAGAGTGGTTTAAGTTAAATCTTACACCAAAGAATTCAAGAGACAAAATCACATTTGAGATGTTAATTTTTTTAAACATACCATGCAAAAAAAGACTACTGCCATGAGGGAAAACATGTGGTTTTTCACTTTGCTGGATGTAGAACCATGACCCACAGCAAGGTGACCTTCTGTAACGAGCCTAAGCTAGCTGTGATGACAACTCAGCTGCAAGAGAAGCTACACTGAGAAGTCTTGTCTGAACTGCCTATGTATTGAATATCATTTATTGTGATTAATCTTCATTCTAGTGGCGAGCGCAGTACTCTCAGGAGAAATGTTTCAGTACAAAGGTAAACTAACTCTTCCAGAACACAAAGAGCATTTGAAAATCTCACTCGAGAGTGTGTCCTAAAAAAGAAAGTTAGTTCACAGACAGTATCACAGTTAGTAGGGCCAGAATCAACATTTAAAGATTTTAGTAATGGTGTGAGCAGTTTCATTTAAATTTAAAAGAGAAACTGCTGCAGAAAAAACTAGTGCTTTTTAAAAAAAAAAAAAAAAACTAAAAATATTTCTACTTTGAAAACCAAAGCATAATTCCTTTGCAATGTTTAGTGTTTTCCCATAAAGAAATCTGCTTGGATCCAGCAAAAACATTAATCAAATTAAGATTCTGTAAAAAGTCGAGCACTGCTTCACAAAAGTGTTACCTAACATAGTATCTATCTGATCTACTTTTAACTTTATCAGACACTAAACCTCATAAAAATGAATAATTCTGAAGACAATACATAACTACAGGAACACTACAAAAATAAGCAGAAACAGCATGGTATGAGATATCTAAATTAAGTACATTACCAGAAATGTGAAAAAGAGAGAGACAATATATCTCCTTTCAAAGGGAATAAAAGATAGCGGAGAGAGTATTATGTCTAAGATACTTCAATCAATAAACCAAAGATTAAAAGGCACATTTGACAGAAATGTTGTGGTTCCGGTATTCCCAGAAAGCTCACAGCTCAACAGTGTGTTTGTTCACTTTGCAACTTAGAGGTGCTTTCAGAGTTCTGAATTACTGCCAGGCACTGAAAGTTCTCAAGTGTGAAAACGTAAATCCTCAAAAATCTGTATTATTCTAGACTAGTTAAAATACACACACTTGTCTTTAAAAAAAAAACAAACCTAGGCAAACAAACTGTAACTCGTAATCTGAAAAATATACAGGTACATTGCCTATTTAATAGAACATTTTATATTTCAAGATATAAAAGTACACCATAAAGTTAAAGTTAAAGTAATTAAAATCTAGTACCAACATCAGAGTAGGCAAATAAAGGAAAGATAAAGAGAAAGCCTAAAAAAAAAAGACTCAACTATATAAAGTACTTTCAATTCTTAAATGATTCACCAATTCCACCACAAATGGGAATTTATGATACAGAAAAATACAAGCAAACTAAGATGTATGCCAAAACAACAAAAACCAGGAAACAAAAGGTCCGTCAACAGAAGAATGGATAAATTATTGTCCATTAATACAGCAGGATATTGTTAAGAAGAATGAGGTAGAACTACATATAGTGGTATGAAAAGGTGACCAAAATACCTTAGGCAAAAAAGCAAGCTGTCTTAGTTAAGGTTCAATCTATTCTTCTTTTTTAAAAGATAGACAGTTAAATAAAACTATTTATGTTAGGACACACACAGGAAAAACCTCGACAAATACACACCTTAATGGTGGCTGCCTTTGGGGAAAGGGACTTTCACTTTCTAAGTTACACACACCAAAAATATTAAAATGTACAGAATAATTCCACTTCTTGGAATTTATCCTAAGGAAATAATTAAGACTGCATGGGAAAATTCAACTACAATGATATTCAAAGCAAAGCTTTTATAATAAAAAACAGAAAACTACAGGGAATCATTTAAAGAAATGATGGCAAGTCCACATAATGGAATAGTATGTATTGATACTATTTATCCATTAGATATACTATTAAAATATATTCATTTTTCATGAAAAATTCACAATATTAAAAAGGGAGCATTAAATATTATGCATACGATCTCATTTTTCTTAAAGAAAAAATACATATGCACTGAAAACCATTGGGAAAGATGTATACCAAAATGTTAGTTTGGAGGGTAAAATTAAGGGTGCTTTTTCTTTTAGTTTATACATGCATTCTCAACAGGGGCAATATTGCACCCAAGGGGTGAAAATTGGCTCTTCAGGGGCAAAAGAAAATCTTACTCTTTTAGCGTATAAAGCACAGATAAACATACAATACATAAACAAATACACAGTATATCTGTGGTATTAAAATTTCATGAGGGGGACAATTAGGAAAAAATATCTAAGAAGGTGGGGCAAGGGAGGGAGTGATGATAAAAAGGGTGAGAAACATTGCCTCATTGGTACTTTGTCATTTTTTCTACAATGAATTTGGTATTACTCGAGTTTGAATAAGTAATATAGGTACATTTAATTAAAAAGGGACATACAATGAAAAGTTAAGGCATAACAATTTTCATTATTAAATATAAAATTTACTCCTACACTCCTGAGGCTTTAAAAATACAATACAGACTATTTTTTAAATATGATACTAAAGTGAAAATACAGAGAAAAGGAAATTGAAAAAGTGCTATATCAGAATCATCTGGGGTCACCTGGAGGAGTGAGCTATAGATTCCTTGGCACCACTGCAGACCTAATAAAATCAATATGTGTATGGGTGGGGCTAGTGGCTTTTACTAAATGAGGCACACATATCATCATACCACTACATGGAAATATGAAATCCAGACAGATATATTTTAGCGTGGTCTAAGAAATTTTAAAAATTATGTACTGAAGTAATAAAAATAAAAATAACCTAAGAGCCAGAAATCTAGGAATCCCTGCTAAACTCCTCTTTTTCATTTTAGGCACTTGAAGATTCAGATTTCTTCACCAACTATCAAACACACCCAATTATGCATTATCTCTATCGGGTACAAAGCATTGTGAAGAATATAAAAGAAATAAGGAATATTCATAAATTTTGCCACTAAAATAAACTCACTTCAGTTAAATCTGCAAAAACCAGCATTAACCACTAGCTTTTTGAGACCACCAGTACTCACAAAGGAACACAGTTTTTAATCCCATGATGAAAATTAAGCAAGTAGAGAACAAAAGTCACAACTGGGTAATAATAACTGAGATGCTGTCAGCTACACTCAATTCTCTAGTTAAGATACTTTTTTGGCACATCAGCCTTGAAATATCCAGGGTTCAAAATTTTGCCTACACCAAATTACAAATTTTCCACGTTAAATACTCTGGGTTTAAAACATTAAACCACAAACGCCAAGATTTATTGCATACATAAACAATGAAACTACCTAAGAGCATAGACACTAGCCCCACTTAACTAAAGGAGAATACACAGCATTGGTCACAAGATGGGATAGAAGGCATAAGATACTGCTCCAGTCCATAGTGATCGCCTACTCTGATTTTTTATAGATATCAATGCCAACTTTTGGTGGAAGTAATAATAATAATCGTGGTGATAACATTTAAGCGCTTTTTAAAGTGCCAGGCATAATTAAATTTAATACTCGAGTCTAAGAAACAAGTACTGTTCTTTTTCCATTTTACGGATGAAAAAACTGAGAAATAAAGAGGAGAAGTAACATCTGGTAAGTATACAAACTTTCACTGAGTATTCTGCCTGTTGCCCACAAATACATTATCAAATGACCAAATATTCAAAGAAAGATTTGGCATATCATTTACATAAATAAGTTTAAATCTTGTAATTAAACAATTATCCATGAAACAGTACATAAATGAATGCAATGAGGCAAACCCAAGTTAGAAGAATCACAAGTCACGATATCAACAGTATAATACTTTCCCCATTTCTCACTCCCTTTACTCAGAAAATGGAAACCTAATTTTGCTTGTTTTTGTTTTAAAGTACACATTTTCCCATTACATATAATGCCATTTCAGAATGCATTCTGTTTATTAATTTATTTGTAAAGCCTTTAACTCATTTTATCCACTAAGAATCATCTTTAAAATTTTATTAAATTTAATTTCACATTCTATAATTAATTCATTTTAGAACTTTCATTTTCTGGTTATAAAATATAGGAACAATGTACAAAATTCAGAAAATAAAAGGTTTAAAGAGGAAAATAAAATTACCTACAATCCAACTTTAAGATAACTCTGGTCCTTTTGATATTTTCCTTTCAGCCTATACTACATATGAACAGACATTTTGTAAAAATAAGACTTGAAATCATACTATGTAAACAACGATAATCTGCTTTTTCTCCCTTAACAATAGAGCACTTTTTTAAAATAGTGCAGACAAATGTAATTATATGATTGATTTTCTGCAAAAACACTTTGGTTTATAGGACTAAAAAAACAGTCATACTGTGAAAATTAACCACAAGGTGGGGAGGGCATGGTTGATACTTCATATGAACAGTTAGCTCTTTTTAAAGGATTTTTAAAAAATCACTTTAAAATTTTACCGATTAAATACGCCTCACTACTAAAAACACTTCACATGTCCATCTTTAGTATGTCAACATGCAGAAGACATTAAACACATGGTTTTGGAAGTGTTATGGTTGCAAAAGACCAAAACTGTGACAATTCACTGTAGACACAAGCTCAGCCAAATACACTTGAACCTAAGCAGAGCCAGCTAAGAATACCACAAAGCGATGGTTCTTTATATCCAGTGTCTAAGGCCTATTGCTTACACACACATGCAAGCAGATGGCACTGAGTGGTGACACACTCTCAAGCTTGTTCTATTGACGACAGTAGCCCAAGTCTAAAGCGTAATGGGAAGAACACAATGACTACATCACCTAAACCCATGCTACCCATGATTTCAACTGCAGATTTTGGTTGGTTCTTGAATTATAGTGCTGTCATATTCCAATGCAAAAATTATGAGATTTGAGTAATAGTGAGGAGTTACTAAACATTTATTTAAAATTTAAAGGGATGTTTTACAATGGACTTCTCCTAAGTGTGAAACTCAATATTCAAAAGGCAGAGGAACTTTCTTTTAAAAGAGTATAAGACTTGATCAATTTTGAGTTAAGTTCACACATCATTTGCATGTAACAGAAACACCATCAAAATAATCTACTATCTGATAATCTAAACAAAGAAATAAAAGTGGGTCTGAGACATAAGATTCACCTTCCAAAGTGACTTGCCCATAGTTTTTCTTAATCTGATATTCTTAAATAATTCAAATATATAAAAGTTTCACCCACATCAAATTTTAGACATATAAATCTATAGAGCAAATTGATATTTGTACTGTATATGCAAAACAATGTTCTGAAGCATGAAAATTCCATACCAGAGGGTTATGTATGTCATTACTAAACGGATTATATGATTAGAATGGAGAACAGCAGGATACAACAGTAGAGCAGTCTAAAAGCTGTCACACAGAAATCTAGCAAAAAAAAAAAAACCCCAAAAACCAAAAGAGCACTTTGAAGACACCAAGAACCAAAATATTGCATAAAGTTATCTTTTACAGACCTGTCATATCATAACCTTAGTCTCAGACAACTAGAAATAAATTTTAAATATGTTCCTTCTTCACAAAAACAATCCTTTTCATTCTATCTAGGTTTACTGCATTTCCAACTCAAACCAACAAGACAGATGCCATACTTCACGAAGCAGTAATACTGCCACAAATGGTGACATTTATCATACCCTCTCTGAAGGTTCCTGCAGGCCACCATATCTAACTAACGTGTTCTTTCTACCTGTTCAACATTAATTTAGCTCCTCACAGCCCTCATTTCATCAATTTCATTTCTCTGTTTGTGAAAATAAATTTCTTTTCCACAGTCAAGCATAGCAACTGCCACGTTATCCATTCCCCTATGGTAAATCCTGTATCATAATCCCTTCCGTTTCACAACCTTCCATTAAAACAGTTTCTTTCAATCTCTCAATTATCTGCATATGCTCATCCTTTAGCTATACATTCCTATTACGTATTCATTTAAAAGGATCTAGATTTAAATTTATTAAGATATTAATTCATTTGAAGGATTAGAAACTTCATAAATATGCAGTTCAGAGATCTCACACTCTTATTCCACCTGGGTATTAACATTAGTTGAAAAAACAAACATCCCATTATGTGTTTTTTTAAGCCCTGACCATTAAATGCCCCAGAATTATCAGTTCATATTTCTGAACAACAAACCACACACCTGATACACTAACAGAAGACAGAAACAAACACGTGCCCCCAAGTCACTGAAAACTCAGAGATTAGGCGGACAATTCATGTTAGCCACAAAAACATTGCGACTACTGTTGTTCCACCATCTCACTTCAGAAAACTACAGTAAGTTTTCAAACAGGTAAAAAAGAAATTAAGAGATACAAACAGAACCAAAAGAACAGGATATCTTGAATGTGAGTAACACAATGGTCTAAAGCAGATTTTTTTTTTTAAAAGCTGAAAACATGAACTACTCAGTTAAAATCTAAGTGAAAATTACACTTTCCAAGTTTATGGTCTTTATTTCTCTCCTCAGAATTTTTGGTGTGTGATGTATTTTAAGTAACTTAAACCTCACTGCGAGGGGTGGGAGGTTTGCAGAGAAAAAGATAAGTGAAAATTAGTTCTGAAGAATTTTCTGGACTCATCTAGAAGAAAAATGGTGTACTGCACTTAAGAAAGGATTAAGGGATAGAGGCAGTCTTCCGTCACTCACCTACTCATTCACTCATTCATTCAATCATTCACTTATCCATTATGTCTGCATGTTCAGAAACATCAGTTACGTGAGCAGAAGTAATGAAAAGTGAAGTCTAAATTTGTTAAGCAGTTTAGAATGTTGAGGGCAGTGAAATATGGAGCAATGAAAAATAGGAAATTGAGTATACGATCTTTAGAAAAAATAGTACTTTTAGTACTGCTCTCCTTTCCCCCTTAACTTCTTAACTAAAAAAAAAAAAAAAGAGTTTGCAAATGCCATTCTTAGTCATTGTAGTACCTGATTCTGGCTCTACTCAAATTGTACTTTCCACTTGGCTGAATAATATATGTAAGCAAGTTAAGCCTAAAGATTGGTATTAACATTTCTTTGACTGATAAGTAAACTCACATGAGCCGTGAATTACCTGCTCACTGTCTTCCTTTAATATTACCAGTTGAAAAGAAGCAATCCCCAATTTTTTAAAAATAAAGACAGGCTTTTGATACTTTCAAGATGTCTGCACTTTTTAAACCATTCAGGAGTTGTTGGTTTTTTTAAATTGATCACCTATTTTGTGCTTTGTACTGCAGTAATTTCTTCTTCTGGAAGTGTGCTGTCAGCATTATCCTCTATAATTAGAGCTTGTGAATTTTCATAAATTATATAATTACTTTGAGTTTCATCATCTGTAAAAAAATAAATATCTATTTCACAGATTTGCTGTGCAGATTAAACGGGATGTAAGGGTTCTACCTTCAAAAAATATTAGTTCCCTTCTCTCTCTAGGTCCCTCTAGAGATCAGGACATTTATCAGTGGTTCTCAACCTTACTATGAGAAACCTCTTTTATTCTCCATGGATTCCACTGTCTTTAAAGATTCTGTCTACCAACTGGATTGACATTTCATTAATCAGATAATAATGGCTAATTGGAACTCTCAAATTGTCAGATATAAAAACTAATGTAAGTCAAGGCTAGATCCTTGAGGTGCAAGCACAATGTTTTATCTCATTAATGGCCTGCAGATCACCACAATGTATGATAATGATTTCTGGTAACTAGTCTCAAAGATCTGAGTCAATATAATTATTGGTCAAAGCAAAGATACATAATATTCCACCTGTATAAATTTATTAAGCGAATCATACAACTTTAACTAGGCTCTTTGCAATACTAAAAGTAATTCATTCCTATCTCTATAGACTCCTGGGAAAAATATAATTTATGTACCATAAAGTTAGTAATTTTCTATATCTAGAGAAACTATTGGTTACGCTACTGATTTGTTTTAAGCCAGTATCATTAGTAACACCATCTTCAAATTCACAAGTTACATGTATTTATCTATAAAAGTAGGCTGAGATTCTGTGTCTTCCTTTTGTACTTATAAGAACAAAATCCAAACCCTCCACCATAGACTTAGGCAATTTGTCCCTTGCCAACCTCATTTACCAGTCTCTTCTCAGCTTCCCACAACGGCCTTCTCAAACATGAGTAGCTGCTTCCCACTTTAAGGCTTTTGCATCAACTGGAGCCTGGTTCACTCTTCTTGCAGGTCGTCACGTGACCGGCTGTTTGTCATATGGGTCTCAGATTAAATATTATCATCTCAGGGAGATTTTCCTCAACACTCAATCTAAACTCTTGCATCCCTCTCTATCATTCATCCTATTATAGCTTCTTCATGGCATTTGTGAACTCCAAAATTATCTTGTTCACTTATTTGTTTGTGTACTGTTTCTCTCCCTGACCACCAAACCCCACTGGCATAAAGGATAAGTTTTATTCACTGCTCCACCTCTAGTTCCTAGAATAGTTCCAGGCATCCAATAATCACTCAGTAAACATTTGTCGGATAACTAACCAAACTGTTTAAGATTATTTTGGGGAAGGACTCTGATTTCTTAGTTAAGAATTTACATTTAGCATTCAAAATTGCTGATTCAAAAGGAATAAAGTTCTTTTGATAAAAAGAAGAAGAAAAATGTACACAACAATATTCTACTCAGCCAGTGGTCTTTATTTTCTTTTACTCCAATCCTTTGGGATAGAAGGATATGAAAATCTATTCATGTTTCACATACTTCATATGTCACCGCATAGAAAAATTGAATGAATTTTTGTTTAAGTTGGATGATTTTTTAAAATTTCAGCTTTATTGAGGTATTACTGACCTAAAAAACTGTAAATTTTCTTATAATAGTATACCATGAGCTGCTAGCCACTCAATCTAATAACTTATTTTTCTGCCAAGATGCAAGCAGGCTTCTAAGAACGTAAAACACACAGAATGGGAAGGCCAGAGCTGCCACCATAGTGAGTGCCAGAATGGCCCAAACCAGGGAAGATCCTGTTCTCAGTGATGGCTGAGGAGGAGGAAGGAAGGGCAAGCATGATCAGTCCTAGGAGAATGACTGCAGTTATGATTTCTGTTGGCAAACAGAAAGATCTTCAAACCAATTCAAAATAGACTCAACTGGAGTCTTATAATTTGCACCATTAAATCATTGTTTTGAGTATCTGAAGTCTCTTTAGTAACAGAACTATTCAGTTGACCAGATCTGGGCTTTTGGGAGTTTCACATAAGAAAAGCATAGTATTTGTAAAAAGTAACACAACACACTCCTCAATACTATGTGCTACATTTGCTTATTAATTTAAAAATATTCTCAAGGATACTTTTAAAGGGAAGAGATTTGAATAAAAATAATAAGGACTTTATTTCTGAGTTTAGACAATATTTGAAAACTAAAAGGAACATTAAGAAAGGTATAAAAATTCAATGGTTTAGGGGCCAGCCCAGTGTCGTAGTATTTCAGTTTGCATGCTCGGCTTCAGCGGCCCAGGGTTTGAGGGTTCAGATCCCAGGCACAGACCTACACACCACTCATCAAGCCACACTGTCGTGGCACCCTATATACAAATTAGAGGAAGACTGGCACAGATGCTAGCTCAGGGCCAAGCTTCCTCACACACAAAAAAAACCCAACTCAATGGTTTAAAAAATGCAAACATCTTGAAAGTATCAAAAGCCTGTATTTATTTATTGAAAATTGGGGGATGTTTCTTTTCTCAACTGATAATATTAAAGGAAGACAGCGAGCAGCTAATTCACGGCTCATGTGAGTTTACTTATCAGTCAAAGAAATGTTAATACCAAACTTGAGGCTTAACTTGCTTACATATATTATTCAGCCAAGTGGAAAGTACAATTAGAGTAGAGCCAGAGCCAGGTACTACAACGACCAAGAATAGCATGTGAAAACTCATTTTTTTTTTAATTAAGAAATTAAAGGGGAAGAGAGAACAGTACTAAAAGTACTATTTTTTCTAAAGATCATATACTCAATTTCCTATTTTTCATTGCTCCATATTTCACTGCCCTCAACATTCTAAGCTGCTTAACAAACAAGAAATCTACTTCACTTTTCATCACTTCTGCTCACACAACTGATGTTTCTGAAGTCCAGCAGCATTCATGAATGCTGGAAAGACCACGTGCAGAAGAATTTCATCTTACAGTGAAGAATTTTAAGGTAATAGCTCCAGAAATACAATGTCTAAAACTGAGGATTCCGTTAACTAAGAATTCAAAATGCTAAATAAATAAAATTTCTGCAGGAGACTATATATTTGTCAAATAAATAGCATAAACATAAGCTTTCACTGATGAAATAATACGAACCTTTACCCTTCAATTTTCAAAAAAGGTAGCAACAGCCAAAGTGTACTAGGTCCTATCTTCTCTCAGAGATTGCCTAATTCCATGTAGCCTATCCCTTAGACTCAAGACTCTTTCTTTTCAACTCATCTCCAAACTGGTTACACTTGAAGATCCAGAGACCTTCACAACAGTGACTCCCAGCAATTCCCCCCAAAACCTTCCCTCTTCTTTTCCTTTAAATTCTCAGATCTTAGATCTCGCCTTACCCGTGTTATTACTCCAGGCTCCCTGTCTTCAGTCTCTTTCTTCCTCAATTCATTCTGTACTCTGTAGCCAAACTCATCTTCCAAAAGAGGAATGCTCTGATCGGGTCATTTTCCTCATATCAAAACTTCCTGTGTTCCTAAATAAAGCCTATACTCCTCAACCTCACATTTAATGACTTCCAAAGTCTAGCCCCAATCAATCTTTACGGCCTTCTTGTCATATTTTCTAATTATACAAGCCTATGCTTCTTCAAATCAATCTCCTGTCCTCTAGAACTTTCTATCTTGGCTCATGTCATTCCTACCACAAAGAATGTCTACCACTCCCCTCCAGCTGCCACTGCTCACGGCCCTTTTGCATCTCCGCATTTACTTGTGTAAAAAAGGACACACAAATGATATCTCCTGCCCCACCTCCCAAAAACTGGGCCCCCCCCCAAAAAAAATTAACAATAGCTAGCTTTTACTACGCACCAAGCAGTTTTACACAGCATTTCTAATCCTCCTAATAATCTTATGAAGTATTATAATTCTCCTTTTAAAGATGAGAAAGTCAAAGTTCAAAAACATTAAATCATATACTTCGTAAGTTACCTCAAATTATAGACTTATAAGTTGCCTGAAATCATACTTAGTAAGCGGCAAAGCAAGGATTTGAACCTAGACTGCCTAACTCCAGTCACTGCTCTAAACATTACGTTGTTTTTAGTTTGAACCCTGTGACTACTCCCTCATCTACTTGAGATAATTTAGTTTTATATAATATTTCTACTTACTACATACTATAAGCTTTCTTATGTTTGTCATTTTTGTAAAGGGAGAACATTAAAATGCTATTTCTTTCTAATAAAAGAACAACGCTCAAATTGCAATTTAAAGGAATGTCTTTTTTGTCACAAAGATTTCTTTTACCTAAAATATTTTCAAAGAAATTCATTCCAACAGACTTTTTCAAAGATGACTGCAAATTACTAATCATACACTATGATGATTTTACAGATTCTTAATATGAGGATTTTGCGATTACCAACCAAGAATTGTAACATATCTATCAAATTGGCAAAGATTGTAAAAACTGACCTACTCAATGCCATTGAAGGTGCAGTGAGACACACACTCTTATACACAGGGTAACCACCCTCTGATCCAGTTATCCCACTTCTGGGAATCTATCCTAAAGGAAGAAAAAAAAAACAGAGATGCAATCAAAGATACATGTACAAAAATGCTTGCCCCAGTGTTATTTAAAATAGTAATATTATAAAGAATCAATCTGAAAGTCCCACAGCAGGAGACTAATATCCTGTTCAGAGGAAAAAGCAGGAGCAAAACAGTCTACATAAAAGCATAATTCCAATTTTTTAAAAAATTAAAAAATCTGTACATGCAAAGAAAGAACTAGAAAAATGTACATTAAAATGTTGGTAGTAATTATCTCTGGGTGATAGTTGATGGGTGATTTTAAATTTCTTCTTTACATTTATGTTTTTTCCAAAATTTGCCACAATAGAACATGAATTACTTTAAACAGAAAAAAATGTTTAAGCTGTTATAACCACTGAAAATGATCCTGAACCTAATGAGGGCATATCACTTGGAATAGAAACTACACTTCCTAGTGCAAAGAAAACGTCAAGCTTACTTTGTTTCCAGCTTCTATTAAGCTCAGGTTTACTTTTAGACTGTGTAAAGAATGTCTTCCAAAACTCAGTAGTATTCATGAAATTGTACAAGGTTTGCCACCTAAAAGTCAGGCAATTTTCCAACAGGAAGCATCATGATTAAATGAACTGTTTTATTGTATGGCTATTGAGAATAATCAATGTCTAACTAATCCTAACTCTAAACATGCAAAATAGAAAAACCAGAAAAAGCATTCTTGTTTTGCAAATTAACTAAATATACTGTTGTTGCCTTATAAGCACATCATAGTTAGATCCAGAGAGGGGAGGAACTTGAAAATAAAGCTAGCAAGCTACCAACACTGACTAAAAATGCACATTGATGAATTTTGTCTACATGCATATTTTTGTTCCAGTGGATAGTTAATGTTAATGGCCCAGGATGATTTTAATCAGTGTAGAAAAAATATTAAGCTGTTCTACAAAAAAACAAGTTCTCACATTAAAAGTAGAATTAAAACTGCTAGCTGAACAAGGAAAAACTTCCCTATGATGTGGCACATATGCAGAAAAGCAATTTACCAAAAAAAAAGTCTTTAAGTAAAAAGGCAAAATAAGCAATAGAGCAAATTATTCTTATTTTACTATTAAGTAACTGGGAAACAGGTTTGCTCTAATAATACTAAAAAGTTGTTAGAAAATAAAACCACAGAAATAGCTGCTGAGTAACTAAGAAAGAATTTAAAATATCACGTTGATTTTACTTAGAAAATGACTATCAATCTATTTTTACCCTATCATGAAAATACATTTATTTATAAAACATATGTCAGGTCCTAGCAAACAAAATAAATTACTGGACTATAAATTCCTTAAAGCAGAAACTAAAGCCTCACATCTGAGTTTCCATCAAAGAGCCTAATATTGGGTCACCCAAATATCTGTTCGATGACTGAATCTGAAATCTATTAATGAAATTATGCAACATTTTTCACAAGCATACAATGGAATTTAAAAGGCAGTTCAAAAGACATCAATGATTTGGGCTAGATACTGAAAACTATATAAAATCCAAAGATTAGTGCTAAATTTCAACTGCTAAAATAAAAAGTTATGGTTGCTTGCTTAATGTTCTATAATACAGCCAACTTGTCTAGAACAGAATGATCCCATTTATAAATGAATTTAAAAATATCACTGAAAATACAGCGAATGAATTTACTCTCTGGAATTACACATTTGACAGATCTGAAATGTTCAGTCTGCAATAAGAGAGAATTTCCTACTACTAACTTAGAATTTTACAAACTGCACTTGGGATTTGTCCAAAGAAACAGTTGTACCCAGTTCTTTGTGCATCTCTTACTTCACACTTTTGTCATTAATAACTAAATCACAGTTCTATCCTGAGCAAAGCTATTTTTCACAACCAGAATAAGTTGAGTATAATAGACCATTGCAAACAACTATGAATGTTACAGGTATATATACTTGTGAGTTCAAAGCAAGGCACTTCAAGTTTTAACGACTCCAAGTGTCTTTTATCAGTTATAATGTGTGATTTAGTATATTCCTATTCTTATGAAATATGGCCTAATTTAAATATATTCTGAAACTAAACATAGGATTACACGTTTAATTGCAAGTTTGGTTAACTTTATCATTCCACACTTTGAAACACTCTATCAATATGAACTAAATAGGCTAGAGATGGGAAACTATCTGGGAAAACTGGATATGCAAAGAAATTTTTTTCCAGATTTATCTAACCTATTTTATAGCCTAAATAAATAAGTCATTAGTGCCTAAAAAAGAAAAAAACCCATTAACTTTTCTAATGATTGAAGTTAATTTCATAGAACATATTTAATCCTCCATGTGTATATCACATACTTCTGAAAATTATATTAAAAGGATTATTTTTAGACCACTTATAAAAGTACACTATTTCTTGCTTTAACTCAACTTTAATCATCACATACAATTTCCCTTTTTTATTGGTGCATGTGTGTACCTTCTACCTCTAAAAGGCCTATTTTCAATTGGAAATGAGAGCATGGCATACTTTTCTGTTGAACTGCTTTGTTGTTCAGAGCATCATGATAAGCTATGCTTATAGGTTCAATACCCATTTGGATCATTTAACTTTGAAGTAAACTGCCCTCTTAATCAGTCATCTCAAAACTGTGTGCGAAGAGGACTGGAGAGAGAGTGTAGGAATCATTAAGTGCAAACTCAAACAACTTATTACAAAAATTCAAAACGTGAATGGGTCAATATTATCTCGGTATATAAAAGTACATAAAAACTACCACTTGTAATTCCCAAATTTCACAAACAAAAGAAGGAAAAAAATGGATGCTTCATCTGTCTCAGTAACATATGAAAGCTTAAATATTTTTATGTTGAACACTAATCATTTCCATAAGATGTGAATTTGGCATTAAGTCACGCAGCAATATATGACATCAGAATGAGCAAAAAATACCTGGAAATACACCGTAACTTTTTAAAATTGATGAGCTTAATTAGAAAAGGAACAATAAGAGAAAGTAAGTTTATGTTCACAATTTTAAACTCACTACAACATTAGGATATAAATGCTTTATATGAGATCGAGCTTCTAAAATAGGAGAATTTTAGGGGCCGGCCCGGTGGCGCAATGGTTAAGCTCACATGCTCCACTTCTCAGCGGCCTGGGGTTCGCCGGTTCGGATCCCGGGTGTGGACATGGCACTGCTTGGCACGCCATGCTGTGGTCGGCGTCCCACATATAAAGTAGAGGAAGATGGGCACGGATGTTAGCTCAGGGCCAGGCTTCCTCAGCAAAAGAGGAGGACTGGCAGTAGTTAGCTCAGGGCTAATCTTCCTCAAAAAAAAAAATAGGAGAATTTTAGAACTAGGAGCTTAGAGGTTATCTGAGGTTCCATGAACATTTGCTGGGTCCCTAGCATGTGTCAGACGCAGTGCTAGGTGCCTGCAGGTAACTCAACTAGTTCAACCCACTCACTTTATGGAAGCTGGAGTTTCCTGGCTCATGCCAAATCAAGCTATCTAGATTTCAGAACCAGAAACCCTGAGCAAGGTCCTCACAGTGGTATAATTTCTATCAAAACAGACTGGTATCATCCTCCCTTATAAACTAAATAAAATTTCAGAGATGCAATGCTGACCTTATTTAACAGAAACAATAGTCTGTGTTTTGAATAACTAAAAAGAATTACAACAATTTAAAAACTCAACTGTGAGAGTCCTCAACTAAGTACTAGTTGCATAACTTATTACAAAGAACAAAACATGGGGCTATCATAGTTGTAGGACTCTAAAGACACACAAAACAGAAATTAAATTGCAGATACCTTTTAAAAAAATCCCTTTGTGGAAAAAAAAGAAATTACCAATATGAAAGATTAGACGCTTGAATGGAATGCCTATTTTACATAAAAGATCATCAACCATATACTAACAAAGTTCAGGGGTAACAGTAAACACTGGCAAGATTTGAAGTTATTTAACTATCAATTACAAATGACGACAATGTAAAACTCCCTGAGGGCAGAGACCCTGTCTAATTCATCTTTGTATCCCCCACAGTGAGCACCCTGATGTTAAGTGCTGGAGAGAGAGGTGAGCTAACATATGAACTCTAGATGTGAGCTACTGGAAAATTCAACCTAACAATCTTCTTCTAACTCAGATTATTTTTAAAGTATTAAATAATAATACTGAATGCAAGTGACATTGCATGAAACTTACGATCAATAACTGTGGCCTCACTTCAACTAGCACAACCTACTCTTTGAAGGAATTCAGATACACCAAGAAGATAAGTATATTCATACAGTACTTTGATTCAGTAATTCTTCTGGAAATCAGTCCCAAGGAAATATTCCAAAAGAAAGACAATGTTGCATATACAAAGGTGTTCATTTCATTGTTATTTTAATAGGAGGAAAAAGAAACTACCAACATACCCAACAGTAGGTAAATGGACTATTTTGCAACCACGGAAAAAGGTTTAAAATGAAGATTAACCTCCTAATTGGTCTTCTTGCTTTCACTCTTGCCTCCCCCAACTCCTCCCCGATCCCCGCCCACCCGGCTTCTCTGCCAAGCTGATTTCCACCCAGCAGCCAAAATGATTCTCACAAACTTAAATCATAACAGGTCTTCCTGAACAGAACACCCTGCAATGGTTTCCCATCTTATTCAAAGTAAAATCCAAATTCATAGCATGGTCTACAAGGCCTTACAGCGGCCCCAGCTGCATCTCTAACCTCAAGCTCTCTCACTTTCCCTCTTGCTTACTGGCCTCCTTGTTGTTCTAAAAAAGACCAAGTACACTGAGTCTTTGCACTTGTCTCTGCCTGTAACCTTTCTTCCCCAAGAGAGCACCCATCCTTCACTTCCTTCATGTCTCTGCTCTAGTCTTACGTCTTTCCTGGCTACCCTTCTCAGCCATTGTTTCTCTCTACACTCTCACCCTACTTTACTCTTCTGCAGAGCTCTTATCATCTGACATATTCTATATTTATTCGGTTATGGCCCATCTCTCCTGATTAGAATATAAGCTCTATGACAGCAAGGACTTTGTTTTATTCACATAAGCATTCAAAAAGCATTTGTTGAATTAATATTGAATGCTGATACAATAATTATTAACTACAAGAAAAACCATGCACATAAACAAGCTTGGAAGAGAACAGGAGAAATGAATAGTTTGATTTGTGAACACTTTTCGAGTGTTGATCATATTGCTAAGCAGTTTGTACAATAAAAATTATCAGTCAGTCGTGATTATGATTTTAAGCTGCCAAAAGTGACTATAACTTATTTCCTTGCAAGTCATGAGTATATTAGTTTACAACTGTCTGGTATTAGCTATTAATGAGAACCTCTCCCCATAAAATTGTAATAACAATCACTCTGAAATCTTGTTCCCAAAGACCCAAAGTTTAGTCTGTAAGTGTAGACACTGTCATTCCTGAGGCCACTGAGAAAATGAACAAAGGCTTTTGAACACTTTAATATGTAACTGAATAATACTCAGGGATTCCAGTTTACTTTGGAGACAGGTATCCCTAAGTGACTTCAGAGGGTCCCTGAAACTGAATGCAAAATTTCGTGCATAAATGCTGTACTTTTTTTCTGGGGAGAGAATCTACATATTTCATCACATTCTCAAAGGCTTCAGTGGCCTAGAAAAGGTTAAGAATTATTATTTTATATATTGGAAGTGAAATGGAATATTTGAACATAAACTACATCTCAAAAGGATAGAAACTATATAATACCTAGACTCATCCTCATAATCATTCAATTCATTCAAGAAATACCAAGTGCCTGCTATGTGCCAGGCACCATATCATCCTCAATACCTTTCACCTAATCATACTTTGTAGTACATAAAAAAAAAAATATCGAGGATACAGGATTCACTGAAATACCAGACTAAAAAAGAATTTCATTCAACCAACACAAATATAATTTCAAAACAAAAAGTGTTATTAAAAACCATAATAAAGACAGAAAGGAGCTTGGGGCCAGGCTTAGTGCTTATTATGTCAAAATATCACAGGTCTCAATTACATCAAAAGAAAAGAAAAACTACACATTCGCATGCCCACCCCCACACGCTCTGACAGGAAACCAAAAGAAAGTTTCCAAATCCTGTTTCCAGCAGCATCCCTTCTGAGACTGCCCTTCAGCATACTTTTGAAGGTAGGAGCCCCCTGGTAAAACTAAGTGCTGATACTTTACTCTTACTGTGATAAAAACAGAAAGAATCATCATCCCACACGCAGGAAGCAGAAAACTGTGGCCACCTGTAAAGCTGTGGCCCATTAACCTCCTGCCTTGTTATCCCCTTTCATTTCTTACACCCTCCTCCCTTCAAAGCAGTGCCAAAACCATCGATCTTCCCTCTCAAAAAGGAATACATAACTCCTCAATGCTAGTTCCTTTTCCAAGAGGTCAAAAGGTCCCCTAAACTCTGGTTCTTAGCCCTGTGAGGGGATCCCATTTTTTAGTCTTCCCCTCATCTTCTCCCCATAGCAGCAAATTACACAATTCAGCTGAAGACACTGTCCTTAACTTCCTGAGTGAGGGGGCCAGCGACACTCCTACCAGCCCCAGGTTCTAGGAAGACAAGAATCACACGGTGACCTCTTCCCTAACAAAATTCAGGGAAGCAGCAGAGACTCAAGAAAAGCAACGCCGAAAAGGCGAACACATGGCAGGCTACAGAAGACATGGGGGAAAGAGGGCGGGAAAGGGGCTGCGAGGTGGAGTGGGATGTCGAGATGTCAGCCCTGTGCACTGGGGAAATAAAGGAAGGGAAGGCGACCCTGAGCCCTGACAGAAGTGAACACAGAGAAGGCAAGACTCCCGTCCACCCGCACCTCTCTAGAGATGAGGGAGGACAGAAAATTCACCCAACCCTCCAACCCCCTCTTCGTGTGCGCCCCAAAGGGAGAGCTGGGTTTGAAGGAAGATCTGACCCCAGTCTGGGGACATGCAAGAAGAGGAAAAAGGCAGCGAGGTCCAATCTTCTACATCTCCCAGCGGTGAGGGGCGAGGGCACTGTGTCCGGGGAGATGGCGAGGGAAATAGGCTTGTGCCATGACACCTCGGGGAGTTGGAGGGTGGGGGACACAATGTCCTCTTTCTCTCCCACACCCGGCCCGGGCCCCTCCCGTCCGTCTCCCGCAGGCCCAGCTACAGCCGACCGGCTTGGTCTGCGGGCGTGGTTGGCTCTGGCCCTGGCGGCGGCGGCCGGGCCTCCCCGAGCCCTGGCCCCTCCCGCCGGCCAGGCCCCCGGGCCGCCGCCCCGGACACCGAGGGAACGCGGAGGAGGAAGGGGGAGCCAGGGGACTGACCGGCGACACGAGCCGCCTCAGCCCCAGCCCGGCCGACCCGCGCCCCCAGCTCCCTCTGGAGCCGGCTCGGGCTCCCCGCCCCTCACTCACCCCCCCGGTCCGGCGCCTCCTCCACCTCCTCCTCCTCCTCCTCCTCCCTCCTCTCGGCCGTGGCTCCTGCTCCGGCTCTGCGCGGCGACGGCGGCGGCGGCAGCCTCGGGAGCGGCGGCGGCGGCGCCTCCAGAACGCGCACGCACGCAGCACGCAGGCCCCGCCCCCTGGCCCCGCCCCGCCCCTCCGAGTCAGCGCCCGGGCGGTTTCGGCCCGCCTTCCCCGCGGCGTTCCGGAGTCCGCTTAAAGGAGCCGCGCAGGAAGGGGTGGGGAGCGCTAAGAACGACGCGGGAGGAGCGGAGAGTTGCGGCTTTGCGGAGGGCGGGGTAGGGGAGTGGATGAGGCCGGAAGTGAAATGGGGTAAGATCCGAAGATTCAGGAGGAATAGAGTTTTGGATGGGATGCAACCATTCGACAAGTACTAACTGAGCAGTTGGTGGGTGCCAGGCACTGTTCTAGGCACAGGAGATAAAGCCATAGGAAAGCAGAGGTCCTCGTGGAACTTGCATTCTGGCGGGGTGGGAGAGAGGGGACGGACAAAAAAGAAGTAATCAAAAATTTCAGATAGTGATAAATGATGTGAAGAAAAATCAGGGAATGGGGTGACTTTATAGCTGGCCAGATATTGTCCCTCAGAGGAAACCTTTGAACACATATACATATGATAGGAAGGAATGAGCCTAGCAAACACGTGGCGTTGGGGTGGATGGTAGGAGAATAACCTTTCCAGGCTGAAAGAAAATCAGCCATAAGTTCAGAGGTGGTAACATGCGTAGTATATTGTAGGAACAACAAAAGTCAGGTATGGCTGAATAGAGTCAGCTGGCCAGAGGGCAGTAGTAGTTAGGCTGAGAGAGGTGGGGATGTGGCCCAATCCTCCAGAGCCTCATGGGCTATTATAAGGGCAAGGGAAAGCCATGGGAAGGTGAGCAGAGGAATGACTGACTGCATCTGATTCACATTTTTGAAAGTTACTCTTGCTAACGTAGATGTCCACAGAGAGACCAGTAAGGAGGCTGTTAGTGGTAGCTTGGGCTAGGAGGGCAGCAGAGAGGGGGTGAGAAAAGGTCTATTCAGATATATTTTGAATTGGAATGGATTTGGCAGAAAGTATGTGAAGGAACAGAAAGATCATGGATGATTCTTAGGTTTAGAGCCTGGAGGATGGGTTAATAGTGATGCCATTTAATGAAATGGGGAAGACACAAAGAGAAGCAAATTGGGGGTGGGGGAAATCAAGAGTTTTGTTTTCTACGTGTTATATATAAGGTGCCTGTTAGACATCCAAGTGGAGATGTTGAGTAAACAATTGGATATGTGAGTCTGAAGATAAAAATTTGGAATTCATCAGCACCTACAGTAGATGGTTTTTAAGCATTAGTCCTACATGAAATCCCTTAGGGAGGGGGAGTAGCTGGAGGAGAGAGGGACTCCAACACTCGGAGATTAAGTAGAAAACAAGGAGCTACCAGTCAGATAGGAGGAACACCAGGAGCGGGTGGAGTGTTGGAAGATAAGAGAATAGTTACAGGAAGGTGGGAGTGATCAGTCTTATCAAATATTGCTGATATAAGTAAGATGAGGACTGAGAGTTTGAATATTGGATTTGGCCTGATGAAGGTTGCTGATGACCTTGACGAAAGCAGTTTCAATGGAGTTACAGGGGAGAAAGCCTGATTAGGGCACATTAACAGGAGAATGGGAGGTAAGGAAGAGAAGTGTTTGCAGCAAGTCTGAACAGCTCTTGAGGGGCTTCACTATAAAGAGCAACTGAGAAATGGGCAGCAGCCAGAGGAGTACTGGGGATCAAGGGAGGGTATTTAAGAGGGGAGATGTTTCCTCATGTTGGTATGCTGGGACGATGCTTTAGAGAGGTAAAGGTGATGGTGCAGAAGATAAGAGGAGACAGCTGGAGAAAGGTTGTCCTCAAGTAGGTGAGAAGCAGTGGGACCTAGCACAGAAGTGAAGGGGCTGGCCTTGGATAGGAGCAAGGACAGTACGTTCACATACTATTTTTGGAGAAAAGGCCAAGTCTGTGGGTGCAAATGCAGGTAGGTTGGGCAGTACATTGGTATGGCATGCTGAGGCCACAACGGAGCAAGAGGCAGCAGATGGGAGCTGAAATCCAGCCCTTGTTCTGCCAGCTAAGCTCTGTGCCCTAGTGGGGCCACATCAGCGTGGAGGAAGGGGCCCTTTTTCTCATTTCTCCACCTGGAGGAGTGGTGCCTTTTAGCAATCCTACACCACACACACACACACAGTGTACATTTTTCCAATATGTACTAAGCACCATGTGTGCCAGCTGCCTCACTGGGTTTGATGAAGTAGATCTGGGCTGTGCTTTCCTTTATGATAAAAAGCTGTGAGTGGGGAAGGGTTATTGGCTACTTAATGGGATAGAAGAAGGTGGAAAAGAATTCCCTTTGGAGAGTGGAAGAGTCACTAGAGAAGTGTAGTGTGGACAACACTGAGGGTCCTCTTGAGTTAGTGGCCCTATATTTAAAGGGAGACCACTCAGCAAGATGTGTAGTTTTTCTCCAGCCACATTCTGATGCTTGGAGGGGGTTGAAGGAGAGTTGGGTTTGACCAGGGCTGGGTTTTCTGATCAAAGTCAGTGAGAGGGGTAGGGCTAGGTGCCAGGGAGTGGTACTAATAATAGACCCTGGAATCTCAACCGGGAGGGAAGAGAGGGCAAGGAAAAACCAGTGAGGTCAGTGCTTTGGTAGTCCCTCTGAGAAAGAATAGTTCAAGAGGAAGCAATCAAATACATGGAGGCAGGGGGACTTTCCAAGGATTGAGCATGGGGAAGGGTGAGTGAGTCTGTTGGCAGAAAAGAAGTGAAGGCATCTGTGAGAGAAAAGGGTTCAGGCAGGCACCAGGGAACTGAGGAAACAGCAGAGTCCTGGAGCTCCTGTTGTCACAGTGCATGCCAGGGAGCCATTGGTTTGGGAGAGGTGGAGGGAGCTGCACAAGCTGGGGAGAAACTGAGCATGGGAGGGGGTAAGCCAACTAGATACAGCTGGGGCTCCTTCACCAGCCCTGGGAGAGCCCCCTGGGTGCTCTGCTTTACCCACTCTTTCCTGTCACTGTGGACACCCAAGCATTTGTGTAGACCCTGTATCTTGCCTGGTGTTTCAGTGAAACTAAACGACTTTTTTCCTCCTAAGTCCAGCTCCTCCTCCTCCTGACTTCCCCTTTGTGCTCATGGCGCTACCTTTCTCACTCAGCCGCGAAACCTCAGCCACCTTTCATCCTGCTTCCCCATCCCGCTACCCGATTAGTCCCCAAAATGTAGCAATCTGCACCGCCCAGTAGAGCCTTCAGCCATGGTGAAAATGTTCTTTATCTGCATAGTCAAATACTGGGGTCACATGTGGCTCTTGAGCGCTTGAAATGTGGCTAATAGAGCTGAGGAACTGGATTTTAAGTCTTATTTAATTGTAATGATTTTAAGTTTAGATTTAAATAGCCACATGTGGCTGGGAGCTCCTATATTGGACAGACAGATGGCTCCTTCCTACACAGTGTCTCTTCCATCCGCCCCCTCCTCTCTGTCTGTGTGGCCACTACCCTAGGTCAGGCACTGATTCCCTCTAGTCTTCACTTTGGCTGTAGTCTCCAGTTTGGTTTCCTGCTTCGTTGCTTTCCCTTCAATCCGTCTTGTGTTCTTGCCAGAACCATCTCCCCAAAGCAGTGGCCAGATCATGACTCCACCCTATTTAAAAATCATCAGCAGTTCCCTGTCGACTTGGCTGCAAACTACTTAATCTGACAGTTGCCCAGTGATGGGTCTCCATCTCACTTCTGCAGCCTTACCTTACGTATATACAGCTGGTCCTCAAGCAAAATTGAACTGACTGCTATAATTCCTACCAACTTTTTACAGATGAGCCAACTCATTTGCCTAAATTGTCTCTGCCTGGAACAGTGCCTCCCATGCCCTCTTCTAGACCCCAAATCTGTTGACGTCCTTGAAGGCCTGTCTCATAATGTAGCTCCTACCTGGAACCTTTTGTGATGTTTACTCTCCTCTGAAATCCTGGTCTGTTTTTACTTCCCTTGTGGCATTATATGCTGCCTCATCGTGAGTTTTGTGTAATCATTTCATGCCCATTACTAAATATTCCTCCTTGCAAATCACTTGTAATTCTGTTAGCGCCTCCTGCAGGGTCGGTCTCACTTTTTATACATAAGAGGTGCTCCTCAACTAGCTGCTGAATTGAGTTATACACTTTCATGGACTCTGAAGAGCATCCTTGCCTCTCTCTCTAAGAGTATGATCGCTAACCCTCAAAGAGAAAGTCTTTATACTCTGGGAGAAACAAAAAGAAAAAGAAACCGAAGAAGCTGAAAGGCAATTATTTCACAGCACTCCTGTTACAATCGAGAATTTCTTAAGTTGGAAGACCAAGTTTGATGCCGAACTCTTGGAAATTAAAAAGAAACGAAGGAAAGAAAGAAAAGCAGGGACAAATAAAGTGGGAAACAGCCATTTGAAACAGATTATAATCTTGACACATCTGCTATCCAGTTCTTAGAGGATGCTGGAAACAGTGTGGAGGTAGGCGAGACTGTGTTCCTGGAAGTGGATGACTTGGAGCTGGAGGATAATGGGGATGACCCAGACTACAATCCTGCTGACCCGGAGAGTGGCTTGACTGACTAGTGGACTCTCCCCATCTGCAGAGAGCCCTGACTGCCACAGCATCCGCGGCTATGCTGAAAGGGTGCGGATTTTCCTTTCTTTTTTTCCTAAGAAAAAATAGTTTTCAGGGAAATATTCTTCTCATAGCTTTTATCATTGAACTTAATAAGCTGACTTTAAAATTAAAAACAAAAACAAAACCATGAGATTTCCTAAGATGAGATTTAAACTTTTGAAGAGAAACGGACTGTCTTTCTTTTCCTGGTACTGTTTGCTGAGAATTTCTTGCAAATGCTTCCCAAACTTCGGGCACTTTTGCAACTCAATTCTCGCTTGTAATCCTCGAGAGCATGGCTATGCTTACAACTGGCAGGACCAGCATAGCTGCTCCTGGGGTCAATTTATGGAAGAGGCCTTTAAGAAGCATTCAGACTGTGATACAAATCAATAAAAAGGGGCTCCATCTAATAAATGTTTAGAAAATGTATTTTTAGACCTCGGACTCTTAGAAACCTGTAACCCGAGAGCAGAATTACATATGCTATGTCCTGCAGTGCCTAAAATACTTTTCCTGTTGGTGCTGTGGCTTAAGGATTTGAAGAGCAGTTAGAATCTTTTATACAAAAAAATATACCCCACACATTTAGGACCTTACACACATTTTTTCAACAAACCTTAACTGAATGCTTGCTACTTGCCGAGCACTTATGCTTGTTGCTGAGGATACAAAGATAGGAAAGATATGTCCCCTGCCTTCCAGAAGGACACATGGTAAAAATGATGACCTGGCATTGGTGTATCATTTTACAGTTTTCAGAATAATTCCACAATACCTCACTTAGTCCTACCAGCAATGTCATTAAAGTAGGTATAAGGCTCATTTTGCAGAGGGGAAAAACTTGCTCAGAGGGACTAAATGAATTGCACAAAAGCACAGAGCTGTTAATTGGCAAGATCTCAAACTGGAACCCAGGTCTTCGAGTATCAAAACATTGCTTGAATTAGGATGTAAGTTCCATGAGGGCAGGACTTCATCTGTTTTGTTCATAACAATATTCCCAGAGCCTAGAAAAGTAGGCATATAGTAGGTTCTCAATAAATATTTCAGGGTTGTGTGTGTGTGTAGAGAGAGAGAGACTATAAGCCAGCAATCTAATTAGCATATTTGTATATTTTAATTAATGATGTGCTAAGCTGATCTTTTCTATATTAGTGCTACTCGAAGTGTGGTCCACAGACGTGTGCTGGTCCATGAAACTGTTAATTACCAGTTGTCTGTGCATTCAGGCTACTGCATCGCAATAGCACAGATTGGGTGGCTTATAAACAATAGAAATTTATTTCTCACAGTTTAGAGGCTGGAAATCTGAGATCAAGTTACTCGCATTGTCATGTTCTGGTTCGGGCCCTCTTTCTGGTTCACAGATGGCACCTTCCCACTGTGTCCTCACCTGGTGGAAGGAACTAGAGATCCCTCTGGAGCCTCTTTTATAAGGGCACCAATCCCATTCATGAGGGCTCCAACGTCATGACTCCACCCTCATAACCCTCAAGTCCCCACCTTCTGATACCATCATATTTGGGGGTCATGATTTCAACATATGAATTTGGGGGGGAAACAAACATTCAGACCATAGCACTAGTTGACTTTAAGATAAGTACAGAAAATGAGAGTAAGCACTGAGACACTTTGTGGCAACTTGACATTGCTGTGATATATAAGCAAAGGATTGGTAGACTTATCTAGTTGAGCAGGGCATAGACCAGTTCAGGTGCTGGCCAACTCGAGTGTTGAGTCACATGTGGTATGAGCTGTGGGTACCAGTCATACAGCATTCAATTTAATCCTAACCATTTTGGCCATTTGCCACCCATCTTCTCCTCCTGGATAGTCTTTGCTTTTTCACAAAGAGAACACGTCATGCCTTTCGAGTGAAAGAATCAGCAAGAGATTTAAATTTTTTTAAAAAAAGCTACTTTTTCACCACAGAAGCTACATCTTTTCCACCTTATGCTGTGAAGCCATCATTGCTCAGTAACTTAGCATATGGTCTCTGGAGTGAGACTACATGGGGCTAAATGCAGGTTCTGTCGCTTACCAACTGTGACCTTGAGCAAATAGTTTCCAGCTTCAGTGTTCCTATCTGTGATATGGTACTAATAAAATCACAAGATTTCACAGGGTATTGGTAAAAACTAAGCAGTCAGGCATGTGACGTGCTCTTCATACAGCTTGGCACATAGTGACAAATGTTTTTTTAATGTTGTAATAAATATTATCTATTATTATTATTTCATCCTTGGTTCATAAAACTTCATGCTATTCAAAAGAGTTAAAAAATCTTGACTACAGAAGTAATTCTATAACTATCCAGGCTTGTAAATAGATGGTCGCCTTTCAATTATCTACATTATTAAAATAAAATAAAGATCAGCTAATTCCAAAGTCTTTTATCTTTGTTTTTTAACACATTCTGTGATCTTGGGGACAATACATTTGTCTTCTAAAAGACAAATGCCGTTAAAAGCAATTTCGCGTTTTTCAGCTCAGGTTATCTGGGTGGTGAACTGTGCATTAGAGTGGAGAGCGCACGCATAGATGATCCAGAGTTGTTTGTTGGGTGGTGTACATATTGCCTATTTATATGTTTTATACAACAGACTTTCTGTGTAGGGTCTGTTTGCTAAGTTGTAGCCAGCTCATTCTTTTTCATTTCCTTCTGTGAACACTGTCCTCTGGAAGGAAGCAGCTACTCAGCCATGCAACTCAGCAACTCCTAGAAAGAATCGAGGATTTTTGCAGCAAGGAAATTGGATAGGGATGAGCACCAGGCAGGACCCAGCTGGCCACTGAAGAGAAAGCCCGATGTAGACAGGAGGCCAGCATGTGCCGACAGTAAGCGAAGTCTTTTCTTATCGGAAGAGGAAAGCTTGCACTTACTGCCTGATCAGGGGGACGACCGTCCCAGACCAGCCCTGCCTTCAATAAATGGAGGGAAGAGGAATCCAGGAGGGTTTGCTCTAGCTTTGTGGATGTGAGTTAACATCATTTATTCTGTAACAAAACTCAAGCACGTGGAAACCACAAATTAAGCAACCTGAATATATATAGATATATGAATTTATAGAAGGCAGAAAAGTGTGGTTAGGGTTGCTGGATTTAGCAAATAAAAACACAAGATATCCAGTTAAGTTTGAATTTCAGATAAACAACAAATAATGTTTTTAGTATAAATATGTTCCATGCAATATTTGAGATTTGTTTATCTGGAATTTTATTTGTATTTTCTCTGTCAACTCTAAGTGTGGTTAAACATGTAAGTTCTGCAGTCACACTGTGTGAATTCAAATTCTAACCCTGCCACTTACCAGCTGTGTGACCTTGACAAATTACTTAACCTCTCTGAGCTTCAGTTTCTCTATGTGTAAAATGAGAATAGCATTTACCTCATAGAGTTGTGAAGATTAAATGATACATAAAAATGCATAATGGTAACTGATACATAGCAAATGTGGAAAAAATACTAGCTATTTTTATAGGAAAGAGACAAATGGGTATTTCCTAACCAAAATTTTTTTTTTAAAAATTGACTTTATGATTCCAAATGCCTTTTAAAAAGAAAATCTAGGTGAAGATCTTTTTTTCCATGGTTCTTTCGTTTTGTTTACAACAAATTAAATTAATACAACTTTTAGACCTGCTATCTATGGCATTGATGAACACATAACCAGCATCTTCCAGTATCATCAGACTTCCTATTTCTTCCCTTGATGCCTAACACTTGAACCCAATCTTGAAGATGTCCTACGTTCCAAATTTCCACTGAGAAATTTTGGTAAACTTTCATAAAGTATGACTTGAGTGTTTACTAGATGAGACTCAGGAGCCAACGTCAGCTCCAGAATGGGGTTTTTGTCAGTATGTAATGGGATTTCTGTGCTCTCTAGGTTACTTAAGAGCAAACAATTTGTGCAAAGAGTAGCAATTCTTGCATATAGGATTCTATTAGCACAAAGTTAAAAATCAGACGAGAGAAAACATGGTGAAATGTAGAGAACAGTAGACCTGGAATCCAAAAATCTGGTTTTACCACTCAGCACAATTCGCCTAATCCTTTTGAACGTTTGCTTCCTGGTTTATGAAACGAAAACATCAGTACTCCCTAAAAGGGCAAGAATTAAGTTAAATGAGATAATATAATGGACAATACAGCACTGGGAACGAAATAAGCACTCGATAAGTATTTGTTAATAGGAATCTGTTTGTTCACTAGAAGGAAGACCGTACAGTGGAGTAGCTGCACAGAAAGAGGGAAGCCTGGGGTCCGTGCTACTTTATACGGCTGAGCTAAAACAGCAACTCCTCACTCTGTCCACGTCTGCTCCTGGATGAGAACCAGTAACTTCCAAACAATGATACAACCTAAGGGGAATTCAAGCAAGGACTCCATCTTTCTCAACTCCAGTGATGTGCGTGTGTGCGTGTGTGTGTGTGCACGCGTTTGTATGTGTGTTGGGGGAGCAGGCGGTGGTGAGATAGGGGAAAGGCCAAAAAAGGAGTTGGAAATTTCCTTGTCATTTTAATAACTAGTTGAGCCAGATACCAAACTTTGTGTGTAAAAAATATTAGTTTGAGGCCAGCAAGGGGAAAATACGCTTCCAGTAAATTTACAAAATTAATTTTGAGTTAAGGGAGAAAATCCCAAATTCAAACCAGATTCAGAAATTATGACTTCAGCTTTTCCAGAGTTTGTACTGATTAGGCTTGTTACAAATTAACCAGAGGTAGAATGTATTAGGGAAAAAACATAGGAGAGAAAAATAGAATTGATGAGACTGCTCAAACTCAGAAGATGAAATTTCCTGTCCCAACGTTTGCCGCTAATAAATGAGACTCAAGTGAAGGGGTGCAGTATTTTCTGAGGAGGAGTGAAGGGGTGAGGATTAGGGTTTCACCAAGGAGATTACCAAGGGAGTCAGTTGTTTTGGGCTGGAAGGTCATAAGGAGTGCGTACCTTTGTAGGGCAATAGAGGGATGATGGTAAACTAGAATGGTAGAGCTGGTGGTTGTAGAATGAGGCAGTGAGTCAACATTTATATACTGAGTATCAACAGCTTCATAAGCGTTCAGTGATACACTGACGCATAAAACAGAGCATCAGCACTCAGCGTGTCTAGTTTGGGGGAAAGTACACTAAAAGCCTAGGTGAGACAAAAGAAGATAAAAGGACTTCTCTAGAACCAGAGGGTTAATAAATCTTGATTGACTAACATTTGAGTAAAAAAAGTAAGAGCTGAATTCTAAAACAGAGGATAGAAATAGAATTTGCCACCAAAGAGGAGGACTCCTGACAAAAAAATTCATTAAATGTCAGGTATACTGGGGATGTGATTGAAGGCCTCCCTTGGGCTTTAACTTGGCAAAGGTTAGAGGAGGAGCATTTCTCAAGCGCTTCCCTTGCCTCCTGCAGAAGCGAGGTGCATGGTGTACAGGAAGAAAAGCCAGGGCACATGCACCTCTGGACAGGCCTCTGAAACGGAGCACAGTCTTCCGGCTGGGAGTTGTAGGGTTTCTCACCAGCCCTCTCTTCACCGCCTGAGCTGCAATTGCCAAAATGAACAGATTATCACAATTTCAGCCTATGCAACTATCTCACTAATGCTCATTTGCTGACTTTAATGAGTTTCAGAACCAATTTGTGATCATACCATCAGCTCAGGTTTATCACTGAAAGAAAGCACTGGAAGTCTCGTTAGAGAGGTCAGCTCTGCAGAATGCACACACATTGATATGAAAATGAATTCAAATGAATTCTTGTGGGCATTGTAAGGCCTCCAAGTTTCCCAACGCCATTAAGCACAGAAATGTTCCGTGTTGGATGACCTGATGAGCCTGCTCATGTAAGATACCTGTCTTGCAAACTACATTCAAGTATCCTTTTGTTCTCTCTTCAAATTTCACAGCTTCCTCTGTTCTGCCTAAAAAGGAAAACTCGCGACTTCGAGCTGTTACAATAAAACTATTGGCAGCGTGTAAAGTGAGAACAGAGCCTTGCCTTAATTTATCACACCACACAGATTTATTACACATCAGAGTAATCATAGCAACACCATGACTTTGCCGCCTGATAATCTCCTCCTCTGCTCCAGTAGGAGTGTGGTAGAGGGAGCTTGCAGGGCCCTGCAGACTTCCTGTATGGTGCTAAGCGCCGCCGGGCACACTCTTGGCTCAGTGCCACGAGATGATGTGGTACTACTGGGCCGTGCAGCGCCAAGATGTGACACAGAGCTGGGGAGATGTAGTGTTTGGACCAAAAACACTAGAAGCCATTTGCCAGGTCTGTGAGAGGAGTGTTTCTACAGTTGCTCATTGCTGGGGGAATAAGGATTCCCAACTCCTTTCTTCTTTGAAGAGCTTCCTCCACCTGAAATATGATGAGAACACAGTTTGAGAACCATGGAAGTGAGGGGGTCCTTTACAGGGCATTTTACCTGCCTTTAGGCAGCACCATACTTAATAGAATCTGAGACCATCAAAGTTAAATCTGTTCAGAGTTTCTGAGGCGCAATTAACAAAATGCAGGGTTAAACACAATCACCCCTCAGGCCAAGGGTCTCCTTCAGGGTGCCAGCCTTGCTCCTGGACTGCCTGCTTCTCATCTCTTCATCCTGGCTCCGAGTCCTGGGGTGCCCAATCAATCTTGGCTGCTTCCAGGGAAACTGCTCTGAGGCTCTAGGGCACTCAGCTTGCCCATGGTGACAGTGACATCCTCACAGAGGACAGCGTCCATCAGAGGTGCCCTCCTGCTACTCAGCTCGCTCCGGAAGCCTCTCATTAGGGTTTCCAATTTTTAAGATAATGGGAACTTAATGGGGATTATTTTGATTTTCTCTCACCAGCCAACGCTTTTGTAGCCGGAGCCCTGCTGCCCCCAGCTGCGCTGCCTGAACAAATCACATTCTGAGTAAGCGAGAGCTGTGGCCCAGGAGACTGATGACATGACCTCAGAAGCGCACAGGCCAATCCTATTGCTCAGTTTTCTTTTCTCTTATGCCAAGAGTTTACCCGTAACAGCATCTGGATTGCTGGCCATCTTGGTGACCATCTTGGACCCTCCATTTTCCTCCATCAGTTTTTAGAAAGAAACATCTTTAACAAATCCTCAATGGTTTAATCCATTAATTCTAAGCATTTGGGAAGCTCAGGGTCCCCGCTGCTCCTCTCCTCCCCAGCACATTTTATAAAAATCAAGAATTTAGTCTGCCCACGATCCATGACCTGGTTGGACCCTAAGACAGAGATTTACCCTCCAAGGACAGTTCCAAGGCCCAAATGATTAGAAAACTATGTAGGATTAACCTTCACAGGAATCAAATGACTTCAGTAAACATTTTTGGAGACCATTAGGCCCTGGGGATCCAAAGACATTGTCCCGGTTCTCTGCCAAAGCTTTGATTTTCTTCTCGATAAACAAATGTAAGTTTGTTTGTTCTCGCGTTGGTAAGTGGCGATCAGTGGGGTAAATTGGCCCTTGGGGATTTTTATCCTGCCAGAACGATGGCGAACCACAAAAATGTGCAAATCACCATCCTTGGTGGACCACTGTGCCCATCACCTCTCACAGGATAGGCTGGTTTGGGGTGTCCCCTTTCTCTGTCGGCTGTTAGCTATTAGGACTCAGAAAATCCTGAATCTTGGAAATCGCTTCAGTCCTATGATTGCTGATTCCTGGCATGTAAGCAACCATGTCAGTCTTCTGTCTGAGGTTCAATGGAGAATTATCACTGTTGACTTGAACTTCTGGCAGTAGGTCTTCATCCCCCAACTAACCCCAAAGCAATCAGTATGGAAACCAGAGAGAAAGAGAGGTTGATAAGTCACAGACATTGAGATAAACATGGTCCTAGGTATGTTCAGAGAGGCAACAGGACTGGATGCTTCAAATCACATTGCTGATCACTTTTGATAGAGGACTCAAGACTGTTTTAACCAAACAATTGTTTTGAGGATGAATGTATAAGCCGGGGAATCCACCGTCCAGCCATTTTGTGAGATGGTTGTCAATAGGTTGGCCCAAAGAGAGGAAGAAAGAAAGGAGTACCAAAGAAGGCAAGGACGATGCAAGATGGGAAGTAGGTAGAAACTACAACGTTGTAAACAAATCAAAAAAGCAAAATTATGTCGGGAGTGGGACTCATTTTTAATTATTTGATGATGATTTTTTTTCACTTTTTTTTTTTTCAGTATAAGCTAAACTGTGGACATCCTGGCCACTGGGAATTGATTTCAAGTAGAATCAGCATGTCACAGGGCCCCCCAAGGAGAATTTGGATCAAAGTGTGGTGGTGAGGGTCTGGACATTGAGGAGATGGGAATGAGGCAGAGGCTATAGTCCCCAGTCACCCGACTTCAAAGGATGCCTTTGTCACTGACAGTGTTTAGGAGCACAGACAATGTGCAGACACTTGGCCCGCCAGCCCCTGATGCTGACTGATATGGCAGTGTCACTGTGGAGCACGAGGCGGGAGCTCATTTGCTGCCCTCGTCAGTCTGTAGGTGCTGACTTTGCTGATAGAGGCTCCACCGCAGCCGCAGGGCCTCTTCCCACTTCCTCCTCTTTACACTGCTTTTCTCATCAGAGAAGCCAAGGCCCACTCTAGCCTGCTTTGCATCTCTTACATCAGAGGTTTGGGATGGCAGATTGCAAACGATGGTTGCACTCTTTTCCTTTTGTGCTCTTGAAGTTTGAGCAGAGAGGCAAAGAATAAGTGGCCCAGTAGCAAACAAACGCCTTCATTTCCAAGATGAGTCTGAAATGAAGGTTGTCTGAAAATGTGGCTGGAGGCAAAGACAACGTTTCAGGGCAAAAGCTGAACAGGATCTCATAGCATCTCAGTTCTACAAATTTTACTTGTTTTGTTAAAAAGAGAAGGAAAGGAAAAAAAAAAGCCAGATATTATCCCTTTAGGTGGCCTGGTATGAAGAAGAATCTAAAAGGTGTTAACTATTTTTTTTAATTGCAGTCCTCAGCAATTCAACTGGGAGGAGTGGGTTTTGTATTCCAACACAACTGGTTGTGCCCCAGACATGGAAGGAAAGAGGTGAAAGTATTTTATGAAGGAAAAAGTAAAATAATTGTTTTCTGAAATTTTCTACCTTGATAAAAATTAAAGTTTAATTTACAGGCTAAAGGAACATCCTGTTGAATCTTCATCACACCTCAGCTAACACCCTGCCCCTTGCCTCAGCTCTGTCTAATTTTGGCACCTTTCATCTCAGAATACACCGTAAATACTAATTAATTTTCACAGCATTCTGAAGTTGGTCAAGTCATTCCAACTTATAGTGATGACAGGTTGAGCAGTAGGTAGCAATTTTCCTTTGTTGTCATTACCCTTCCTACATGCTGGGGAACTGAGGCATAGAAGGCTTCAAGGTTCTGGACCAAATCAGTGGTGTTCCAGGAACCAAGCCTTGAGCTCTTCTGTCATCTCTGGGAAGTGGCTTTTTGATTCATCAGCGGTACTTTCCAAGATTAGCACTTGCGTGTGTCAGCACCTGAGATGACTCCCGTCCAGGGGGGCCCAGGTTCTTGGCCTCTGCTTCACCTCAGAAAAGTTCTCTGGCAGTTGAAGAAAGTGGGGTGGTTGGGGATGGAAGGTGAAGCCTCGGTGAGTCTGAGGGTTGGGCGCTTGAGTGGGTCCTGGAGGGGAAGGAGAAGGGCTCTGATGGTGAATTAATATGACTAGAAGGGGTTGCCTCGGAGACTCAGCTTTGTCCTTCAGACTCTGATAAGACGCTGTCAGGACTTGCAGTACCTCTTCCCTTGATAATGAAACATCACAGCACCATGGCCAAGCCTGACGCCTGGCCTCACTGGTCCTGCCCCCTTGGGTGTTGCACACATCCCGTAAACTTTGGAAAGAGGCCACCCTGGGTAGGTTTTCTTGAGGCCTCATTTGTTCCCACCTTCAATAGAGATGAACAGGACCCTTATTCCTAGATTGATCAAGGTGGTCCTAGAGTAGCTAGATAATTCAGTATCAGCTGCACTTTGATCATCTTTTTTAAAGTGCCACAAGAGGAAGATGGACCATTTCCACTAGATAGAAAAGATTAGACCAATGGGTGCTTGTTTCCTCCCGTCCTCATGATCTCTTGCCTCAGAAAAGTGGGAGAAAAATAAACTGAAAAATAAAAGTCATTCATTCGATGAATATCCCCTCCCCACAGAGTAGTCCAACTCTGTTTCTCAGCAGGAAAAGTGGAAAGAGGGAGCAGGAACTGACATTTACTGAGTGCCAACTCTATGCTGGGTACTTTCTATAAATAATTTAATTTAATCCTCCCTCACAAGACCCTACTACATAGGTATTATTATCCCCATTTTTAAAGACTTCTTTCTTAGGCTCTTGTACTTAGGAAGCCATGAGGCCAAAATTTAAAACCCAGGGCTTCCTGACTCCACAATCTTGCCATGAACATCGTTATCATGCTCCACTGCCCATTTTGAAGGAAGACTGACTTGATCCTGCTCTCAGGCTACAGGAGGAAGACAGCAGTCGGCTACTGTCGTCTTATACAACATAGTTATCAGAACGTCCTTAATGACAGGAAGGGTCAGGATGTCCAACTTCTTTCAAAACCCCGTTTGGCTGAAGGATCTGATTCATCGAGTGAACACCGTTCTTTCCAGGGTGTGTGGGGTGCAGGTCTTTGCGAAAGGCAATTGGCCTCTGGAGGGAGGTTCTCTACCACTTTTTGTTGAAAAATCCAAATAGAGTTTACCCTTAATCACTTGTCAATCAATTTAGGGGTACCTTAAACTAGAAGGACCTTCAAAATCATACTACTCTTACCCTCATCATAAAAATAATTATAGCCAAATTTATTGAGGGCTTATTATGTGCCAGGAACTATTCTTTAGGCTTTAGATGTGTTATTTAATCCTTCAACGATCCTGTGAGGAAAGTACTGTTATTTTCTCCATTTTACAGATGAAAGTAGAGATGAAAGGCACAGAGAGGTTAAGTAACTTGCCCAAGGTTACACAGGAAAGAAGTGGCAAAACTGGGATTTGAACTTCCAAACCTGGGCAACTTTCGACTATACTTTCTGCTGTCTGTCATCAGGGAAGATTGTACATAGAGAGGAAGGGTCATTTCTGAACTTGGAGAAAGAGATTCTTCCTTCCTCATTTCCCATTTCTAGAGTAAAAGCAACTTTCTGCCACATAAAGCTCTAGGTCCCTTTACCCACACCCGTGTTAACCTGCTAGAGAAGTCTACTGAGTTAACTCCTCAGTCCTTCATGACACAGCCTCATTCCTCTCTTTCCGTCTCCTCAGCTGGTCTTCAGCATCTTCCTCTTGTGATGGGAATGAGGGGTGACTGTAGACTAGGATCTCCTTTCTCCGCTGTGGGCCACCACCCTCTGGTGTGGTCATTGTCCTGGACACCCAGAGGCAATAGGAAGTGGCTGAAATTCTACTCCTTGAACACAAAGGATCCCACCCTCATCATCGACCTCACCAAAGAGAGAAGGCAGTTTACCCACACTGACGATGGTGGTTGAGGTTAATGAACATGTTCTTGTATGGTCTAAATATAAGTATGTGGAGCCCTCAGGGGAGAGACCAGATCTTCAAAGAAAGGTCTTGGGGATCCCAGCCTCTATGGCCATGAAGACGGGAGACAGCGAGATTGCAGCAGCCTCAGCTTTTGATTCTGACTGCGAAACTCACATCTGCCTCCCCTTTCATGTGTAAACCAGGATTGCAGAATTACTCACTCCACTCAGATGTGTTAAGAAAGCACAGTGTCTTTTTTTCTCTAAATCACTCTGATATCCCTTATGAGCCTCCACCTGCTGGGTAGCAAGAGGGGAAAAACTAATTTTAGTTCAATAGGTTTTAAAACTTAGTCATTCAATTATTTAAACAGTTTCTTTAGAGTCAACTCTGCGTCTTTGGGTTAAGGCTCAGTCTTTCAGATTCTTCCCTTCTGCTTGCTTCTCTGTAAATGGTACTCGTGGTTCTGAGACGTGGCTCCTGGCTCCCTCACCCCACGGCTACACCCTCTCAAACACGGTGCCCCAACGAGGGGTTTCCTGGGAACAGGAAGGAGCGCTCCTGCCCTTGACGTTCTCTTAATTTATTTCATTCTTCAGGCAGAGACCTGGAGAGGAGAGGCTGGCAGAGGACAAGGGGACGCCGGCCTTGGCGTGTGGCTGTCCGCTCCATGTTCTTCTAGAGTCAGGCTGGCAGAGGAGGCCTGCCAGCCCCTGTCACAAGCAGAGGAATAGTCTCCTTATACTAAGGGGGAAACTCTGAAATCAGAGTGCCTGGTTCTTGAACTTCTAAAGGGTGTAGATTATCCAGGTCGTTTCCTCAAGCTTGTTGTATGTAACCGTCTTGAACCACCTGAGGCTTTACACCTGCAGGCAGGGCCCCTGGGATGTGGGCTGGAGGAGCGATTTAGAGGGGAATTACAATACTGTGTTTTCTGAATATTGTCCCCATTATATCAGTGTAGGCTTGGGGTAGTTGAAGGGGAGGGGGCATTCTAGAATGTGCTTAAAAGCAAACCCTCAAAGGAGCGGCAGACTAGCACAGAGCGTGTGCACAGACTAGGGAAGCCCGATTGGGCTCTGCTATTTCCTTGTAGTTTGAATAACTTTGTGTATATGTAAACTCTGTTTTTTCCCCATCCTTAAAATGGGAAAACAGTGGTATCAACCTCGTAGGGTGATTGCACAGTTAACTCTGCCAACATGTATAATGAACTTAGATCTCGGCTGTCCCATAGTAAGCACTCAGCAAAGCTTAGCTATCTAGATGCCAAACACATATGAAGTATAACAGACAACAGATTTTAAGCCTTAGAAGCTTCTTAAGTATGATGCAGGGGAAAGAATATGGATTTTCAAAATAGCCTAAGTTGTATGATGTTGAGCAAGTTATATGGCTACTGTAAGGCTTGGTCTGAAAAATGAGGATGAAAATATCATAGGATAGCTGTCAGAATTAAATGAAATAATGTGTGTGAAACACTTAGCAAAAAGTTTGGCATATAACTGAGGCTCAACCGATGTTTCTTCCCCTTTCTCTTTTTGTCAGTAACATGCTCTCTGATAATTGTTTACTGTCATATCCTCAACCAGGAATCTTAAGCTTTTATAATCCCCAAATTGAGTGCATAGGAGAAACCCAAGAGATTCACTGCCAGATTCAAACGGGCCTCCAAATCTGGGACTCAAGACCCAGAACTTCTCCCTGTCGTGTGAGGCTGATCAGAGGACAGTTCCTGTCTTCTCATCTTCAGACCTTCCAGGCATATATATCTCTCCCTTCTCTTTATAAAAGCTACATTGTAGTCTGTTGGAGGCATTTGCATCTGCTTTACTCACATTGCTCAACCCACACTTGGAGAGAAATGTGTTGCATAAATACTAGCAGATGAATTTTTTACATATCACTTTTTCTCTCCTGGCACGCCGTGAGAGAAATGAGCAAATATAAACAGAAGCGTATCACACTCAAAACATAGCAGATGGGTTCCTGCTGGGGATCTGGACTTCCCTGGAGTTTACACATTTGGGAGATGTAGGATTATGACAAAATCCCCTTGTAATGCTCTTGCTTTTTGTTTCTTGGGTACAATATTAATTGCTTAATGACTGGGCTTAATGTATACTTTCAGCCCCAATTTTCCTGTTGGGGAACAAGCGGGATGCTGTAAGCACCCTCTGCAGGAGGCATTCTCTTCCTAAGCCCAGCTTAAATCGGGTTTGATAAGGAATCAAGGAGGAGAGAAAAAGAGAAAGTTTATCTTCACTCCATGCTGCAAGGGCAGGGGAAAAAAGGAAGCTCTTCACTTCCTATGTCAGATGGCTTCATGCTCATGACCAAGAGTTTATTATGGATATTAAAAAACGGAAACTGATTGCACATGCTCTCTAACTAATCCTGATTTGAGCCATCTCCATTCAGACTACACATCCTGAGAAACATACCTATACCTGGGGAGTTGATCTTGAGCAATCCTTAACTCCAGCCCACACCTTTAGCCCAGACTTAGTAAGTTTAATAAATAAGTTTCATTTACTCATTCAAAAAATTTTATTGAGCATGTACTATGGACTAAGCACTGTATTAGGAGTGGGAATATAGCCATGACGAAAACAGGCTTGGTCCCTGACTTCACAAAACTCAAGTCTAGTGGGAAACAGGCACTTATGTTATAATCTAATCATTCTATCTTACAGGTATTAAAAAGCACAGTAAGCCAATAGTTTCCATTTCCATCAACCATAATATGGCCCAAGGACTAGGCTTGGAGAAAATGGGAGGTAGGAGCTCCCTGTGGCCTCCTGTTGTCAGAGCTTCTGTGGGGTCTTTAAGACTGCCCCACGGAAGAGCTCCGTACCCACAGTCGACGTGGCTGGCCGCTAGTCTTCATCGGTTGTCCTTAGGGCCTCTCAAGAGAATGCTATGGATGATCCTGCCTGCCCATAATGGTGACTTCTGGATCTCAGAGAAAGCCCCACCTTTAATCATTACTTATTAACCCATTTTTTATTACAAGCATGTTTATCTGTTAGATTTAACAAGGGAAGCAGCATGATGTAATGCAAAGACCACAGGCTTTGAAGTGAGCCCTATATTCTAATCTTGGCTCAAACATTATCAGCCATGTCCGCTTGGGTGAGTTATTTTACTTTTCTGTACTGTAATTGCCTGATATGCAAAATGGAGAAAAGAGCACTTAACTCTGAATTGTTGAGATTCTTAAAAGAAATAATCTCTAAGAAGAGCTTAGCATGGAGCACGTTCTCCTCCATTATGCTCAGGAACTGTATTCTATGTGACATAGGACTTGCCTTTGAAAGAAAACGGTATTTGCATGAAATATTTAATGCCATGATACAACTAGGAGCTATTTGGTAAATGATAAATTATCCCCGTGGCTAACACTGCTCATCCTGACAGGTGCCAACTCTTTCTGCTTCTGCTGCCCTACCTCTGCAGCTCAAAACCTACCTCTCTAGCAAGTGACCCAACAAGGGAAACTCCAAAGAAATCAGACTGCTCCAATAAGACATCAGAATAAGAGATGGCAAGACACTTTATAAACGTTTTAAAATGAGATCCTTAGCTTTGTCACACTAAGTGTAGCCAATGTCTTTTATTTTAATGTTCTTTTCACTCATTGAAAATATTATCTGTTATCTCCAGGATGCTTGAAAATGTTGGGCTGGACATGGAACTTGTGGGCCACATTTGGCAGGCAAATATACTGGTGACATTGCCTTAAGCAATTTCTATGTCCTTCAAGACTCCTGTGCCAGAAATCTGTCAGTCTTTTGGCTCAAGAGGGACTAGATTCCCCAAGGAATCCGACTGGCAGCTCCCTCTGATTGTCCTACAGCTTCGTCCTGAAGCTCTCAGTTTATTGATCCAGATGTTAGTAGGATTTACCACATGGCTAGCTGATGGGGTTGATGCAAAAGCCTCCAAATTTTATACATTAATTAAATAAAATCTTATAGTTTTAAAAACTGGAAACAAATGTAATGTCCAAAACATAGAGGATGATTAAGTTAACTCCATGGATTATTAGTCAACCATTAATAATCCTGATTACATAATTTTCCATATGATGACAGGGAAAAACAATACTATATATTTAGCAAAAAGTGGTGTGCAAAATTCTATGTACGGAACGAGAACAACTGTGTTCAAAGAATAAATCTATGCCTATAAAATGACTGCAAGGAAACATTCTAAAATAATGTTTTGAGTGTTGGAATTATGGCTAATTTTGTATTTCTACTTTTATTTTTCTAATAAGCGTATATTGTTTATATCATCTTAAAAAGCATTTTGAAATGAAGACTTCTGGGGCCTAGAGTATGGACTTCCCTGAGATGATTTTTGTGAATTGTTTTCCAAGAGGATTTTCAGTAATTTTACCAGTTGGCTCAGCTGAGTGTAACTCAAAGCGAGCAGAAGCAGCACTTTTTTTTTTTTTTTGGTGAGAAAGATTGGCCCTGAGCTAACATCTGTTGCCAATCTTCCTCTTTTTGCTTGAAGAAGATTGTTGCTGAGCTAACATCTGTGGCAATCTTTCTCCAGTTTTTTGTATGTGGGACACTGCTACAGCATGGCTTGATGAGCAGTGCATATGTCCGCACCCGGGATCCAAACCCCTGAACCTGAGGCCAGGGAAGTGGAGCACGTGAACTTAACCACTATGCCACCAGGCCAACCCCAAGCAGCACTTTTAAGGAACTTAATGGAGACCAGAAAGTTTACCTTGATCAAGTCTTGGGTTCTGGTCTTTCTTTATAGTGTCTGTTGTTGTTTTATTTCTAGCTGCCAAGCCTTGTTAGATTTAAGTCTCCCTACTTCCTCTTGAGATCAAGCTTGGCTCTTTCAAAGTCATGGCATCTGGTTGTGCTCTAATGCGGGATAGGGGTGGGAGGGCTGTGGGGGTGAAACTGAAGGCGGAGTCCAGCCCCCACTGCAAGGTCAAGTGAAGCGGAACCTGGCTGCAGGCTTGAAAACCCAAATCAACTTATTTTCTTTTCCTCTGTTTTTAAGCTAGTCCCCAAACTTCCTCGTTTTGACCTAAAACGAGAACCAGACAGCTTGTGAGTAAATCCTGTCATCCTCATGATCTGAGACAACCTTTCTCGGGGACATTTTATATATTTTTTTTCCAAAAGATTCTCCTGGCAGCCATACAACATTAATATTCCTGGATGCATCTTAGCCCTTGTTCCTTGCACACAGGGTTTTCCTTTCTGGCTTCTTGCGACATTTTAAAAGTCTTCAAGAAGGACTGTGGGCTGGCCAGGCTGACCCCCATGAAATCGGACCATTAGGCATGTTCCAAGGATACAGCATACCTTACTCCTTTTTCACTTAGAAAAGTGTAAAAAGTAGGAGTTATGTCCTAAGTTACCAGGACACATGCCCAGTGGCTTCTAAGCCAAGCTGATCCTGATGAGGCTGCATCCCCGATCTCTCCGGAAAGCCATCGCCCAAGTTGCCCATCGTGTTCACCCCATGTTCTAGCCATAGCCTTGAGCTGGCCATCTAGCTCCACTATTATGCTTCAAGATAAGGTTTTGGGAAAAGGATGCATTCTAAAAAATCCCAACAGAGAAGTACAAAGAAGTAACTTAAATCGTGCTCTGATTCTTGTCACCCGGATATCATGTGACCAGAAAAGGAATGACCCTGGAGCAGTATCATTTTTCATCCCTGATTAGCAGCCTTGTAGCAACCTGAACAAAGAATTCCAAGCCCTAGGACTCAGAACTTGTAAAGAGAAGAGGACAGCAGTCAGGTGACTTGTCCAGCTGAGTTTTACTAGACAGCCCAGTGTTCGCAGTTCCCGAGGAGCCCCAGCTTAGCCTGAGTCAGCCAGGGCGGGCCCAGCAGCAGCGCTGATCTCACCTTTGCAAGCCAACCAAGTTCCCCGCCCCCTCCGCCCACTCAGCTGCTGTCAGCCACCTCTGCCAACTCGTTCATTTTGTTTCTATTTTTCTCCCTCTCTCTCTTTCTGGGCAGCCACCTCCTCTGCTGTTTACCCCCCAACACACCCGCTGATTGCAGAGCTCTGCTGTTGAAGGGTGCTGACTCATTTGTTACTTGGGTATTTTGGGTTCATTACTCTTCAGCCACTTTACCGAGAAGAACCACACAGAGCCAAAACAGAGAAGAGAGGAAATGGGGGCGTGCAGATGGAAGGGGGTGGGGCAGAAATCCAGGAGCTGCTATGGAAAAATTCAGTGGAGGTGCTGTTGTCAAAGCTTGGGCTCAGAGAACAAGGCCACTCCAAAAGCAACAATGGGAAGGAAACAGGGCTTTGATTAAAACTTCATTGAGAGGCCTGGACACACACCCCAGCGTTCTTCCACAACGGAGATGGCGTGTTCAGGAATTCACAAGGATCGTCATTGCTCTTTGGGAATATTTATGAGCAACCACACCCAAGCTGTGTCGACTCGGCCAAAGCAAGGTGGAAGGGTGCAGTTCTGGGACAGCCAAGCACCGCCTACAAAATACAATCCAAGTCATTTGCCCTAACCTTCAGTCTCCCACTCCCACTCCACGTGCCTTTGGTTCTACTATCTAGATTTGCTCTGTGGACAATAATCCACTGTGGAGTTGCTGCTGTCCTGAGCAGAAAGACACCACTTATGTTGTGAACAAGGGAAAAATCATGTGTGACAGGTCAGCCGGAAGGTCAGCCAGAAGATTCATAAATATATATGTTAGAGAGGCTTCCAGAAAGTTATTGTTTAGAAATTAATTTTCCTTAAATTGTTTCCCCCTAAGACTACGCAGTGCATGAGGCTTCTGCTTGCATTGTAAGCCTGCCTTGTTCTAGTTCCAATCTCTTTAGTAAGAGTATTGAGTTACTGTTTGTGACATTTCCCATCCGTTTCTAGTTTGGGGCTTGCAAGATTAGCATGCTGGGAGTATTCATTCCTTTCTAATTATGCATTCTTGAATTCAACAAATATTCCTCAAATGCTTAATGTTGGAGCTAGCACTTCAGGTCCAGAGCTCAGGCATGTGATAAAGCTGAGGCTTCTGATGGGCATTTCTAGAACAGGAGTCTGACCTCTATATAAGAGAAAGAAACTGGTAAGAATAGAGGGAGGACTGATTCATGGTAAATCTTGTGATTTTTGAGTTTGGGCTCTTAATTCATTCTTATGCAGCATGGTATGCTAAAATAGTAGATTGTACCTAACAGCGATTATATGCAAACCATTTTGCTGGAAATAGTGAGAAATGCAAAAAAGGTATATGATGGAAGCCATGTATTAGGATGATGCAACAGAAAGATAGAAGGATCCAGGTAGCATTATTCCACCATCTCAGCCCAAACAACAACAAATCAGTATCATATAGATCACATCCTCTGATCTATTAAAAAATAGTTTACTCTAGTTTCCATAATTAGTAAATTTAAAAATACTTCTAAGTAACATTAGGAATAAATCATAATTGATGGGTCAAAGGAAAAAATCATAACTAAAATTAGCTAATATAGAGAGCTAAGTAATAAAATATATTTTAGAACTTGTGGGATGCAGAAAAAGCTGCAGAAAAATTTGCAGAGAGAAATTTACAAAAGCTTTAAAATGCTTATTTAGAAAAAAAGAAGACTAGAGGTTAATGAACCATGTGTCCAACTCAGGACACTAGATAAAGGAACAACAGCATAACACAGAACACAAATAAAGTAAACATAACATAACATAACAGCAGAACACAAAAAAAGTAAAAGAAAAATAATACAGAGGAGAAATTAAACAGAAAACAAAGTTACAATAGAAATGATCAAGGAAACAAAAAGCTGGTGCTTTCAGAAGGCTAATAAAACTGACAGATTAAAATCACTACATATATAACAGAATCGTTTAAAAATAAGACAATGCTAGAAACTTCACGCAACTAAATTTGAAAACTTATATGAAATGACCAGTTCCCTAGAAAAATGAAACTTACTAAAACTGACTCAAGAAGAAATAGAAAATCTAATTAGAGAGATATAGCTATTTTTTGAATTGGTAGTTTAAAATCTACCTACAATAACAAAACAAAACACGTGAGGGTTAGAGGGGTTTAAAAGCAAATTCTAACCAACACTTAAGAAAAAGATAATCATAATCTTGTAAAATCTATTTCAGAGAACAGAAAAAGAAAAAGATGACCACAACTTATTTTATGATGCTGGTGAATTTTGATATCAAATCCAGACAAGGATAGATAGGAAAGGAAAATTGTAGACCAATCTCTCGTAAATGCAAATGTAAAAATCCTAAACAAAATAGTAGAAAATTAAATCCAGCAATGCATTAGAATTAATATTTATGATCTGTTTGGGTTTATCCCAGAATACAATACTAAAACATTAGAAAATTTATTACTATAACTCACTACATTTATATATTAAGGGAGAAAAAAACCAAATCATCTTCTCAATGGATGCAGAGAAAACGTTTGATAAAATTTAATTCATGGTAAAAATTCTAGCAAATTCATTACAGAATGAACTTCCTTAACTTGTTAAGGGATATCCATCCAAAATTTACAGCAAATAATATACTTAATATATTTAATGGTTAATGTTTGTTAAAAGCATTCCCTTTATTTATTTATTTATTTTTTTGAGGAAGATTAGCCCTGAGCTAACTGCTGCCAATCCTCCTCTTTTTGCTGAGGAAGACTGGCCCTGAGCTAACATCCGTGCCCATCTTCCTCTGCTTTATACATGGGATGCCTGCCACAGCATGGTGTGCCAAGTGCCATGTCTGCACCCGGGATCCGAACTGGTGAACCCCGGGCCCCCAAAGCAGAATGTGCATACTTAACCCCTGCGCCACCTGGCCGGCCCCAAAGCATTCCCTTTAAAGTCAGGAACAAGACAAGGATGTCTGCCATCACTACTTCTATTAAATCGAGTGCTGGAGGGCCTAGCAAGCAACCACAGGATACAAAGAAATTAGATGTGTCAGGATCTGAAAGTAAGAAACAGACTGTTGTTATTCACAATCAAGGTGATTATCTACACAGAAAATTCAAGACAATCTACAACTATTAAAGTAAAAGAGTTTAGCAAAATCCATACAAACAAAACCAAAATGCAAAAATCGGCTGTATTCCTGTATAGGAGAAACAAGTAATTAGAAACTGTAATAAAAAAATAATATTTCCTATGCAGCAAAAAATTTTAAAAAAATAGGAATGACTCTAACCAAAGATGTGTACAACAATTGTGGAAATAAAACCATATTGGAAGACATAGAATACCTCAACAGCTACTGAGAAGCACTCTGTTTTGTGCAAGGAAGACTCAATATAGATGCCAGTTCTTCAGAAGGTAATTTATAAGTTCAGTGCAGTTCCAGTCAAAATCCCCAAGTGTTGTTTTGCTTTGGCTTTTTGAGTGGCACTTGATAAGCTCAATGTAAATTCAGAAGGTGGAGCATTCAGAGGCCATAAATAGGCCACCCAATTTCGAAGACAAGCAAGGTTGGGAGAACTTGTGTTACTACATATCAAGTTAGTGCAAATCAATAGCAATTAAGACAGTGTGAGGTTGACCAAGGGCTATGCAAATAGCCCAGTGAAACAGAACGGAAAGCCCAGAAACTGTCCCAAACTTATACGGAAATGCACCTATGACAAGTGGGTGGTGTTACCAAGCAGTCAAGGTATGGTACTGAGACAATTGGTTTCCACACAGAAAACAAAATAAAACTACATAGTTACCTCATATCATTTACAAGAATTAATTCTAGGTGGATTAGACTCCTAAATGTGAAAGACAAACTTTAAAATTTGAAGGGGCTGGCGCCGTGGCTGAGTGGTTGGGTTTGCACGCTCCGCTGCAGGGAGCCCATTGTGTCATTGGTTCGAATCCTGGGCGTGGACATGGCACTGCTCATCAAACCATGCTGAGGCGGCGTCCCACATGCCGCAGCTGGAAGGACCCACAACGAAGAATGTACAACTATGTACCAGGGGGCTTTGGGGAGAAAAAGGAAAAAAATAAAACCTTAAAAAAAATGTGTTTAAAATTTGAAGAAGAAAATATGGGAGGATATTTTTATGACTTTGGGAAAGGAAATGACTTCTAAAATAAGATAGAAAAAGCACAAATCATAAAAGCCCGGATTGACACATTTCGTTGTATTTATTTATTTTATTTATTTTTTAAGATTTTATTTTTTTCCTTTTTCTCCCCAAAGCCCCCAGGTACATAGTTGTGTATTCTTAGTTGTGGGTCCTTCTAGTTGTGGTATGTGGGATGCTGCCTCAGCGTGGCTCGATGAGTAGTGCCAGGTCTGCGCCCAGGATTCGAACCGATGAAACCCTGGGTGGCCTGCAGCGGAGTGCACGAATTTAACCACTCAGCCACGGGGCTGACCCCTCATTATATTTAAATTAAAACTTGTTTACAACAAAAAGACTCAAAGCGAGAAGTCAAACCAGCAGCTAGCAGTGTATATGTACAATGTATAGAACCAAAAAAGATTGCATTATGAATAAATATATCGCATACATTATTGAGAACAAGACAACTCAACGGGGAAAAATGAGCAAAAGATATGAACAGATCCTTCACAAAAAGGAATCCTAAAACTGGTGAACATAAGAAAAAATGGTTAAGTGTGTTACTAATCAGAGATATGCAAATTAAAGCAAGCAGGTATCCTTTTACACCTATCAGATTTGTAAAATGAAGACAAAATGTCTGAGGGTTGATGAGGACGTGGGAGCTTATATGCATACAGCTTGCTATGGTTTCCCTCCTCCCAGTAGAATGTAAGTTCCACGAGAGCAGGGACTTCCTGTTGTTCACAGGCATAATCTCCAGAGCCTAGAATAGCGCCTGGCACTGCAGGGAGCTGAGGGCAAGAACCAGTAAAGCTGAAGATGTGTATAAGGCAATATTCCATTCGTAAGAATATAATTCATAGGAAGATATCCTAGAGAAGCTTTTTCACAAGAGATCATCTCCAAGTATGTTTATTATTTCAAAATAGCAACAAATTCGAAGTAGGAGAGTAGATAGGTAGGTTGTGGAATACTTTTACAATGGAATAATACATGCTGGTTAACATGCATGATTTAGAACTATCATGTACCAGTGTGGATAGAGTATTGTATTATTCTCTTTACTTAAAATATATTTGCTTGAAATATGTCATTAAAAGTTATATACAGTCTTTAAGAGGTTGAAAAAATGTTAAACAAAACTTCAATATAAAATCAAATATGATAATTTATCCTAATTTTTGCTACACAAAAGTTAAAAAAATAAAACTGACTATAATAAGAGGTACAAAATGATATGAGAGTCCCGAAAGAGGAGAAATTAATCCCTCCAAAAGGGATCTGAGAAGTGTTCATGCATGAAGTTGCACTTAATATTTAAATAGTTGGAAATGGAGCAAAGAGATTCCTGGTGGAGAGAATGAAGGCCCAGGTAGAGGAAATAAAGCATTTGGGAAATGTGGACCATTTTCAGGGAACGTTTAGAAGTTCAGTTTGACTGGGATATCGATTGAGTACAGGAGAATGGTGAAAGACAGTCTGGGATAAAACCTTGGAGAAATTTAAATACCAAGTTAAAATTTTGGGTGAGAAAAATCAAAACTGTGCAAGATGTACTGTGCTGCCTGGATTTGTGTTCCAAGTAATTAGGCTCTACTTGAATTTATTTCCTTGGGAGTGCCGCTTAAGATATTTTCTTAATGAATTAGGTTTTTTCACTTAAAAATTAATTCAATTTTTATCAGTAAGACACCAAAACATTAATAGTAACATACTTATTTAAGGAAATGATACAATTTAGAGAAAGATATGAGTCAATGCAGATATCTGCTTCACTTAAGTGCTTTTCTTCGTACTTCTTTCACTATTATCATTACTTAGTTTATCCACAATTTTCCTCTGTCTGGAGTATAAAACAACTTTTTATTCACTTGACCTTATTTTTAAAGATTTTATTTTTTCCTTTTTCTCCCCAAAGCCCCCCAGTACATAGTTGTGTATTCTTCGTTGTGGGTCCTTCTAGTTGTGGCATGTGGGACGCTGCCTCAGCGTGGTCTGATGAGCAGTGCCATGTCCGCGCCCAGGATTCGAACCAACGAAACACTGGGCCGCCTGCAGCGGAGCGCGCGAACTTAACCACTCGGCCACGGGGCCAGCCCCCACTTGACCTTATTTTTAGACTTAAAAGCTCAGTGATTCATTTGTTCATTCACTTCATTCTGCTAATATTTATGATAGCCTAAGCCAGGTAATACGTGGTCCTTGCTTTCATGGAGCATATATTCTAGAATAAGACATATAAATAAACCAGCAATGACAATAGAGGTAAGAGAGGTATGCAGAGGATGTTCTTGTAAAACAGAGGGGCAGCACCTATTCAGGGAGTTAAGGAAGGCTTCCTAGAGGCAGAGATGTCTGAGAAGGATGTGCAGCATCCTTAGTTAGCTAGACCAAAGAGGAGAGGGTAGGAGAGCATCCCAAGAGGAAGTTCAGGGGCGTGAAACATCCTGTGCATATAGTCAAGTATGATCAGAGAAAAGAAAGTGTTAGAGTGTTCTACAGGGCCAAAGATGTAGGCAGGGGCATATCATGAAGAGCCTTGTGTGTTAAGGTGTTTTAATTTTATCCTGAAAACTATTGGGGAGCCATTGAAGTATTTTAAGCGGGGAAATAACATGATCTGATTTGCATTTTAGACAGATTATTCTGGCAGTAGTGTGGCAGGTAGGTTGAAGAAGCAGCAATGAGCAGACAACTATGATCCAAGTGACAGATGTCAAAGGCCTCACTAAAGTAGAAACGGTGGAAATGAATTCAAGAGATGGTGGGAGACAGACTCTAGAAGCCTAAATAACTGATCAGGTGTGTGGATGAGGGAGGGATGAGTCCAAGGGGATGGCCACATTTCCAGCTTAACAACTGTGTGGATGGTCATTGAGGCAGGAAGAGAAGCAGGTTTACGGAGGAAGATGCGTTTAATGCAGACCTGTTATCATCGATGTGGAGAGAAGTTTGAGTTGGATACATTTGGTACAGATCTGGGGCTGAGGGTCATGTATGGAAGCTGAAGCAGTATGTTTGATTGAAGACCACAAAAGAGAGTTCACAAGTAGGCTGGGGGACCAAAGGCTGAAGACAGAGCCGCCTTCTGTCTGATCAAAAAATAACATAAAAACATATGAAAAAGGAGGATATCACAAATGATATCACAAAAATCAAAGGGGAAGAAATGTCAAGGAGGGAGTATTCCACAGTACTAAGTTCCATAGAGTGGTAAGGTGAGATATGAATAGGCCACATGGAGGTAACTGGTGACCTTAGAGAACAACTTTATTGGCATGGTGAGGACGTTCGCCGGGTTGCAGTAGACTTTCAAGCGAATGGGAGGTGAAAGTGGAAACAACAATAATAGGTGGACTTTAAAAACTTGGCTTTGAAGGAGAAAGAAAGGGCTAGAACTAGGAGAGGAGTGTGGAAGGGGGAAGTTGTTTTTAAAGAGAGTAGAGATGAACCTATTTGTGTGCTACCAGGAAAGATCAAGTAAGGAGGAAGTTTGGACTAACAGAGAGAGAGGGGATGATTAATAGCGTGAGAGTTTCCTGAGGGGGAAGCAGAGACGAGGTGGAGGGATTAGCCTTGAACCGGAGAAAAAGTTACCCTGCATCAGGAGGGAAGGAGAGAATTAGAGTTTTTAGTTTTTAGGTACTGAGGAAGGAGCCCAGGGAGTTCCAAGCTGATAGGTTTAATTTTCTCACGCAGCAGAAAGTAAGATGATTTGCTGAGAGTGAAGATGTTGAGGGTTTGAGGAAAAAATGGAAAGGGTGGAAGAGCTATTGGGAAGAAAAGATAGATGGAGCAGATTAGCGGCAGCTTGAGAGCTCCCTGAAGCTGAAGCAAGGGAATTGGTGTGATGGCTTGTAGCTGCCTGGGTGCAGAAGTGCAGAAGGCAGGGAATCAATAATCAAGGGTGGAATGTTATAAAATGGTTGAAATACAAGGACAAGGAGGAAGAAGGCTGGGAGTAGGTGGCTGGAGAGGATAAGAGGATAGGCCACTGGGGTTGAGGAGCCAAGGAAATATAAGATTATGTGACATGAGTCTTCCGTACAGACATGGGAGTTTCACAGTTTGATAGAGGCATAAGAGCTGGGGGCAGGGAGAACAGGGAAGGACTGTGAGCTCGATGCCAAGTCCTAGGTGAAGATTGGGAGACACATAATTCCAGCCAGCTCTGATGATTCAAGACTGCAGGGTAGTTTGCCACCAAACAAGAAACAATCTGAAAGAAGGCAGTGAGGTGTCCTTTCAGCATTCCCAATTAGCTACTCATTTGTTCTTGTTCGTTCATCCACCCTTTCATGCCAATCCTTCAATAACCTAAAAATATTTATTGAACATTCACTGTGTGCCAGAAGGCCATCACTGGAGGTAAATAAGACATATCTCAATTCATCAGTTCTAAGACGCACATTACCTGCTCCCCCTCCAATTTTTTTTAAGATCTCTGAAATCAATTGGGATGCGTCTTACACTGATGTCAGCCAGGCCGCAGTCATGATGTAGTTGTCATGGTCTGCCTAGACTCAGACTTAGTCATAGCTGTTCATGTTGTCATTACTTTAATTGAGTTAAGTACACTGTTGGTAATAACATGTTGACCTTAGTTGCTGTTGAAATTACAAAAAATTACACTGTGATTTAGCATTGAAATGAAAAGTAATTGTACTTGCAGAAGGCATGGAAATAGTGGGACATGAATCTCATATTAGTGAATGCCAGAAGCAGGCATTTATCACTGGAGAAATTACAATTCCATATCTTATTGCAAAAATCAAGAACCAAGTGTTTTATGGGATCTGTGAAAGAAAAAATATCCACAAGCAAATTAAATTGGGTTATGTTTTGTTACTGATATATACACGAAAGAACTGCCTAACATAAGCCAAATGAAGGCAGGGAGAATTGTCCCATATTTCAAAGCTGTGAGAGGCTGGTATGAGTGATTCCTGGGTCACACGGTTATGCTTAAGGCATTGGGTCATAGTTTAGTTGGCAGGATTTTTTTCTTTCTTAGTAATACATAAAATTATGGTGTGTCTTACAATTAAATGTGTCTTAGAATGATGATATATGATAACTCATGTCCTAGAACTATCAAAACATTTTCCTTCAGAGAAACAGAGAATGTCAGAATCACAAGAACCAACACCCTCCTTTCCAAATGAGGAAACTGAGTCGCAAGAGGTAGGTGTCTGGCCCAGGATTACGCCCCACAGCTTTTCAGAGGCAGAGGAAATGTATTTACTAAAGAGGGTGTTATCATGCCTTGTGGCAAAAGGAGCAAGAAAAGATAAAAATTACACAATGGCTTAATGGCCAGACCTCCATTAAAAACTCTATGATTGCTTTTTTTCCTATTGGAAAGACAATAAACGGGTTTAATAATTACTAATCTTTGACAATATGCTTCTGATTTATGCCCACCATCTTATCTATTTAATCTCCTTAATGACTGGCCTTGCTGGTTATTAAATAGTTAATATTATAGCTTAAATATTTCATAGAGCAGACACTCTATGTCCCTTTTTATTTTTCCCAAGAAATTTTCAAGATACATAAGTCGGTTTTAAAATAGATATCGATAGCAATCTATTATTTGATATAGTTTTTTTCAATACCTAAAAAACTAAGTTGCTTCACTGTTAGTCCTTCCCTGGAGCTGGGATAGTTAAGGAAAGCAGGTGTCCAAACTTGAAAGGGAGGATTAAACCAAGAAGCACAGTGGTATCCATCCTGTCCAACTGATGAAACAGCCATGGAGTAACCAGAGCGTTATCTCTTCCAGCCCCATTCCTTCCGGTCCACACCATCTTAGAAGCAATCTCTTTGTTTACTGTACACAGCTCCTAATATTAGTAAGAAAATATAGTAGAGGGTGTGCAAATAAAGATGAAAGATAATTTTCTAGTTTTGCAGTGGAAAGCTGCAGACTCTTGTGGTGAGAATTTTATTGCTAGTGTTTGGAGGTCATCTTCCTAGGTTGAGCATCTTAACTGAATAAGACTCAAATTTGTTTTTTGTTTGTTTGTTTTGGTTATAATAGCTGCTACTATTTCCACTCTTACTAAGTAATGGCATTCTGATCACCAGCCACACCAGTCAGTTATAAATTACCTCCTATTTATAAGTGAATTTCTCTGAAGGATGTACCAGACACTATGAGGGATGCTGTTCCTCCTCTCTCCTTTTTAGGCTCCTTTTCTCTTTCAGCATTTCCAATATAGGAGAGGTTTCCTGTTTTCTGATAGTAAAATTGACCCATAGTATATCTTCTTATGTATCCTTCTGATCCTTTTTCTATGCATGCTTTTCAAAGTTAAAATATCAGTTGCATATACGTTGTGTATCTTGTTTTGCTTACTCAACATTGTTATGTAGGCATTTTCTTATGTTACTAACACTCTTAAGGATAACTATTAATAGTTGCATAATATCTCACTGTGAAGGTGTCATACTTTTTTTTAACCCGTTCTCTTGTGATTGTGCCTTTAGGGTGTTTTCAGGTTTTTGCTATTATAAATACTGCTGTGATGAACATCTTTATGCATTAATTTTTTTTCTGTGTGAAATGAGATTCAACTCCTTTAGGCTGGCTGGGTATTTTTATTTTTTATTGATTTATTGATTTATTGATTTTTGTGAGGAAGATTTACCCTGAGCCAACATCCATTGCCAATCCTCTTCTTTTTTTTGCTTGAGGAAGATTAGCCCTGAGTTAACATCTGCACCAATCTTCTTCTATTTTGTATGTGGGATGCCTCCACAGCATGGCTGAAGAGTAGAGTAGGTCCACACCTGGGATCCAAATCCATGAACCTGGGCCACTGAAGTGGAGGGCGTGGAACTTTAACCACTTGGCAACCAGGCCAGCCCTGGCTGTGTATTTTCAAATATACAGAAATGAGAATTAGTGAATTAGTGGCCTAAAAGTGGTAAATTGTGTTTAAACTGACTGTATTTAAAAAGAGGGATTTTTTTTTGTAAGCATATACATTTACCTTTCACCATCAGGGGTGGACTCCTTGTTCCAGAGAATAATTGGGCCTATGTCCAGCAGCCTAGGATGTATCCTGCCCTTTCACACTTTTCCAGAACAGGGAAAGACATTGGGGGTGGGTGAGCGTGGGAGAGTTAGAAGAAACAGAGGTGATCTGTGCCTGGCAACTTCTGCTCTGTGACCAGAAAAGATGGGAATTTCTGTAAAATGCTTTGTGAAAATCATTCTTTCCTGCCTTTCCAGTTAAATGATACATTCCGTGAAGACAGAGTGGACTCCAGGCCTCCATGCACTGTTCATCCTCTTGCAGTCATTACAAGACTGTATGGTTAGAGGAGCCAGGAACCCAGGACATCCAGGATCGGGGCCAGGAGACCAGGCTCTGGCCTGGGTGGGAGAAATCCCTTAGCTTAGCACCTAGTGGCTTCAAAGGACAGTTTGATCTGAAAGCCCTTAGGTCATGCTTTCTAACACAGCTGTTAGAACACATACCCTGTAAACAGGAAATGCCTTAGGAAGTACAACTGAGTACTTTATTTTTATTTTTTAAGAAACTATTAAAAAGCCTGAGCAGAGGATGACATTTATCTGGCACTGCAGTTAGCAAGCTGAAGCTGCTCCCTGACCGCCCTGGTTTTAGGTTCTGGGCAGTTGTGTGCCCACTGCTGTCTAACAGGTGTTTAAATATTCCCAAATTACTCTCTAACTCCTTTAGCCTTGTAAAATGAGTGTCTCAGTCAGGGGAGTTGTGGGTTACATAGACGTCCTCTTTTGCTTTCCTAAATCCTAAACCAATATTTAGATACATCTGTGCATGGAATATGGAAAATTTAGCACTGGGCAAAAGGAAAACCACGTAAAACCATGTAAAACCAAGGACTGCGAGGCTCTGGTTGGTTGAATAGCATTAGGAAAGGCTAAAATTAAGAATTGCTAACTTCTAGAAAAGACTTATGTGTATCGCAGACACAATACTCATCTGCCGCTTGCACCAGGTTCCACTCCCACCCCCTGCCCTAGCCATGTACTATTTGTTTCAGTCACACAGCCTCACTAGCTAGGCTGTTTCACACCACAGGGCCTTTACACATGCTCCACAACACCTGGAACGCCCCTATTTCTCTCTTCTTGCTTGTTTATTGGTAAATTCCTGCTCATCCTTCACAGCTGAGCTGTCACTTGACTTGATTATAGCATGAAGACAGCACAGTATAGTGGAGAGAACTTGGACTTTAGAGTGAGGCATAACTGGGTTCAAATCTTGGTTCCATTTTTTACTTGATGGGTGAGCTTGGACAAGTTGACTTGACTTCTGTGAGGCTATTTCCTCCTCAGTTAATGGAGCTAATACCTTGCTCACTGGAGTGCAGTGAATATTAAGTCACAGTACTATATTAAGTACTTGGCATACAGTAGACACTCAATAAATGTCAGTTTACCTTCTGCCAGGCCCATTTTCCAAGCCCTCCTTAATTTTCTAGACAGCATCATTTCATTCAAAACTTAGAGTAGGATCCTGTGTCTTATCTCTGAGACTGAATATCTACATAGCATTCAAATTCTTCATGCCATGCCTAAGCTATAGGGTTTCCAGAGGGAATTTTTAATTCACTTATTTATGAAACAAATATGTATTGAATGACATCAGATGGCAGCTAATCCTAGCACTTGTGTTCTCGATATGTCTTTGCTTTCTTTAGAATAAGGTTGCTCAACTTTGACACTTTGGACAGTTGGGCCAGATAGTTCTTTGTTTCAGGGGTTGTCCTGTGCATTTTGGGATGTTGAGCAGCATCCCTGACCTCTACGCAGTAGATGCTGCTAACAAACCCCCCAACTCAGATGTGACAACCCGAAGTATCTCCAGACACTGAGTGCACCTTGGATGAGAAAAATTGCTTGAGCACTGTGCTCCCTTTGTTATTCCTCTCTCTAGGCTCCATGTTCAGCCTTACTGGCACCTTTCATAAAAATATGATATTTTCTCAAGTCTTTCAAAGCAAAATCAATCAAACACAAAACTCTCTTCCCTCACAGCAAAGCTCTCCAAAAGGTTAGGCTGCATTCTTGTCCCTGTCCATTCATTTTTCCACCTGCTGCGTCAGGCTCCCCTCACCCCCTTCAGGAAGCGCTCTGGCAAAGTTCTTACTGATAAATGGCTAAACCCTGTATCTTCTTTCCACTGCTTACTCTGCTTGGCCTCTGTGACGTTTGACACTTGATAAATTCCAGGGTGTCTTTCTTTCCTGGGTCTTCTTTGACCCTCTTTTACAAACCCTACTGGCATCTCCTTTGCTCTGAGTCTGAAATTCTGTCATTTCCCAGAGCTCTGTTCTTGGTCTTCTCTCTTCTCTTTCCCTGGCACACATTCACCTTTTCTCAAGGCTTTAGTAGAATATAAGCACCAACTCCAAAACCTTGAGTTCCAGCCCAGATTTCCCTCTTGAGTACCAAACCCATATATCTGCTTGGGTGTTTCACAAACATCTCAGAGAGAACTTACTGTCCTCATCTCCTCTTCCCAAAGCTGCTTCTCCTCCCACCTTCCTGTGCCCCATCTCATCTGCCCAGTGGAGCACAGTGTGAGCATTAGGGTCTGGTGATAAGATATTAGGTGCTTTAGGAAAGATGTTCATCTTAGGTCACCCAGTCACGCAAGGCTAAGTCAGTTCCTCCCTGTCCAGACCCTCTTCACAGCCCACTGGCTGTAGTCCACATAGAACAGCTAACCTTAGTGTTAAGTTAAATGGGATAACCTCCGTAAAGCACCTGGCACGTAGTACGTACTCCATAAGTGTTAGCTCCCTTTCCCTGTTATTTTCTTCTGGAAGACACACTCCAGAACATTATGAGTTGTGTATGGGCAATGAGATTATTATGTGATTTTTTTCTTGTGTTCTCTAAATTTTTTCCCATTGAAATCATTTTTGCAACTAAAGAAAAAGGTTTTGCTAAAATACTCTTACCTGCGCATCTGATCATGCCACTCCTCTCTGTTGGCTGTTCGTTGCCCTCATGGTCAAGCCCAAACCTCTAAGAATGGCTTGATCCTCTGTGATTTGGCCTTATCTAGTTGTGTAACCTTATTTCTTGCTCTACCTCCTCCCCCACATTACACACTCTGACAACACAAAACCTCTTCCAGATCCCTGAAGAGGCCAGGCTGTTGCCTGTTTCTGCTAGAATTGTTCCTCTGTTTGGGGACTGACCCATGCCTTCCACCCCTCCCCTTCCATCCTGTGCCCACACACAAGTCCACACTTAGACACACACTCTGGGACATCTGGCTAATTCTCGGTTCTCAAAACTCAGTTCAAACACATCCTCTCTGAACACTTTTCTGTTTCTTTTCTTTTCTTTTCTTTTTTAGCATGCATCCTTCTCAGCTTTATTTTTCCTGTGTGCTGGAGTCCCTTCACCTGCTAGACAGAATTGTTTCCATTTCTTAATTTTCAATAGTGGTTCAGTGCCTTCTTGCCTTTGATGGTAGTTCACGTTAATGCTTGTTGACTTATACTCGGTCAGTCTAGGAGTTCTGATGTGGCGGGTTGGACACTCCAATACCTTCCTTTATTGTTGTTAAAGAGAGGAGATGGGACTTCAGACCCTCCCGTCCACAGGGCTGCAGCAGATACTGGTGTACAAGCTTGTCCTGACCAGTTTGATTTTCTCTCTTGATTGGTGCAGGTTGCTGATAAAAAGTGTAATGGGTCCATGATCATAGTTGTTGTACTTTGTGCAGTGAGCATAAATTCTTAGTTTGTTCCAGATCACTCGGCCTGGCCATGGCTTCCTCTGGAGCCCAGCCACGTGCACAGCAAAAACTTTGGGGCTGATCAGGCGCTTGTAAAGGAGAGAGAGCCAGTAGTCTAGATTGCTAGTTTATTAACAGCCAGATGGAAGAAATGTACAGGGCAAGGAACAAGGAAAGGGTGCAGAGCATCCATATGCCACTCTCTCCACATCTCCTCATGTTCACCAACCTGGAAGCTCTTAAACCCTTTTCTATCTCTTAGTCTCCAAACTAAAAGTCAACATGCTCTGCTTTGTTGCTTTTTGCCCATTTAGATCTTTGTTAGAGCATCTAGGATGCTTGATTACATTTATTTGTTGACTCATCTGTCTCCCTCTAAGAGACTGTGTTACTCCTTTAGGGCAAGGACTATGTCTTTTGTTTGGCATGTAGGAGATGCTCATTTAAGTTTTATCTAACTGAGAAGCACTGTGGTAGACTCTAGGATGGGATCAAGGAAGGGAAGTAAGCAGAGTGCCTACTGCCTTTCTGGGGCTTGCAATCCCATCATGGAGATGAATGTGATTAAATGGAATGAAGAAAGAAGAAATTGGAATAAAGGCTAAACACTTTATATGCTTTCTCTCTCATTTAATCCATGATATACTTGGAAATAAGTGCTATTATTTTGTAAATATGGAAAATTGAGACTTTAATGAGGTTAAGCGACTTGACCAGGCAGCTAGTAAGCTTCCAAAATTGAAGCTGCTGGTCTAAACACAATAATGTCTTTGACCCTGCAGTTTGAATGACGTCCTCAAAAATCTATTCAGAGAGAAATTACCATCAGGGGTCACCTTGACCACTTACCTTACAAGAAACTTGGATTCCTGCAAAAGAATACCCAGATGTCAGTTGATTAATCCAAGTTTTCAGGGGCTGAGATCTCTGCTACTCCTTCTCAATCCATCCTCTCACCTCCAACTGTAGAAAAACACTAAAAACAGAAACCTCCCTTAGTTGCTGGATCCACATCTGCTCGCCCTAGGGAACTTCCTGGGTCTCAGAGACGAGGAAAATCTGACCTGTGTGTGCTCAGGTACCTGGAAGGGAGTACTTCCAGGAACACAGTGAGAGCAGGAGGCCCTGATGATGCAGATTTGGGGCTCTATTAAAAGATGTTCCTCTTAGGTTACCTAGTAACCGGAGGCCAAGTCTGTTCTTCTTCCTTAGGCCCTCTTCCTGAAGCTCTGGCTGCGGGCCCACACGGAGGCCTGCCTCCTGGTAGCTCTGTCAATAACTTTAGAGTCAGATTGAGATCAGGCGGCCTCCATGCTGGCACCAGCCATTACCCTCTCCTAAGATAAGGAGACCAAACATTAGCTAGCTGGTAGCAAACAGTGCCGTAAACACACCCACGCCTTCCTCCCCTCACCCCTTCAAATGAGCAGCAAAATGCCACTCCTGTCCTTATTTGGATAGGGAAATAAAGAACTGAATACCACCTCGACTGTTTAAAGTTGCTTTGGCCCAGAGAGGTTCTCCCACAGAGAAATCGTTCTTCATTTCCCGATGCTGAATCAAATGCCTTCTTTCCTTCCTCCAGGAATTCTCCAAGTAGCTTCACCTGCCTGAGCACCTTAACTCTGTGACCTGAGATTATATACATACTTAACCCATACTGCCGACCCTAATCATTATATGTAGATACAGGATGCAGTTTAGCAAGTATTTTCTAGCCACTTGATGTAATTTGTTTTGTATCGTGTGTATCCGAATAGTTATAGTTCCCCTTGGGACTAAGCAACCTATTTCTTCAGTGTTGCCTGGTGTGGTCCTCTGACCGGCAGCGTGAGAACCAACTCTGGAGCTCGTTAGAAGTGCAGATTTGCAGGCTGCACCCCAGACCCATGGAATCAGAATCTGCATTTTAAGAAGATGCTCAGGTGATTTATATGCTTTTTAAAGTTTGCAAAGCTCTGGGCTGAAGTATTGTTTGCAGACACACAGACCCTTCTGTGACGCCAGTGTGGTGGTCCGTATGCAGGGCAGGCTCACTTTTCTCTGTCTCCCAAGATCCTCCAGTGTAGGCAATAATTCTACTGATCCTTTTTGTATGCTTTTGTACACACTATGTATTTTTTCAGTGCCCTTCACAGATAGCTTTATTGGTAGTAAATACGAATAAGGACAAGAAATATTTACTGAGCATTCATGTGCTGGGTGATCTACACGTGTTATTTCTTTTAATCAATATTGTATTAGTTTGTTCATGCTGCCATGACAAAGTACCACAGACCTGGCGGCTTAAACAACAGAAATTTATTTTCCCACAGTTCTGGAGGCTAAAAGTCCAAGATCAAGGGGTCAGCAGGTCTGGTTTCTTCTGAGACCTCTCTCCTTGGCCTGCAGAGCTCTCTCCTCTCTTCTTGCTGTGTCTTCACGTGGTCTTTCCTCTGTGTGTGCGTGTGTCTGGTGTCTCTCTCCCTGTGTCCAAACTTCTTCTTCTAAAACAGATTGGATTAGGGGCCTCCTAATGGCTTCATTTTAACTCAATTACGTCTTTAAAGACCTTATCTCCAAATGTGTCACATTCTGAGGTTCTGAGGATTAGGACTTCACATCTAAATTTTGGAGGGATGCAATTCAGCTTATAACATCCATAAAATGGCTAATTATTATCATCCCATTTTATGGATGAAGAAACACAGGTTTTAAAAAGTTCATCAACTTGATTAACATCGCACAGCTAGTAATGACGGAGCCAGAGCTGGAATTTTTTGTTTCCTCGTGAGTTTGCTTACTCATTTATTTAGCAAACACTTCTTGGATATCTGCTGTGTGCTTTGCATTGCAGTGTGTGATAGGGATACAGAAATCATGCTTCCTGCTTTCGTAAAACTTCCATTTTTGTGGATTATTTTTTATTCTTGAATCTATATGCTTACCCTCTCTACTGTTACAGATATTCATTTTTGTCTAGCCTCACACCATTATTTATTGCCAAATTCAAGAGAACAGTATAATGACTTTCCAAACAAAACCAGGCTCTGAAGCCATCCAGCCTCACAGACACCTAGGTGGGACTATAGTGTCTTCAGGTCAGTCCTGGCCATTTCCTAGGGTGACCAACTCACCCCGATTTCCCTGGGACTTGGGCTTTCCTGGTTTTAGCACTCAGGAACCTCCTCAGCGCCAGGCAGACCATCACAGTTGGTCCCCCTCTTATTTCCTGCCTTGTGCCTTGCTGAGACAGAGGATGAGGAAGGAGCAGACGTCATACAAACAGAGCCCAGCTTCAGAATCAAGATGGATTGATGGGGCAGTGAGGCTTCAGCTTTACCCAGGCCTCTCTCTACTGCTGCTGTGGAAACGGTCCAGGTCAGGTCAGCCTATTGTCTCCACAGACGGGAACTGAATCAGGAGATAAATGGAACATCTCAAGCCTCAGCTGTTCTCCACATAAGCATGATGCTATGAATGAACAAGATCATCTCTCAAGCCTCCTCAGCGCAGGACGCAGGAATTCCTGAGTCCCAAATATCCAACTGTCCTTCCTTGGAGAGTAATCTCACTTTCAGTTAACAACATGTGAGAGCTCTACCAGCCGGGAGCCAGGATGGCCCAGGAAGTCCTCTGTGGGTCGGCCATGTTGGGAGAACAGAGAGTGCCTACTCCAACGCCAGAGCCCTTGGAATATGCTGAAAGGAGCTTCTGAAAGGCAGCCAAATCCTGTTGCATAATTGATAACTGCAGCACAGCCCTGCAGACCTGCTCGGGGACTTCCCTGGTGCTGATGCATCTTCTGCTGCCCACTGTCTCTTTGGGACTCGCTTAGATGAGGCTTCTGGCAAGCTCCCGCATATGGAAATGGCAGGCTCCTCAGCTGGAGAGGTGCCAGGCGCACTGTCCTCCAGCTCTGCCTTTTGTCATTCTGTTAGCCCTCGAGGCTTCGATGAAGGGGTGAGGGAATAAGGAGTAGTCAGGGAGCCTCATAATTAGTTAAATCTATGGAAACTCCTAAATAAGCAATTTAGCTTTTTAACAAAAAAATAGCCAAAATGTATGCATTTTATCGATTTTCTCACCAAAGCCAAGGTTGTCTATGGAATTGGGACCATACGTTCTCCTGGCAGAATGGCCTGTCACAAAATCAAGGGTCTCCCGTAATCTTTCTGATTTCGAGGAAAGGGGATTCCTTAGATATATTTAGTCCCTAATTATGCTTCCTGCATTCCAAGTTAGTCAAGGAATTAACTGACACATGTTTAGGAACCTACTGTGTGCAACTGTGGGATCATCAAAAATATATTTAGTCTTTGTCTCAGGTTCCTGGCAGAGTTCCTAAAACTCTTGGAATTCCTGAGCGATAGGAGTGTCTTTTGCTATTCATAGAGAGCTCCTTGGGACCACACCTGAGTTTTTGCTAATGAGATGACTCAGCGTGGGACCCCTAGATGGCTTTAGGAAGGAGGTTGGTCACTAGAAAGACCAAACGTTCAGCCCTACTTGCTGACCTCCAGGGAGGAGAGGGAGCTAGAGATGGGTTATAAAAACTCTTGAACAGTGGAACCCAGGGGGCTTCGAGATTGGTGAACACTCTGCTGTGCTGGGAGGGTGGTGTACTCGGAGAGGACATGGGAGCTCCACACACCCCCGTCCCCGGCACTGCATACCTTCCCTTATGCGGCTCTTCCAGGTGACAGCTTCCTGAGTTGTATCCTTCATAATAAACTGGTAAATGTAAGCAGAGTGCTTTCTTGAATTCTGTGAGTCGTACTAGGCAATTATGAATCCTGAGAGGGGGCGATTGTGGGAACCCTCAAATTTGTAGTTAGCCAAGCACAAGTGTGGGTAGCCTAGGCTGACGTCTGTAGTGAAGGCAGACTTGTGGGACTGTACCCTCAACCTGTGGGGTCTCACGCTAACTTAGCGTCAGCATTGAATTGAATTGTTGGACACCCAGTTGGTGCAGGAGAATTAGAACATTGGTGTGCAAAACTCTCACACATTTGGTGTCAGAAAACATCACTCAGCAATGAACATATGAAGCACTGAGTAGGAGAGACAAAAATAATAGATGGTTATCAGGGTTTACAATCCAATTGCACATGAAAAAATCGCACAATTCACAGCCATTTTGGTAAGTGCTCAACAAGTGAACTGCTACATCTCCTTAGACCTTGATTTGACCTTGAAGTCTCTCTCAACTTCAATATAGTTTCAATTTATGTATACTCTAAGGTGCACAGACTGTAGGGCTGTCAGAGAAGAGCAAGAGGCACGAGATGGCTCCTACCTCCACATGGCCTCAGAGGCCCTTGGTTTCGGAGCCTGCTTTCGGGAGGGTCTGCCACTCTGACCAGCTGCAGTGCTGGCACGGCCGCGAGAGCTGGGTGATAGCCATTGTTTGCTCGCAGAGCACTTGAGGCCCCATGCCAAAATGAAGGTTAGGTTAGCAAACGTTTGCATGCCCTCTGGGAAATTAAGAAACTTCCCCATGCCACTCAGCAGTTTCCTCCTGACATTTTATGCTTTGTTTTAATTTTTTTCCAAAAAAGAACACCACCGAGCCTCCTTCTCTAACTGGGAAAAGACTTTTTGATATTTCTTGTTAATCAGAAACTTCCAGGGAGACCTCTGAATTCCCATCTCCCAGAAAAACATTTGTGGCTTCAAAAGTGCTAAAAAGCAGGGGACTCTGAGACTTCTGAGTAGGTGGAGCAGTCACCTATGCACCCAAGGGTGGTTTGAAGACGGCTGGGAAGGCCTCCTGGCCAGAAGTACCTCCCAGTCTTAGAGAATGATTCCCTCGTGTGGGATCTGGAGACATATCAGGCCTCAGAGGCCGTTGAACGTGAACCCTTAGAGACAATAGCTTAGGATCCTGGAATCACTGAGGTAGAAGGGAGCTGAGGGATAATTTCGCCCAGTCCCCTCCTTTCACAGTTCAGAGACAGGGCTTGATTGTCCTGGGGCCTTGTATGGAGGACAGTGGCCAAGCTGGGCTATTTCTAAGCATTACCAGCACTTGTTCAGCAATACTAGGCTGCTTCCTTAATCTGTGAGGAGAGAATCTTTTGCTAGCTGTGAACGTGACCCTTGGGGGACGACTGAGGAAGAGCAGCCTAGAGGGGCTAAGGTTTCAGGAGGAAGGAATAGGGCCCAAGACAGTGAGGGGTCACCAACCACAGTTCTTGCATTTCCCCTGGAAATATGGAGGGAGGCATAGCAAGGCCCCACTGCTCCTGGCTCTTCTGCCCAGAGGCCAGGCTTAGTGAGAACTTGCTCTAGAGGTCGGTCTGCTCAGGCTGCCATAACAAAGGACTGCAGACTGGATTAACCAACAGAAACTGATTTTGGTTTCTGGTGAGGCCTCTCTTCCGGGCTTGCCGGAGACAGAGGGAGGGAAAGAGAGAGAGAGATCTATCTATAAGGATCTATCTATCTGTCTTATAAGGATACCAGTCCTCTGGGATCAGGGCCCCACCCTTTTGACCTCACTTAACCTTAATTAGCTCCTTAAAGGCCCTTTCTCCAGACACAGTCAGGATGGGGAGGTAGGGCTTCAACACACGAGTTTTGAGATGACACAGTTCAGCCCACAGTGGGGCTGTCATTTTACTTGGTGGAGGATCTCAAGTTATTGGTAAGCCACTCATCCTGGCAGTGACGAGATTTTAGCAAGAACTGGGTTTGCCATTCAAGGCCCTTCTATTTTTAGTTGACAAATATTGCAGTTTCACAGGACACAAAATAGTACCCACATCCCTCAGCAGGACACCCAAAGCACCCCTCCCTCGGGTGAGTTGGGTGCCCCTCTTCTCTGCACCCACAATACCCTATGGACGGAGCTCTTACCCTTGCATTCCTGATGTAGTTCTGTGATGACCTGTTTATCTATCTCCTCCAATAAGTGGTGGATTTCTTGCCAACAAGGCTTACATCTCCTCTCATTCGTGTTTATATGCCCAGCACCCTGCTCAGTGCCCATAACCCATTAGATCGATGAAAAAAATGGTCTCCTAAAGCTGTTGAGACTGAGTCAGATAAACCATGAAGCTAATGAAGCTTAAGCATCAGGGCCCCTTATTTGCATGTGGACATACCCAGCAATTTTGAAGTCACAATTTAATATTCGTTTCCTTAAAGAGATCCCCCTCCCGCCACTCCCTGCCCCACGACCAAAAAAGCTATAATTTGGGCTCCATAAAACCTAGGCATGCCCCTGGGCTGCTGAGATGGGGTGTAGCTCTCTGCTGTATTTAACACTGCTTCCCCTCTCTGTTTGCCACTGGAAGCACCTCAAATACATTTCTCTTTCCCTGACACTTTTTGAGAGATATAATCTAGTCACTCAGCCATATTTTGATCAAAGGAAATGGAAATACTGGAGCTGTGTGCCTGGCAGCATGGAATAAACTGACTTTCAAAAATCGTATTAATTAAAGAAAAAAATAAGATGCCCCAAGTGTGATTCTAGGACAGTTTTCTTCCCTCCAACTGTTATGGTCTTCACAGAGAGGCGCAGCACAGTCCCGTGGGTCAGCCTTTGCACCCTATGTGCCTTTAGGGCCTCAGTCACTTGCTGGACACTCAGCTTTGGGGGCCAGTGGTCATTTGCTCCTCACACCTGCTCAATCGAAAGTCTAGCCAACCCGACCTCTCATTAATGTCTCGCAGTAGCCCACTTCTCTCTTCGCCTCTACCATCGCTGCCTTGGTCTCCTGCCTAATTATTGCAACCAGCACCAACTGGTCTTCCTCCTTCTGTTCTTGCTGCTTTCAATCCATCCTTCACACGACAGCCAGAGTGGTCTTTGCTACAATTCCAAGCTGATCACGCAGCTCCCATGCTTGCCTCCCTTGCTAGCTCCCCATTACACTCCAGATAAAGCTCAGATTCTGTGGTACTACGTGCAAAGTCCTCAGAACCTGGCTGCTGACTGCCTTTCCTTCCTGTCTCCCCAACTCCTCACTGGCATTTCAGGGCTCGTCGTATTGAGTTACTGGTCATTCCTCGAAGGTGCCCAGCTCTCTCTACCATCTGGGCTTTGGCACACGTAGCCCCCTCTGTCTAGAAGCTTCTCCTTCGACTTTGCCCGGACTCTCTTTCACTTTCAGTTTAGGTTAGTGCTCTCCTATAGAAATATTACATGAGCCACACATTTATTTAATTATAAATTTTCTGGTAGCCACATGTTAAAAAGTAAAAAGTACGTGAGCACTATCGCATGACAATAATATCTTACGTGATACAACAGCAAAAGTGGAATGCAGTCCTGCTAAAACAATGAAGTTGTGTTTAATGGAAAAACATTTCACACTGCCTCAGTTTTTAACTTTAAATTCATTAAAATTAAATAAAATTAAACATTCATTTCCTCAGTCATACTAGTCACATTTCAAGTGCTCAATAACCCCATGTGACTAGTGGGGTTATTGTGGCTATTGGACAGCAAAGGTTTCCCTGTCACTTTCTCTGACATCCCCAGTCTGCCTGGGGTGCCCTCCCAGAGGTTACTATAGTATTTTGTGCTCATCGCGATCACAGTACTTATTGCGCTGTGATGTAATTGCCTACTTACTTGTCTCTGCTTTTCATTAGACTCTAAGCTTCTTGGCAGTTAGGACTTTCTCTTATTCCTCTTTGTATTTTCAGCACCCAGCAATCCTGGCCTAAAATAGCTGCTCCGCTGGTTTGTTCGAACGAGATTGAATGCCTGAACAGTGAGGATTTTCTCCCGGCCTTTCAAAGCACAGTAAAATCGGATCCCTGACTTGTTCTGGGACCTCCTCTCCTGCCACCCTCCCCTTGCTCTCTCTGGGGCAGCCACCCTGGCTCCTTGCCATTCCTTGAATGCCCTACGTATGTGCTAACCTCAGGCCCTCAGCACTATGTTCCCTGTGCCTGGAAAGCCTTTCCCCTGGAGAGCCAGTTGGCTTTGCTTGCTTCCTCATTGCATTTAGTTATCTCACTAAAGTGCCTTCCCTGGCCCGCTTTTTGAAAATAGGCCTCAATCTGCCAGTCATTTTCGAACCCCTTAACTTTATTTTTCATCACGGTGCCCATCACTACCTGGCATGCTATTTACTTCATGAATCTGACTCTCCCTACTAGAATACAAGTTTCATGAGAGTAGGTACTTTCTTGTGTTGTTCAGTGCTGTATTTCCAGAAACTAGAAGAGTCTCTGGCACCTAATCAGAGCTCAATAAGTATTTGTTGAGGGGCCAGCCCCATGGTCTAGTGGTTAAGTTTGGCTTGCTCTGCTTCGGCAGCCCAGGTTTGGATCCTGGGCGCAGACCTACACCACTTATCAGGCATGCTGTGGCAGTGACCCACATACAAAATAGAGGAAGATTGGCACAGATGTTAGCTCAGGGCTAATCTTCCTCAGCAAAAAAA